>NC_073348.2:17700000-18016250 GCF_027580225.2 Misgurnus anguillicaudatus
AGCCTCCACGCATCTAATTTAACTTAAACTAGCGCCAAGTGCTAGTCGGATCTCTAAAATCCTCCGCTGATGTACTACTATGCCATCTAATCTGGGATTTTAGTCCGTAAAAAACTAGCCTGATTTTCAGACGTTGCGGAAACAAGGATACATCGTAATTTACTAATCATGTCAATAACTTTCGTAGCCACAGAATAAATCCAAACATAATTTATTAACCAGGTAGGTAAAACATAATTCAGAAGCCAATTCACATTCCAATTCAAATACGAAACAAACGAAAAACCGTTGCATACCTGGTAAGGAGATGAAGATCTGGTTACAGATTCCTCAAAATAAAATAAAAATACATGATGCTATATCAAAGATACGGCATCATGGGGGTGCATTTCTAGATATTGAAAGTCCCGCCTAAATCTTCTACACATCTCCTTAAATAACCAGAGAACAAAGCATATAGGAATTTGGTACTGATTGGTTGTTGTAGAACTAAGGGCTGTCCTTAATCTGTATACAGTGGGTGATTGGTTTATGCTTGGAATGGGAGGTGTCTATTAACATTGAATGAAGTTTCACATATACTTTAACATTGTATTCTGTTGTTATATGGGTGAGACCATTGTAACCACTTGCAATGAGATATTTCAATGAAAAAACAAATAAGATACATATTTTAGATTCTTTGTGCATGTAGCATTTCATATACAGTTTGCTTTGAGACAATAAGAATACAAATGTATGACACCCTAAAGGTGTGTCTTTGAAACCCAAATGTTTCTCAGTGGGAAGTCCACTGTGAATCGTAGAGAGTTGCTTTCCCGAGCACTCACTTTGCCCCCATGCAGTATCCTTTGGGGAGGTGCTATATTTATTCAGGAAATTGTCTTACAGTGGCTTCGGAGAGCGATTTGCACTGTAAAAAGGGAAAAGTTGATTCAATTTTTAAAAAATACTTCAATACATTCAAAATTTCAGTTTAGGAGAAAAATTTAGTTGAAACAACTTAATTTCTCTAGGTATTACCAACCAGTGTTGGGAAAGTTAATTTTGAAATTAATGCATTACAATATTAAGTTTCTCTCAAAAAAGTAACTAATTGCATTACTTGGTTACTTGGAAAGTAATGCTTACATTACTTTTTTAGTTACTTTTGCTTGACTTTTTCTTGGCTGAGGCTGGATCTCGTTTTTTATGACTGAACAGTTCTGCATTCAGAAATTGCATATTTCATCACAAAAATGTCAATCTTTGGCCCGCCACCTCAGTTTCTGACTTTAACTGTTCCCACATAGGCACGTTCGCATAGAGTGCATAATGTGACTATGTTTAGTTGAATTCAGTGCATATTTTTTTTATTGAATTAATTAAACCTAAAAAGTAACTTGCATTACTTTTTTAAAAAGTAACTCAGATATTAAAGGCTCTCTAATCGAATCTGCGAGACGTTAGTTATAGTTGACGTTTGAAACTGTTTACAAAAAGAAGGAGCGTAGCTAACTCCTCCCCCTCCCCCTCCCTTCCGTGCTTTCATGAACGCGCCCAACCCCCACCCCCAAATCCTTTTTGTCGTTTATTGGCTGGAATACTTTGTTTTGCTTTGTGATGCTAGGTTTGGCCACTTGTTGATATTGCCGTTTGTGAAGCCTGGGCTGCCTACAGAGATCGCGTTTTTTTACAGTTTGATCAGCGGACAGGCAGCAAGCAGATAGTGAGGAGATGTTTCCGGTATGTAACAAAAAATGTTTTATGGTCTAAAACGCTTCAATTCGCTTAGAGCGCCTTTAATGTGTACATTTAAAAAGTAATGCTTTACTTTATTTGTACTTCAGAAAAGCAATATTATTACGTAATGCACATTAGTTGTAATGCGTTACCTCCAACAGTATTACCAACAAAGTATTTTTTTTAAGTTGATCCAACTTTAACTTTTACAGTGTGATGGGAAGATGACATCTAATGCCTTTAAAGCTAACTTGCTATTGCTAGCCTCTTCAAAAGTGCCTACCCTACTCACTATGTTGTAAATTAAGATATTTTATTTGCAAGTATTGCTTTTCATTTTTGATTATGTCATCCATGAGTATGATATTTGAGCCATGTTGGTTTGATTTACATTCGTAGTTGAAGACTACAACTCCCATCATTCAATGCTCTTTCACAGCGTCATCAAGCTACACCTTCGTTATTGTTTTGCTACCTCTAGTGGTGAGAATTACATATTGTGCCTTTAAAGTAGAAGTCTTCACGGGTCCACTTAGATCCGAAAACCCTTGGTCCGACCCGGCTTCGGGTCTCGGGTAATTTAACTCTTTCACCGCCAGCGTTTTTTAAAAAAGTTGCCAGCCAGCGCCAGCATTTTTCATGATTTTCACAAAAGTTTAATGCCTTCCAGAAAATGTTCTTCTTCAAATATATAAACATACAATATACCAAATGAAAGAACAGACCCTCTGCTTTCAAACAAAAACGTTTCATTCTACCGTCAGTAGTTCTTTTGTAATCAGCTTTTGAATATGGGTAGGTTTCTGCAAAAACACCAAATTTTGAGCAAAAAGCAGAGATAATTCCATTTTTGTGATGGACTTTTCATAGAGATCCCATTCAGAGGGATCTTTAAAACAGACACAGACATGCAGCCGCTTGCCATAGGACAATACTTCCGGTTTTAAAAAGTTGCGGAATAATAGCGGTATTGCGGAAAGACGGAAATACTCGTCATTGGCGGGGAAGCGTTTTCTCTTGATTGACGAGATATCTCGTCAATGGCGGGGAAAGAGTTAAAATGAATGTGTTTTTGCCGAACGGACCCGAGAAGACACGAACTCTCTCGCGTGTGCGTCAATGTCCTTTTCAAACCTCTCATCTGTTTGCCAAGAGCTCTTGCGACATTGTGTAACTGGCGGTAGGTTAATTCTCGTTGAGACAGACATGTCAGACAATTTTAAATGTATATTTTAGCGGTTACCTTGGTGTCGTTGTCAGATAACAAAGTAAAACAAATGGAGCAGCTCGCCAAATTGGTTGTGAGGCCACCGGAGTTTCTTTCTGTCTGACTGCTGGCGTGAGTCTGCAGAACGCACACATGTCAGTGCCGTTTATATTCGAGTCCAGTCGGGTTTAAAAAAATTGCAACTAGTTCGGACTCGGGTCTAATTTTCTCAGGTTTGTCTCGGGTCGGGTCTTTCTTTAAAAAAAATTATTTATGCACGTCGGGTATAAAGTGATTTGGGTCATTTCGGTTCGGGTACATTTCTTTGGACTCGAGAGGACCTCTACTTAGTAATCTCATCAATTAAGAGAAAACACTTTCGTGCCAATGACGAGTTTTTATGGCATCACTATTATCCACTAGGTGGTGCTCTTACACAACTTATAAAACACTAAGGGCGCACTCACACTATCCAAACCAAACCGCGCTCGGGTGCGTTTGACCCCCAAAGCCTGGTTTGTTTGACAAGTGTGATCGCTCTGTTCCGCGCCCGGGCGCGGATTGGTTAATCGCGCCACGGCCGGGTTGCAGAGGTGGGCCGGAGCGCGGTTCACTTAGGCTCAGGCGCGGAAGGCTGTGGTGTGAGCGCATTCACGCCTGAGCGCGATTCAAAAGGTGAAGACGTCAGCTGCGCGACCACTCACCTTCATCTGCCGCCGTAAAAACCTTTTGATGCGCGCAGCGGGGTTACGTGAATGTCCGAACTGCGCACGTGACAGATCAACTAAGCAATATGATGACATGTGAGAAGGCTGTCTGTAATCGCGCACCAAACGACTCCGAATAATAAAACACAGACTTATCATTACGGTGGGTTCCAGTGTTAAGAGAGAGCTTTACTTCCTGCTTTTTTCAAAACAATCGCATTTTAATGACGAAAGCGCGCCCGGACTCGGATCGATAAAAAGTACACTGTGAGTGCGTGCACCTGGGGGAGTAGGGAGGGGTGACAATCGCGCTGGAGCATGGTTTGGTTTGGTTTGGATAATGTGAGTGCGCCCTAAAGCATTCACTCAGTTAAAAACGGCTAAAACTCTGTGTAGGTTTGGATCTTCACTCTGATCTCTAACAAAAGTCCTATACAAAAATGCTATTAGCTTTGCTAATTTGTAAGAAACCTATATATGAGAGGTAACAAAAAATAACAGTTTTTTGTTTGTTTGTTTGAAAGTAGTATGTTCTTTCATTTGATAAATTGTATGTTTATATATTTAAAGAAGAACTTTTTCTGGAAGGCATTAAACTTTTGTGAAAAAAATGGCAACTACTTTGAAAAAGTATACTCAAATCTTGAATATTTCTTGAACATTCTGTTGTGGTTTTAAACAAAAATACAATGTCACAAGATCAAGAAAAAGTACAGAAGATTCATCATAAGGTTGTAGAGCATTAAAACTTAACATGGGATCCATTAAAGCTGTTCTGGATGTGCTGAGTGTGCTTCATGCATAGTTATTTGAATGAATAAATTATTGAAGCACTAAAACAGACTGACTGGTAGGAAGCTCTTGTGCACACAGCAGCTTTCACAGCTAAAAAGACTGATGGGAAAGACTTAAGTGGAATAAAGAAAGTGAGAAAAGGCAGATGTGAAAAGTAAAAAACGTGCCAGACTGTAATGATAAGATTACAAGAGAAAGTGTCGACAGAATGCTTTCACATCTATACATTGCAAACGATCCATGTGACAAAACGCTCGAAACAAAGCTGTCTGCAGTTAAGGTGTTTTCACACAGACAGATGAAATCTTTGGAGGTTGCCAAGGCGATGTGATGGTGGTACACAGTAAGTACTGTCTGCCAAAATCAAAAGTCTTTAAAGCAACACTATGTAGTTTTTTACCTTTAAATAATGTCTCTAAAATTTTAACTGGACAAATTGTACTGTTGGTGCAACCTGAGTAGCCTCCTAGCTGCTACAAGCACACTCTGAAAGTGGTGGTGGAGGGTAGGAAACACAGCCCCGCCCCTCCCCCTGCCTACAGAAGAGTGTCTGATACCAGGCACTGTTGCGCTTCTCAACCACATGGGGGAGCTGTAAGTCATTTTTACATGGAAACTACATAGTGTTGCTTTAATTTACAAGGACCTCATAGTGAATGATATCCGTTTTGTGTGGACAGAGCTAAATGCACGAGTCCAAAACACTTTATGATCCAATGACTTAACTGTATTGTCAAACCATATTGCACTTTCTTCACTGTAAAAAATACTTTGCTGAGTTACATTTTTTTGTGGAATCAACTCAGATTTACAAGTCATTTCAACTTACTATTATTTATCTTGACTAGAGATGAGTTGTTATAGCTACAGGTGACTTGTTATAACTTAAAAAGTATTTATTAAAAAAGGAGCCCTCCAGATTAATCTATCCATTGTGGTAGCCCTTGCCCACAGGTACCGCCCCAGTGACAACTTATGTACATTCATGTAATTTTTTTCTGATAGTGTACATATTAGGAACTTTTTAAAGGGTACTACTGCTAAAGTGACAGCAGGGGTACATATTTTGATTTTTTTTTAAAAGTGTGCTACAAAAAAAAACATACAGTAAAACATGTAGTGAATGAGAGTCTTCTACTGAAAGATCTGTTCCCAAGCAGGCTCAACCTGGGAAATTCAAAAAAAATAAAACAAATCCCCACTCGGTTTGCTACCTCAGTGAATATTAAAAGGCAGTTCTTAATGACACACAACCTTGCACATACATACACTCAAACCAACACCCGTGTCCAAATGTCAAAAAAGGAACACATGCAGGTTTTTAATGAGGACCCCTGAAAGCTCCTCTCACCACAAGGCAATCAAGCAGAGTAAATACGACCATCTGACTGCGTGATGTTTAATTATGAATCGGCAGGCGACGCCACAAACAGCGACATCCATCACTCCTCAGTGCACGGACCACTCTGCTGGGGGGATGGAGCGCATCATTCAACCCAGAATCGAAAGCTTTTAAACCCCAAGAACAGCACTGCTCTTTGCCATATCCACATTAACCAATGCAACACCGTATTGATAATCAATCAGCAAATGCATGCCTATCACAGAAGCTGGAAAATACATGCAAGGAAGTAAATTAAATGGATGCAACTAGGGCAGTTATTAGAAAGCGAAGTCTAGTCTAGATTGAAATCAAACTTTAAAAAAGTTATTTTTATAATTATCGATATAAGAATTTTCGTTTGATTTTCTACAATATCTTGTTGGGTTTTGTTAAATTATTAAATACTTACGATGTATTTGTAATGATTTGTAATGAAACCAAACCCTTGTTCATAGATTTTGACATGTACCACCATGGCACTTAATAATGTATTAAATTATGTATTAAAATTGTTGTTTGGGTCATTCTACAAAAAAGGTGGAAATGCTTGCCCCTTGCTTTTGCAGACCCCTTAATCATTTTATTTGACCCAATAATCCCATAATGATATTTAATAAATATAGACTGTTCTTAAAATGATGAGAGAGTTTATTTATTTAATTTTCTTTTTTTCCCTTTTTTAAAACTTTTTTTTAAATGTCTGGTCCTGAAAATTGCCCTGTCCCTTTGATCATACATGGAAGTTAAACTGTGTACTTATTATTTAAAACCATGTTTTTATAAAACAAATCTAATTTACATTTACCTTTAACCCTGTATGAATTTACTTCAACACTGAAATGGTAAAAAATACACAATTAATATGAATAATATCAAATAAATATTTGTCCCCCAAATTTATGTCATTGGTGTTACCCTACCCAAAGCACTTTTATTTTGAAACAATGCATCAGCTCTTTGAGGTTTTTCATTGGGCAAGAGGTCAGTGAAAGAAGTGCAGTGGAGGAAGGCAAAAGATTTGTGAGATGTCTTACCTTATTTGTCTAAAATATCATGATATATCTAAGAATTTTGAGATAAGATTTTTTTAATGTCATTAGTGTTACTCTTTTTTATAGCTGGGAGTGTTAAGATCTTTACATAAAAATACATTATACTGAATAAGTATGTGATTGTTACATCTCTGATGAAATAGCACATGGCTAATGGCAGCCATTTTGTTAAAATTTTTGTTTTTTTCTGTAAATTGTCATTGGTGTTACCGTCATTGGTGTTACTGAGTGGTAGTACTTTCTAAGCACTATTCCTTTAACTGACCAACATAAAAGCAAACAAAACAAGATGGAAAAATGTTTAAGTTTATAAGTTTTATCATATTCATTTTCTATTATTATATTCTCATTTTGTCAGGTATTGAAGATACAATGTCATGGATTCTTTATTAAAATGTATTTAAAAAGTTAAACATAGATTAAGCTTCCCGTTTTGCGGATTCATAGATTTGACAAGTTAATTAATGCTATTATAGAAATTTTGGGTATGTTGAAAGAAGTTCATTTAAGCGGATTTCCATCACCCGAATTCCACCATTTCTGTAGAATGACCCGTTTATTATATAAGTTGTTCTAAACCTGTATGGGTTTCTTTATTCTGCTGAACACAAATGAAGATATTTTTAGTCAAGCAGGAAGCAGGACCATTGACTTCCATAATAGAAAAGAAAGATACTATGAAATTCATTGGTGCTCCAAAACAGTTTGGTTACAAACGTTGCTTAAAATGACTTCCTTAGTGTTTAGCAGAACAAAAAGTTCATGTCTCCTGCCATGAAATCATTGTAGAAATGACAAAAACAAACGCACAACAATGAAGCAATGGAGCATGTCGATAGAATGGGGTTTTTTTGATTCTCGGCATGTGGATGTTTTTATTGCTAAAAGGGAGTTTAGGAATTTGTACAATAAGGCACGGATGACGTTATCACTTGGTTTTTCTTGAAGCTGCTCAAAGGTAAGCTAATGCTGCATTCCAAACAACTTGGATTTTTTATCAATCAACCCCGACGTCAGGCAGATGTGTAATTTAATGTCATATGCCCAAGCTGCTTCCAATGAGATTATAGTTCGATTCAAATTCAAGTCAATTTTATTTATATAGCGCTTTTCACAATTTTTAATTGTTTCAAAGCAGCTTTACATTAATAGATGCAGGAGAAAACACAGAAACATCGATGGACAACATAAGCAGCGGAATACAGCGGCTAAGATTAAACCATCCTTGCGAGCTTAGTAATAATGTAACACATAAAAGAGGGTGCTAAGTTAAGCCAATGTCAGCTGACTCCTCAGGGGTTAAAAAAAACCTAGGACCTATGGACAGTTTCAGCAGAAACAAAATAATATAAAACTTAACTTCCTATAAACTTCCACAAATGATCAAATGATTTAGCTATGCTAAAAGTGGTACCGCCAGATCCGGAGATCAGCTGAATGGATTCCAAAATGGTAAAAGTCAAATGTTTAACACTAGGGGAGCTGGAAAATGAAGATATTTTCCAAAAAAGTGGAGTTTCTCTGTAGCCTCTTAAAAAATGGCTGAAATTCCACAAGGGGGCATATTTGTTCCACAGATGTTGCACAATAAACGTGACACCCAAATATTTCATTATAAATCGTAAATAAAAGTGAGAGTCGGACGAATCCGGTAGTGAACTAATTGTTTACAGTATTTATATCGTAATTCGGTCAGAAACGTCAAGATTGTGAGGCAAACAAATCGTTTTGGATTAAAAGGCTTGGATATTCCATTTCATTGTACTTTTGGGGATTTATGAACAATTTGTTTTGGACAATTTCACCGAAGCAGATAAAGGGGAGATTTTGAAGGTAAGTAAATAACCTAAATCGGCGCCGCCCGGTTCAGATAACTAGATTACAGTTTTATGACTGCTATAAATCATATTATGCTTTGTGTGTGCGCTTAATGGAATCCTGAGAGTCTAAGCTTTCAAACAATGTGCCGCATGTCCGTTTTGAAGATTTAATGCTTCAAAGTTACAATGATGTTTTTGCAGCCTCACGTGCAATGGAGGGGTGTGCCTTGTACGACACAGTGATCCTTATCAGGTTAAACAAACAGAGACCAGAAGTTAAGTTCCATCCTGACGTGTAACCGTGACAATGCATGTGCGTCTGATGAAAGCGTCTATACATTATGTGAAAATGTAAAAACGAACTTAAAAGTATTTTTACAGCATGAAATGAAATGAATAACATCTCTTACGTAAGTTTATAAATAAATTAACGTGTTTTTTTGTGCCGTGACGCATTATTGATTGGAATGCATTGGGGTCGAAGTTAGGATATAACATCCAAAACTTGAATTGTATGGAACCCAACATAATCTTGCGTTTAACAATGACACTGGTAGTGATGATTCTCTCTGACCAATCAGTGATCAACAGTGTTTACGCACGACACTGTAAAAAATTTCTGTAGAAATTACAGTATTACTGGGTATTACTGGCAACTAGCTGCCAGTAACTTACCGTAGATTTTACATTTACAGTATGTTATTTACTGGCAACATTTTGTTCAAAGTTAAATGAACATGAAACATTTTTAGACTTTATCTTCTACAGTAAGTTACTGGCAACCAGCTGCAAAATTACAGCCATACAGTGCACATTTTAGTATCAATGCGGCTTGCTTGGAATCCAAGGTGGTACTAAAAAACAGTATTAGGTACTAGATATTATACACAGTAGAAACCCCCCCATAAGTGAGCTGTACTAAGTTGTACTATGCAGTGGAAAAATGGCAAATAAGGACAAACCTAACTGTTGATTTGAAAAACCTTGATATATATTTGACCCAAACATGGGTTAAAATAACCCAGCATCTTTTAGATTGTATCCATTTTACGTCTCACATTTGTGAGATATCATTAAAAGGTTATAAAAAAATTAATATCATTTGTTTAGCTAAATTGACCTGCTATTATCTTTAAGACTCTCAGCAGGCATTGTCTCATACAACATTATTAAACTACATAAAAAATTAAACAGGATTTAGAATCAAAAAGCATCTGTGGCTTTTTGATCCGTTCTCCACATGATATCTCTCAAGTATATTATAAGAGACTATTTGCCGCCACAGTGTAATTTTTGCAAGTGGTGGCGAGACAGTATAATGTGGGCAGATTGACTGACAGAAAGAAATAGAGAGAGAGAGAGAGAGAGAGAGAGAGAGAGAGACAGATGGGGCGGGACCTGGCTTTTGCTGAGCCGTGGTTTTGGGATCAAGCTTCACGCTGGGCCTCTAAACCTCATCCCTGATATTAGATTTGCACATTAATGTTTGATGACTTTGCTCATCCACACCAGCAGAAGCCAATCTGCTCTCGCCAAAGGCAGTCAAGGTTGGATGTCGAAGCATCCCTGCACTGTGGAAGTGGGGAGGGAGGGAAAGGGCTAGGTGTCACCTTTACAAACCGTCAGCCAAAAAAGGCGTAGAGGGGTGCATTGTGGGAGTGTGTGAGATGAATGATGTCTGATTTATAACCCCACTCTATTGGACCAAGCCTGGAAAAGAGATTATGTGTTCAGGAATGATGGACTTTAAAACGAATGGTCCTGTTCGTCCAGTAGATTTAGACGACCCATTTCGCGTTGCATACTGAATTGATATATCCTGGATGAGAGATAGAGAGAAAGATGAATGTTTGGAGGATAAAAGGCAAAGAGACAAATGGAAATGGACAAAGAATATAAAAAAGACAACATATGAAGATATCAAACCTAATGTTTTAGACAAGAAGAGGTAAACAGACAGACGTATCTGTTTAGAGAATGGTGGCTTATTGTTTTTTAGTTTTAAAATATTTCTTTGTGTGTTCGCCAAGAAAAGTCTTTAGCTGATTCTCAAAGCTCAAATTTAATGCCAAAATACTCAAATATGTTAACACCGTCCTGCTCCATGGAGCTTTATTAAACCCGGAGCATCTGTTTTATTTTTCTACAGTCGTTCTTCCTCCACAGCAAGACTTTCCCAGATGGAGATGCCCTGTCATCCACCCACAGATACAATCACTTCATATAAAGTTGACATCTACATGTGCTCCCTAATGCAGCTCCACCAGGAGGCCCAGTGGTCCCACAGGCAGAGCTGTACAACCGGTCCATGTCAATTGGATTTCTTCCTCTTTCGAGGGGCTCGCTGCCAGATTCCCCAGTGGATCTTATTGAGCAAATGCTTTACAACACTCTCTGTCCTCTTTATTCATCCTCTCCCATACTCCCACACTCTGTCATCCATCAACATCTACAAACTATTACCATAAAGCTAAGATCAGCACGTTCTCACTGATGCATCTCCGCCTCTGGGACCACTGGACCTCAAGGCAGGGCTACAAAAAAATCTGCTACTTTGAGCCCAATTATGTTTATACACAATTCCAGATTTTTGACTTCCAGATTGGCCACTGGATAAATGTTTTTCCAGTAATAACAATAGCAGGTTCTAACAAGAATATCTGGATTTAACATATTTGTATACCGGTTTTAATGTAAACAGGGGCGTATTTCTTGAAACATCTCATAGTTAGGGCTGAGCCCTAGTACTGCTTATTTAGCTGTTTCTACTTTTCATGAGACAACCACCTGACTAGGTATAAATAATGGCGTACATCGCATATAATAAATTCAGTGATGTCAATTAATTTCTGTGTTTTTTTTTTCATTCTCCATGTCTGTCTGCTTTTCCTCTGCATTATTTCAATAAAAAATACACTATATAAACAGCGAACTATAGTGCACTATGCTGGAAAACCATCGGCCAGTCGGCCACAGCAGCATAAAATTCTTGCATCTAAAGCACTTTCTGTTTCAGAAAACCAGAATGAAGGATGTCTGTTGTCCTCTCTCTCTAATATTTATTTTCAATATATGCTTCTGACATTATCATGAACCTTTTTTTATAATCATTTTTTATGTGTGTGTGTGTGTGTGTGTGTGTGTGTGTGTGTGTGTGTGTGTGTGTGTGTGTGATGTAATGCCACTTTTGTGGTTGCACTTGTATGCTGCGTTATTGCTACACATTATTATTTTTATTGCACATTTTATTGTGGCTGCTTTTTAACTGTAATAGCGGAGCAAATACTTTTATCTATATAATGTGCTCTAGAAATAATAAACAAAACATAATGATTCAGGAATAAAGAATATTGTCCAGAGTTAATGCAAGCTTCAATAAAAAATACATTAAACTTAATTTGCAATGTATTGAAAGTGATCCATTTGAAATTCCAAAGAGGAAAAATATGGCCTTTATATAAACAATTTTACAATAAGGTCAAAATCATGTACAACTATTTTCAAACATTTATTAATCTTGGTTAATGTTCATTTCTACATTTATATATATATATATATATATATATATATTTTTTTTGTTGTTGTTGTTTTTTTGTTTATTTAACAGGGACAGGACAATACAATAAGAATTGTTACACATTTACAACCGATGCCGTGTACATAGGCCATAAAGCATAAAGTTAGTTTGCAGCCCTTGGCCTCGTCCCTAGGCTTTTACATAAAATCAAGACAACCAAAAAAAAAAAAAAAAAACAAGCACAATCATCACAAAAAACAACACAACTACAGATAAACATACATATATACATATAACTGTGTGGGTGTATATGTTGTACATTTTATCTTACCTAAGTCCATATGAAGAGTTTCGTTGCAAAACGAGATAAATCCATTTTTTAACATTTTTGTCAAAACATGTTTATTATTATGTTATCATGTTATTATTTTGTTTTATGGCGCTGTATTTTTTAAGTTATGAAGGTTTAAATCAAAACAAACCAACTGCAGTTGCATTGAAATTAGTTGGAATGCACAACCAAAAAACAAGATTTCTGAACAATTAAAAAAACGGTCGTTATCCCGTTTTGCAACGAAACTCTTCATATGCAACTTTATACAAAGCCACAAACAATAAAATGTAAATAAACCTGCTTACAGAAAGAAGATGTAAACTAATCCAGCCTAAATAGGTACTCAATGTTCACATTGCTGTTAAGCTTTCAGCCATATTTCAAATTAATTTCATCAAGCAAATCAACTTCAGTTGATGTGTTTTTAATGGATGTGAATAACCATAAAGTAAATGTAATAAGTGTCATATTTACTCTTAACACACATGTATATTGCATAAACATTTCCAAATACTGGCACAGGATGTTGTTTGCATTTACAAGCTATTATTTATTTAATCTTCTTAACCCAGACAACCATGTCACTATTGAGACCTGTGAATTACAGTGGCTGCTGACATTTCAGAGCTCATGTTATTGTTGTGGGTTGCCAGCTGTTGTAATTGTACATGATGGGACTACGGAGAGCAGCTGCAGTCATGTTATTTCTCTTTTACCACAACGTCTGTAACCTCCCTTGGTGACGCTACCTGGCCGAGCAACGGGGCCTGAGGATTTATGGGGGGTGAATGTGTGTGGAGGAGACTTTAGATTAAAGGCAAGGGGAGTGTTGTTAATCATTTGCTCAATAGGATCCACTTGATTTTTTTAAGAAAGGGATTCAGTTACTTCCACTTACAGATTTGTGATACTTTTTTACTTTGTTTGTATTTTTTCTTGTTTCTGGAAAATATATTTTATGTCCTCAGTTATTTAAATGTGCTCACATTACTTTATGAAACGTTTGTTTAAAAATCTGATACAGTGAGGTACAATGTTACAACAAGGTTTACTGAACTATAAGGTTAGTTTCCTTCTTTTATTCATTCTTCACGCCATTCCAGCATCTATGGAATATATCCACACAACGTGGTTATTTTAAACAATGTTCATGTTTTGTGTGAAAAAATGCAGTATTTTTTTTACACAATTTACTTTTCCCTGTTTTCACTGTCTGGGCTGATGTCTTCCTTGTTCGATGAAGTCCCTCCTTTAAAAATATGTAACGAGTTTTGATTGTGTAGCTGGTCCAGTGTGTTGTGATTCAACAGCAGCTTAGCGCTTGGCTCATTCCTGTGGGCGGAGTTTCGTTAAAAAATCTGAATATTGAAGTCGTATATCCGGGAAGTAGGGGGCTGTAGTCCAAACTGGTCGTTCTCTGTAGTCCTTGAAAAGCGAATTCTATTCAAGAAAATATAACGCTTGGCATTAAACTTTGAGCTTTATCATTTTACAGGTATTATTTATGCTCTAACAGCAACATTACACACCAACTTTGAAAAATGGGATCACGAAAACGGCCCCTTTAAGCAGTTTAGGAGTTTAATACTTCCAGAAATAATAATAAAAGTTTAAATCTTGCAAGGAATTAGTCTTAAATATGGCACAGAGTCCACTCCATCTCTCTGACTCTTTGACCTGTATATTACTGTGTCCTCTCTTGAGAAATCATTTATCCTCTCATGTGTATTCCAGAGGGAGAGGAAATGGTCCGTGCCTTCTCTCTGCTAATAGGGGAAAAAAAAAACATCTTACCCTGTAAATATTATACAGTTAAAATCACTAACTACATTATTAATTGGTGCATGTTTGTGAAAAAGTCTCAGCCACAATGCAGGGGTGTTTTAGTGATTGAAGTTGTTTGCTGTGGTTGTTTACTAGTCCAAGTCCCTTATTCATTTTTTTTAGTTATATGTCTGAATGTGCCCTGCGATGAACCGGTCATCTATCCTGGGTGGACCCTGCCTGTGGATCAAGATGATGGGATAGCATCCTGCCCTCTGTGACCCTGCAGAAGATACAGCTGGTTTAGAGGATGTATGTATGAAATGAATGTGAAGATAAATATAATTATGCCGAAATATTACCTTTTTTCATTATAAAACAAAAATTGTATTAAAATTACTTGGATAAAATAATGAAAAAAGAGCCCAGAATAAATGTAAATTAAATGTTTTAAAAAAGCATCACAAGGTGAGACCTGATATAATGCCAAGACTTTAATTTCTTTGCTAATTTATCCTCCTAAGACCCAAGCTTTGGTTTGGCTTACATTTGAGATTTTTTCAGCTATTTGGGGTTAGGAAGAACCAATAAATATAAAACCAAATATTTTTCTTTGAACATGAAGCACTGCAGTGTAATTGTCCACATTTGTGTACAACAGGTTGCAGTTACACAGAATTAAGTATTATGGTGCAAACAACAAAAAATGGGGGTCTTAAGGTGTTAAAGATGAAATATAACATTTTGGAAATTTTCAGTCACAACACATTTCCCATGTTTTAATTTAGGGTTAGGGTTAAAGTTAGGGTTAATGCAGAATGAGACTGTAACCTTAAGAGTTTGTTTACCTGTATACCTCAGCAACATTATGCAATATGCTATTCTTAAAATGACCTTAGCTTACATTACGTTGACTTCAATTTGACTACACAAAACACGACAATACAATAATAAAGATTATACTCTGTATATAATTTATTATCAAAAACAATGAGTGAAAGAAATGCTCTTAGCACCATCATGTGGCAAGCAAGCATTAATACACTTCATGCACTGACCAAAGCTCAGGCTTTATTCAATTTTTTATAAGCTTTGTTTTTTTAATGTTATAATTTAATTTGTGCATTTGTGTGTCTGTATTCATTGTATGAATCTTCTTAAATGGTCAAATATGATCTCCAAAAATGGTGGGGGTGAAAATGAAAAAATAAATTCTTGGTATCAAACCAGATCGATCCCACAACTTTGATGCTGTAAGCCCCATGCACTGAACTATGTGAACTGTCATGTGATTTAACCGTATCCAATGTAATTGTAGTCAATATTACAAAGTAATCTAATTTAGAGTATAATATTAATAAATGTATAATCATTATAAATAACTATTGTTATTTTTCTCTTATTTAGAAGTACATTTCTAAGTTAACCCAATTTAATCCCAATTTTTTTCTTGGAATTTGAATACATGCAATTTACTCCTTAGACCTCCCTAACACACAAACTTTATGCCTTCTTTGATTTTATGTTGGTTAAGTTAGTGAAATATTAGGTTTTATACTCGGTTACAAAAGTGACCGGTGGGAAACATCATAGCCGGACTTCATTGAAATTCAATGAGACATATTTACATTAGAAACAGTGTGTTATACTACCGGTCACAATTGTGACCATTAAAAAATATATCTGTAGGAGACCCCACCTACAAAATTGATAGTTCTATTTGTTAATTAAGATGTTTTACTTCTTTTTGTAGTAGTCTGAGGTAGACATCTTCTTCTAGATGTGCAAGCAGGAAGTAAACTGATCTGGTCATGTGACCTTTCACCCTAGTCACATGACATTGATACATTTTAATCAAGACAATCTATTGTTTTATTTAAAAATTTAATTTCTTGTCCAGAGCCAACGTCAACACTTTTAGAGCTTTCAGAAATAAGAAAAAGACACGGTCACAAATGTAACCGGTGGTCCATGCTGGAAGTGTATCATTGGCAGAGGTGGGTAGAGTACCGAAAAACTGTACTCAAGTAAAAGTACAAGTACTTATACAAAAATGTACTCAAGTAAAAGTAAAAGTATCAATCTAATTATTTACTTACTTGAGTAAGAGTAAAAAAGTACTAGATGAAAAAACTACTCAAGTAGTTAGTTACTCGTTACTTCCGATCTGATAGAGAAGTAGCGCAAAAGCACTGAATTTCAGACTACTTGGAGGGTTTTCACAAACCTCTCCTTAAAAGTCTCATTGTTCTGCTTATATACAAGTAAAGCAGCCTATCTCAGTCCTGCAATGGGTACATTAACATCACATAACGTGTCATTTGAGAAAAAATCTCAAACACACACACAGACTCTGTATTTATTTTCATGTTCACACTTCACAACACAAACTTGTCAGCATCTGCCTTTAAACATGCAAACAGTTGACAAAAAAGAACGTGTGTGTCTGTTTGTTATCATGTTTTTATATAAATATGTTATTTTCATTGCCATTAAAGTGCAATTACTGAAGATAAACAGGAGCTTAAAAAAAATTATCATTTTAGAATTTCATATGGAACTTACCTGTTTGTGCAAATCAGCTCTACATTTATTATAATATATAATACATGTTTCTTTAAAAACAAACTTTATTATTTTATGCATTCACTCTTTAGGAAGGATTTAAATAAAACACAATCCCATTTTTATTTGAATGTATTTTCTACACATTAGTGAGGTGTCCGGTTTGTGTATAAATGCAAGACGTCCTTACATTATGCTGTTCAGTTTGTTTAGTTTTGTGGGGAAATGATATGGACATGGGCAGATGTGAACGTTCTGTTTTTATGGTTTAACTTACACTAGGTTTTGTCATCACTTGCACAAGAGTGCATATGGCAAAAAAACTCGGACAGTGTGTTAAATGACCATTAATAGTGTTCAAATAGACATTACTGTGACACTTACTTCAGGTTGAATCTTGAATTCCTGTACACTGAGACGTCAGCTCGTTTATTGAATAAAGCATGCATCGCATTATTCTTTTTGATCTCTTGGAGTGAAAACATAAACCAAACTTGAAGCCACGCATACCTGCCTCCGATATCTCACACAACGCACACGCGACCTCATCTGCTTCTCCTATCATCTACGCGCGGTCGCGCTAATACAGGGTGACCGCGCGGTCGCGCGCTAAAGGGTGACGCGGCTTGTTTCGCGAAACTTTCGAACACGCCCTATAAACTTTAAAAAATATATATATTCATTAATTATTACCATTTGGCAGTAGCGCAGCCGAATGTAGCGAAGTAAAAGTAAAGTTTTTCACTAGAAATGTACTTGAGTAAGAGTAAAAAGTACCCATCCTTAAATTTACTCTAAAAGTACTAGTTACCCCAAAAATGTACTCAAGTAAATGTAACGAAGTAAATGTAATTCGTTACCACCTCTGATCATTGGGATGATTTGGGGGGGGGGGGGTTGCAGAGAAAATTTGATGCCGTAACCCATTCTAGAACCTTTCAAGGTCCAGCCATACTGAACATCATCGGTAAAAACAATTTGCTTTTGCAGGTTAATGATTTTGCTGTATTCATAACACATCTCCCCTTACATAACATTGACAAACATTAATAATAAACTTAAAAAAATACTCCATACCTCATTGATATTGCTGGCCACTCTATGTCTTTCCACATTATGTTTTCTCCAAAATATGCAAACACTCATTGCAGAGCATTTTTGTACATCCATCTGGGAACGTTGTGTAGAAAAAGTTTTATAAGTTATATGATAAGTAATCACGTTAATGCTTATATCTGCGTGCCCTGTTAAAGATAGCATTGCCATGTCTGATTCCCCTGCCACAGTAAGACTTTTCTAATTAAGACTGATTAACTAAATATAGAAAAAAAAAATTCAAGTCCCAGTTTTCTTTTTCATTTTATGAATGGAAATTATATATTGCATTTTTGAACTGATATGGAATGATCAGAAGATACACTGATTTACATGCTATCAGCATACTACATTATGGTGCATTTCATGTCTTGTGAAGCACATACCCTTTTTTTTGTCATGATAAAATGTATTTATTAACCTATTTATTTCTTAGTAGAAGTAAAATAAAGCTATTCATTTCTTAGTATCTGAGTTTTTATTGACATATATCACTGATGTCCAAGTTATCAACAACAAACATCTCATTTACTACTTAGAGTTACCCAACTGACTGTAAGCAATTCTGAAGAAATGACAAAACAAGAAGAAATTGAATGTTAAACTTTTTTATTTTACCCAATTTAGTAAAAAAACTATTTACTTTACAAAAATAACATTTCACATTTATATATTATTCAAAGAGTACAAAACAATTATAATGAACAGCAAAAGTTAATCACGTACAATATACAAATTGCCTCACACTGTCCAAATCTGTTGAGTTGATCTTGTGTTGAGAGTTTTTAAGATTGCTGATCAGTCTTTTGTGTTTTAGTGGTGTTGTTTTGAATCTTTTCAGTCTCTGTCTGTGTTGTCTTCACAGTTTGAGGGCAGTGAATGTGCAGCATCCTCTCAGGTGTTTCAGATATCTGATTGACTGATGCCTGTATGTAGAGCTTTCCATCAGTCATAAAGCAGGTCACTGTCGCAGGATTCACTCCTTCAGGCAGATCAAACACACGTCTGAACTCTTGGATTCTGTACGAGAACGAGTCTTTCCCATCCTCCTGCTTCTTCTCTGTCTTTCCGCTCACCTGCAGCTTCCTGCCCACCTGTTTGACTGACAGTTCTTCTGGGGAAAAGTCTTTAGTGTCCAGTGTCAACGCAAAGCCACTTCCCTCTTTCTCCTGCACTGTACAGGTGAGCGGCTGGATCTCCTCAGAGTTTGACATTTGCTGGATCTCCTCAGAGATCTTGTGCTGAAGTTTCTTCATTTCCTGAAGTAGGTCAGTGTGTCTGTAAAGAGGTTTGATCTCCGGCCACAGACTGCACACTGGCCAGTGAATCCTCATGAATGGAGTGAGGAGGGAAGGCTGAAATTCATGCAGGCTCAACATTTTCAGTGTTTTCTTTGTTGTTGTTTTGCTTCTCAATCTCTCTGTCTCTCTCTCTGGTTGTGTGTTTAGGTTTGACTCGAGTGCTGCGAGTCTTTATACTGCCTGTTTATCAACACCAGCAAGTTCATGAACTTTCCAGGTATTACCACATTCATCCACTGGGTGGAGCATAGACTGAGTTCATGACGTCACACCAGTTGCTTTCTAATTCTGTGTAATGAATCATCATCCTCTCAAAACTCGCTCCTCGGACATAAATACTGACGTTCTATGTATTTACATGATCTGTACATTTCATTACAGCAGTCTCAATGTCAATCTGTTTAAGAAGATATTCAAAGGTTTTGAGTTTACATAAATTACATTAGGCCTACATCATAACCTGTTTGTAGACCCTGTGAAACCCCAAGCTTTATGGTGGGGCTCTTCCCCCAGCCCATCGGACACTGACTATAAATAAATTATTTTAATTAAATAAGATAATTGAAATTACAACTATACTCTATTAAAACAATATTTGTAACAAGTTCTTAAATAAATATATTTTTATTTCTGTCAGTTTCAGTGTTCAGAGAGATAGAAAGAAATGGCGTGAGCTCATAAACTCAGTATTTCCACTAACCAGTGAATTAATCTGCTGCTACCTGAAGAGTTCAACATTGATCGTGCTGATAGTGTTGCTGTTTTGCCCTGCTGTCACATTTTAGTACTTCCGGTTCCATATAAAGCCAAAAGTCAGCCAAAATTCAAGTGTCTTGCTTGAGATATATTAAATAAAAATTGTTTTGCTGTTGAACTTTTCAATAGGAAATTTTCTGTTTCCCCAACATTGCTTGTAACTAATTGATCAGCATTAAGGCATTAACTGGAAAAATATTTAAAAACTTGTATGTGAAATACATAAATGAAACAAACATTTATGTTTTATAAACCAAACTAACAAACAAACTGATTATATTAACAGATTTGCGCTTTAGTACATGGATTTACAACTTGAGTTTTTATTACATTTCATCTGATTATAAGAGCTGGAGTGACAGCAGACGAGACTGTGAAGAGAAAGAAGCAGATCTGATGATAATAAACAACCAAGAGGAAGAAGTGAGTAAAAGAAAATCATTAGATGTCTATACTACACACTTTAAAATGTTGCTTCCCATACGACAAAATAAATATATTTTTAAATATATTTTAAAGTACAACAAATGGCCAAAAAATATTTTGGAATATGTTAACAAAAATATATTTTTTACCAATTTATTTTGTGCCATTTTTTTTGGTATATTTTGAAATATATTTTAAAAACAAATATTTTTTACAGCATTTATTTTGCCCTCTATATACTTCAAACCAAGGAAATATATTCACACTGCATTGGAAGATAATTTGTTACAAAACTTTTAAAATAACAGGTTTGAATAGGTTAAATTTAAATATATTTTCAACCTAAAAAATATACTTTATAAAATTAACTTGTATTTAGCATATATATATTTAAAATATATTTTGGCCAAGAATACATTTTTTCCATATAGATTGTAAAATTTAAAATGTTTTTACTTGCTCTTCAAATACATTTTGAAATATAAGTTGATATATGAAGGCTAAAACTAAATATATTTTTAATTTAAATATATTAAAATATTTTATCAGTCTTTACGTTCTACAAAATGTATTTACTATATATTTAAAAATATATATATATATATTTTTGGCCGTACTGGTTCTAACATTTGGATTGGTCTGACAAAAGAACAGGGAGTCTGGAAATGGGTTGATGGCACCACACTGACATCTGGGTAAGAGATCATTAAATTTAACCAATCAAAGTTTTAGTTTAGACTTAGTTTCATATATTAACACATCATTCATTTTATTCAAAATCTCATTGCTTTTTCAGCTATACTGGGCGTATGAATATCCCCTATATGATAAGATGAATATCTCTGATTGTGCACTCATGACTGCATCTGGATGGAATAATAATCTGTGTTCTTCAAAGTATAAATGGATATGTGAAAGAAGAATTGCTTAAATCTCTCATGATGATGTTTATTTAAATAAACCATGTAGATATGTTTGTTTAATATGTAATAAATTCATATAAGGGGCAGTTTCTGGACTTAAGCATATTTCCTGACAAAATGCCAACATGCATGTCAGTCTCAACTGAAAACAACTTGTGACGTATCTTAAAATATATGACTAACATCGATTTGTCTAAAGATACACACCTGTAATGTTTTTTGTAAGGTATGTTTGTACAAACCACTTAAAAGTCCTAATATAACTAAGGCCTACCTGGCCTAATCTGAAAACTAAATGGCCTTATCTGCCTACATGGCGGTATCCCGGACAGGGTTTAGATTAATCCAGGACTAGGTTCTCAAAAATTTTCAAATTAAAGGGATAGTTCGAAGTAATGGTCTGCTGTGTGTTTACCATCATTTCTCAAAATATCTTCTTTTGTGTTCATTAGAAAAAAATAAATTTATACAGGTTTAGAACAACATGAGATGATGGGGTGAGTAAATGATGACAGAATTTTCATTTTAAAGTGAACTATCCCTTTAAGGCAGCTCAAACATGCATTTTAGTCTGTGACTGGATAAGCTGTGTCTGGGAAACCACCCCTTAAAGTTTATATTTTAAGTTTTGACCAGAAATGTCAGATTCATAACACTGGATTTGTCCATCTATAGTTTTAGGCCAGTGTATGTGGAATGTGTTCATAAACTGAAGCTTAAAGGGATACTCCATCGTTTTGTCATATGTTATTACCGTAACTAATAAGAGTTGATACATACCTCTATCATCTTAGTGCGTGCACTGAAGCGCTGTGGTGCACTGTGACACTTTGATAGCACTTAGCTTAGCCCAGTTCATTCAATGGTACCAACAGAGATGAAATTAGAAATGACCAAACACATTAACGTTTTCCCTATTTAAAACGAGTAGTTATATGATCAAATATGGTGGCACAAAATAAAACCTGGCGCTTTTCTAAGCGGGTTAAAAACTATAATGTATGGCGGAATAGCACTTTTGGGAGTACTTTGACTCGGCGCAGTAAAAAGTCACGCCTGAAAAATCCGCTCCCCTTCTCCCTCTCATAATGAGAGGGAAAGTTTTACTGTGCCGAGTTTATAAAAATTAAATTATAAAAATGAAATTGAATAGCTTAAAGTTTGTTTAACTTTATTTTTACTAGTCAAGAAAATTAAGTGTAATTTCATGTTGATTAAACTTAAAAATTTAAGTGCAATACTATTTTTACAGTGTAGCAGCCAGTAATACAGTGTAAGACTCTGAATATAACCAATACTACATTGCTGCCGGTTTTCATGGCTTTCTCTTTTATAAATTCACATTCAATGCCCATCAAAATAATACAAATGTTAAAAAGTAAACAAGTTTATAAATAAATTAATACATTTGTTTTTATGTTAAGTTCAGGGTTGATTTTTCATTTCACAAAATTAGAACGCTGTAAGGGTTTTGTCCTGTCTTGTTCATGTCTTTTATTTCATGCTCATGTCTTTTATTTTGAAATCTTATCTTATCATGTCAGGTTTCCCTGGCTGCGTCCGAAAACTCAAGGCAGTGACTCATGCTGCCTCATGAGGAAATGACTTCGGAGGCATGAAGGCAGCTCAGGGAAAGACTTTCGGACACACTTCAAAGGCAGCGTGTTTGAAATATAAACAGAGAGCGCCTTAACTAATCACATATTTGAAAACTACAATACCAATTTCTCGCTAGAAATGCAATTAAAAGGTGCAAAAAGTGAAAATATACCTTTATTTACACTAAATTTGTGCTCCAGGTGCTTCCTTGGCCGGCATTTTATTTTTTGAACTCGACCAGGCTCAACCAATCACATTCTTATTGTACGCCCACGAATAGGCCTCACATGAGACAGGAAGTAGACCTAACATTGCATTCGGACATGCCTTGATGCCTTCCCAATCCTGCCTTGGAAAGCTGCCTCAGGAGGCAGCAATTTAGAGTTTTCGGACGCAGCCCCTATTTCCTGATGTGTCATGTTTTGATTGGTCCACTGCCCCTTTATAAGCCCTCGTTAACATTGTCTCTTGTTGGTTATTGCCTTGTCTGGTTTATTGTCTTATCTTGGATTTATGTTTATAGTATGGTTTATTAAAGTCACCATCTGCATTTAGATCCTGCCTCATTTCATATTTTGGATTACACACGTTACAAAAGCATATGACGTGACTTCATCAGCTCTGTCCACGTGGCCACCCAGTGGATGAATGTGGTATTACCTGGAAAATTCTTGAACTTTCATGTAAAGTAAAATATTCTTGCATTCTTTCATATAAAGGTTATAAAAATAAGCAAAATTATTGTCAACCATTATGAATATTTTCGAATACTTTTACATTCACACACACATTACATGGAAATTAAAGTTTTGATGAGTAAATTATCTTTAATAAATATAAATGTTGAAATAATGAATTGTGTGACTTAAATTATTAAAAGTAATTCAATATTGACCTTTATCATTCCAGTTTTATCCATCAAATAATTAACAATATTTTACATAAATAAATAAGTCGGCGAAATTATTAAATAGAATATTAGCTAAATAAACAAATGTATTATTTTTTCTGCAAGGAGAGTTAGTTCAGAGTTTATGGTGTTTTATTATAAGGAAACAAAACATATACAATTAAAACAAGACAAATAAACACAAAAATTACATTGGTTTGAAATATACAATACTTATAGGCTGTACACAATTAACAATAATAGTGAAGAAGTACAAAAAAATGTTAATATTCCAAAGACAGCAAATGCAAGTTCACTTTTCAAATTAAACTCTTTAGCAAAACCAAAACTGGTGTGACGTGATGAACTCAGTCTATGCTCCACCCAGTGGATGAATGTGGTATTACCTGGAAAGTTCATGAACTTGCTGGTGCTGATAAACAGGCAGTATAAAGCTGAGAGACTCACAGCACTCGAGTCAAACCTAAACACACAACCAGAGAGAGACACAGCGAGATTGAGAAGCAAAACAACAACAGAGAAGACACTGAAAATGTTGAGCCTGCATGGATTTCAGCCTTCCCTCCTCACTCCATTCATGGGGATTCACTGGCCAGTCTGCAGTCTGTGGCCTGAGATCAAACCTCTTTACAGACACACTGACCTACTGCAGGAGATAGAGAAACTTCAGCACAAGATCTCTGAGGAGATCCAGCAAATGTCAAACTCTGAGGAGATCCAGCCGCTCACCTGTACAGTGCAGGAGAAAGAGGGAAGTGGCTTTGCTTTGACACTGGACACTAAAGACTTTTCCCCAGAAGAACTGTCAGTCAAACAGGTGGGCAGGAAGCTGCAGGTGAGCGGAAAGACAGAGAAGAAGCAGGAGGATGGGAAAGATTCATACTCGTACAGAATCCAAGAGTTCAGACGTGTGTTTGATCTGCCTGAAGGAGTGAATCCTGAGACAGTGACCTGCTCCATGACTGGTGGAAAGCTCTACATACAGGCATCAGTCAATCAGATATCTGAAACACCTGAGAGGATGCTGCACATTCACTGCCCTCAAACTGTGAAGACAACACAGACAGAGACTGAAAAGATTCAAAACAACACCACTGAAACACACAAGACTGATCAGCAATCTTAAAAACTCTCAACACAAGATCAACTCAACAGATTTGGACTGTGTGATTTAATTTACCTTACAATTCGGGATGAACTTTAGCTTTATATTACTAATCTTTTCATAATAATTGTTTTGTACCCTTTAAATGATATGTAAATACAAAAATATTTTTGTACAATTAAATGCTTTTTTATGTACTGAGCTGGATGAAATAAAATGGCCTAACAAGAACTTTCTTTTTGTTTTGTATTTTTTGTCATTCTTTAATTAGAGACTGGATTTGTAAAAACGCTTCCTCTTGAAAATTACAGTATATATAATTTATGTGTAGTAAACAGCGGACAATCAGGCATACCAGGACCCCAAGCATTATGGTGGGGCTCCTCTCCAATTGCCGGTCAGATTCAAAGATTCAAAACAACACCACTGAAACACACAAGACTGATCAGCAATCTTAAAAACTCTCAACAGAAGATCAACTCAACAGATTTGGACTGTGTGGTGGGATTTAACTAAAAATATCAGATAAACTTTAGCTTTATATTACTGATATATTCATAATAGTTGTTTTTTCTCTACTTTTTGAATAGTATATAAATGTAAAACAAATATTATTTTGTAATTACCTTTTACAGAACTGGATAAAATAAAATTAATAACAATGTCAGAGGACATAATTGACTGAGCAACCAATTACTTCACATCTTTACGTATCCATCCATGATGAACATATAAATAGATCTTGTATAGGCAGATGCACAAATAATTTCCATCTTATTTACAGATATATACCCATGCGTAAATTGTAACGTTTGCACCTCTTTCACTTTGGGTGTAATTGAATGAGATCAGCCGGTTCTGGAAATAAACTTGAAGTGTTTCTTTTGTAGCAGAGATGTGTGTGTTGCTTGTGTAAAATCTGATTAATCAACATATTTTTAAGTCAAAACCAAAAGCATTAGTTTATGCAGCGTCTCTCCCCTGCCTTTGGACCTGAAAAGTTAAAAAACTGACATTTTTAACACCTTGCACTCATATCTTAACATATATCAGTGCCATTGTTTTGTCTCAAACTGCACATCAGCAATGTTTTTATATAAGAGGTTATCGTACTTAAACGAACATCCTGCAAGTTTCAGAACTGAAAACGTCCTTGTTACTGAAATATAACAGTCAGTCCAGGAATGTGCCAATGTGTGACATTGTAGAAATCTTAAACAGCACAAATTCTAATGGAAACTATTACTTTTGTTGCCCCGCCCGAGGCCACGTTATCCTAATGGGCAACATGGGCTGCAGCCCAGGGCCCCGAACACTAGGGGGCCTCCGAGACAATTCTATTTTGAGTTTTTAAAAACATTTTGATTGACGTAATTATGCGTAAGTGCTACCTAGAGCAGAGGCCCCCAACCACTGGGTCACAAGAATGTTCTGAAAATAATTGTATAATAGCTACGTAATAGCTTATGGGATATTTTGTCCTTTAAGAGCCGACTTCAAATAACATCGATCATTTCCACTCTTGTACAAGGCCGCGGTCTCTCTCTCTCTTTCTTTCTCTCTCTCTCTCTCTCTCTCTCTCTCTCTCTCTCTCTCTCTCTCTCTCAGCGCATCGGCAATCACATTGCTGTTTTTAGAGTTTGAGTATAGTACTGGTTGAAAAATTATAAATGGAGTACTAGATTAAAACCTTGGATACTGTACATAATCTATGCAGACAGCATCCAAGACATAATCTATTAAAGACTTCTCCCTGTATTAATTTCGTGTAAGAAGGCTGTGTCTTTATTTCTTGTTTGTGTATGGATCGACTTTTTTCTTAGTTTAACTGTTGGATGGATACATGAATAGCCATCTTCTGTGGTAAGTCCTTACATTAAAAAAATGTATATGCAAAAGCGAAGTTGTAAGATAAGGCAACATGCATGTTTATTCTGTTTCAGTGGCGGAGCAAGAGGGGTGTCCAGGGTGGCACTGGACACCCTTGACATGTCACTGGCCACCCCGTGTGCCACCCCAAATTTAATGCGCTACTTTCACTTTCTTTATTTTCGACGTGCGGCAGCGCAGCACATTGTTAAAAACAAACATTATGAATATTAACCCTCCCTGCGGTCGCGGCGCAAACTCTTTATTTTTCAATCAATGCGCAAAGAGACTTGGTTTTGGACATACAGATATGATTTATACATCATTTAAAACGTTAAAGTGTCATTTTTTGTGTGTCTATAAAAACTGAATGTTTGTTTTCACAAAATTAAGAAATACATAATGCGCGTTCTGTTATCTCTCCATCAGTGACGTCTTTTCAAAAACGCGTCAGAAAAATTACTGTAACTTAACAAATACTTTTTATACCATCAGAAGATAAATGTAATGTCTACATAATGCTTGGAATCTCTTTAAAATTATGTAAGTGAAGTCGTACATTGCTAATACATGATATCACCGTATATGCTGGAAGTGTGGTAATTGTCTTGTGGACTGAATAAAGTCTAAGATTGCCAATTCTTTTTACAACAAAACCCAGAACCGTGTTTTCATTCTTGACGTGATCTTTATAGGCTACTGTATGATTGTTAATTCGACTGGATTGCCACATTGAACTTGACAGCGCGACGCGCATATCCGTGCTCATGCACAGCCAGAGCTTAAACGACTGTTCGCGTCTTTTTGGCTTAAACGGACAAATGCTCATATGTCAAAATGGCTGGTGATTTTCATACTAAACATTTGGTTACTGTACGTCTTAAACAAATAAATATTTTATTGCATTCGGTCTTAGCCTAACCTGTTGAAGTCTCTCTGTCATTAAAGTTAATTAAATATCAAAAGAAAAAAGAAAACTTTTGCATCTTCTGTATCTTCGTAAATAAAGATTAATCCAAACATCTTTTGTGTTGAGCTCTGCTATTTAAAGTAAGTTTAAGGTTTATCATGGAGTTTAGATTTCCTGATCTTTTGCTTCATTAAAGGGATAGTTCACTAAATGAAAATCCTGTCATCATTTTTACATCCCCATGTTTTTCCAAACCCGTACGTATAACTTTTTTTCTGATGAACACAAAAGAAGATACTTTGATAAATGATGGTATGCACACAGCTGTAACCATTGACTTCCATAGTAGGAATAAAAACAACATGATGGAATTCAATGGATATACCATTAATTGTATGCTTACCATCATTTATCAAAATATCTTCTTTTGTGTTTATTAAAATAAAATACAGGTTTAGAACAACATGAGGGTGAGTAAATGATGACAATATCTTCATTTTTGGGTGAATCCCTTTAACAGACAGTAAATCAGATGTAAGAAATACAGTAGAAAGATTTAAAATTCACCCTTATTATGTTTACATCTAATGCGATCAAAAGATTCATTTATGCTTTCTTGACACATGGTTACACGTCATTTTCTTTTATGGACTATGGACCCCCTAAAGTAGCTTTGACCACCCCCTGGCCACCCCATTAAAAAAATTCTAGTTCCGCCACTGTTCTGTTTCATGTTTATTTCGTTTCATTTTTTTTATTTCTGCACCCGTTGCAACTGCGAGCAGCAGAGCAACCTGCCTTCGCTTTTTAAAAATAGTGTGTGTTGATAATAAACGTTTAAACTAACATTGTGATATGCTGAAAATTTTAAATAGTTGTTATTATAGGCAAGTGAAGTGTTGATTTGAGAGGCTCAATTCATCATACATGTCGTCAACTTGCTGTCGGCCGCTAACCACTAGTTATCATAAAAACTTTAACAAACAAAAACTGCTCTAAAATGTAAATAAAAAAGAAATATAACTATTTTGCAATTTAAAACAAAACTGAACTGCTTTAATTGCTGCAAGAGTACAGCTGTACAAGCTGTGTAAGCAGGTTTTTTTTGCTATTTCTGCGGATTTCTTTTGCAAAATCTATGCGGAATTTTGCAGAATGATTTAAAATGTTTTAAAACGATCCGAGAGAATGTGCGCTGTGAATATTACAAAAAATAAAATATTTTATAACATATTATACATTTTATTAAAGTTTTACATATTAAATAGACTATTAAAAAGTTTGTGCCGCTCTCATAAAAACCTCACTGCAGACAGCACAGACTTCTACTCACAAACATACGCGATGCAGTAACTATATCTGCGGAAACAGATTCCTAATGGGGAGAATTAAAAAGTTCGGACTCGGGTCGGACTCGGGATGAGAATTCTGGACTCTACTACTTTTGCGTCAACTTGATTTTAATAATTTTATTAAGCAATTATATTTATAGAAGAACAGACAGAAGCACTTTTAGTTGTGAGTTGCATTTAATAAATGTTATTTTCTGGGCTGTTTCTGATTGTAAAATTATTACTTGATAATATTGTTTAATTTATTTAAATAATTTCAGCCTACTTTTGCGTCAACTTGATTTTAATAATTTAATTGAATAATTCTCTTAAAGAAGAGCAGAAAGAAGCACTTTTTGTTGTAAGTTTTATTGAATAAATGTTATTTTCTGGGCTATTTCTGATTGTAAAATTATTTGATAATATTGTTTAATTTATTTAAATAATTTTAGCCATTTAATGTTGCACATACGCTGTAAAAAACACTGGATTTACTAAAAAATATAGACAGTGCATCGTTTTTGCATCCCCCTTTTTTTAGTAAGTTTTACTAAAAAAATTTACGCAATGGGGCACTTAGTAAATCCAGCCTTAATTTTTTTCAGTGTATATTGGGGGGGCCTCAAACCAGCGTTAGCCCAGGGCCTCACAAAGGCATAACCCGGCACTGGCCCCGCCCACAGGTTCACGTGTAGGGAAGTAACACATGGGGGATAGGGGTGAAGCGCTGTTTAAAGTGTTGCCAGGTTTGCAGTTTTTCCTCAAAATTGGGCTATTTTGACAATACAGTTGTGGGAAAAATTTCGGAGCAGCGGGTTGCGTTTTTTTTTTTTTTTTTGGGCTAGTTTTATAATGTACAGCGGCCACGAAAATGTTTATCTGTAGACTTGTAAAATGAACGTTCATAATTCTCCTAATGTGCATTAATCCCATAAGCAATACCTGTCAACCCAAGGACAGCTGCAGCATCAGGAAGTCAGTGGAAAGGTGAGTGGTTGCGTTTTGCTTTTAATATCACGTCAGAAACAAGAAATTACCTTACGTAAGGAGTTATGTTTATACTGAGAGGATATTTACAGACCATGTGAACCCATCTTTGTATGATCTTTTCAAGTTAAATAGAACATTTTAAATACGTATATAGTATGTTAAAAGGGCAGAGTTCATACTGTCTCAAAATGGCACTGTTGGGTACACTTAGATGTTCTTAAAATAATCTTAAAAAGTATAATCTGAAGAATCTAAAGTAGATTTTTTTTGTTTAGAACAGAATAGTGTGTGAAAATAGAGCACTTTAAGTGCATTAAGAAAATTTTCATCTGCATGGAAAGTACATTAAAAGCAATAGTAAGAGTTTATTTTAGAGCCTTTGTTGTAATCCTGGAGTTTTCAACTGTGATTGAACAAATGTAAAAATTGGGCTAGTTTTTATTCCTTTTGGGCAGGTTTTAAGTTGTCATTGGGCTGGAAAATTTTCTTGGACCTGGCAACCCTGGCTGTTTATAAGTTCAAGGGGCTGCTTTGTTCAGAAGGGTAACCATGGTAAACGCTATTTTTCTGCTGTTAATCTACTGTCAGAGATCATTTGCACTTTTATTTAGCCCGTCTGGTGATGAAGCAGGTGGCGAAGCAAGCAATCAACAAAGTCATAGGACTTTGGGAAAGCTCAGAATGCTGATTTTATTTTTTGTGAGTATGCAAATATTTTGTGCCATTGTGATTGTGAAGTGTCATGTCGCAAGCTTGATGATGCATTACAAAATAATAATTGCAATAAAAAACTCATAATGTGGAGTCATTTTAAATGCTATTAAGTTTTATTCACTCCCCGGACTTCGTCCACCCCCGTTCCCCCCATTTTGTTGTCTCTTGCAGTCTCTCTTAGTTTCCCTTTGCCAGATCACTGTGAATTAACTTTATGAAGGTTAAATTACAGCAAGCACTTATTGTATCTAGTGACAGTATATTGCATAAACTGAAGTTCAAAAGGATAAACATGCAAGTGGTTCTTCTTTTTGTAAAGTTTTTAGATTATTGTGTTTAAACAGACATTTGTTTGAAACGTGCACGATACAAACGTTTTGTAGAATATGCTGGAATCTTCAAGTTCAAGGCTGTTATAATGCTAATGCTTTATGTCACAGGTCTCCAATCCATGTTTCTGGAGGTCTACAGTACTGAGATTAGTTCCAAGTTCAACATACCCCAACACACCTGCCTGGATGTTTTAAGAAGGTCACAAAGACTTTGATTAACTGGTTCAAGTATACATCAGAGCAAGCACACTTTTGCAGTTCCTCCAGAAATGCATTTTCTAGTTATTAATGTTGAACTTAGCTGTTTAAAATAAATAAATAAAAAAATTATGTAAAATAAGCCTGGTATTCACTGTATAAAATTAATATAGATTAATCTTTGTTAAATATGCATTTTGTTGTTTGATTATTAGCATGATAACATACTGACAGCAGCAGCCATTCAGAAGTGTGAACAGACTTTGCTGAAATGAGGGACTGAGGACACACAGGTCTGTTTATTGATATACTGTTTTTGGATACTGTTCAATATAAAAATAAAAGATGGACAGTACTTGAATGCTGAAAGTCTGTATGTAACATATAAAGTCACACAATCTATTCGTTATTTCAATCATCTTATTTAATTAAAATAATTTATTTATAGTTATTGTCTGACCGGCAGTTGGGGAGGAACCCCACCATAATGCTTAGGGTCCTGGTATGCCTGATTGTTCACTGTTTACTACACATAACTTATATATACTGTAATTTTCAAGAGTAAGCATTTTTACAAATTCGATCTCCAATTAAAGAATGAAAAAAATACAAAACAAAAAGAAAGTTATTGTAAGGACATTTTATTTTATCCAGCTCAGTACATTAAAAAAAACATTTAATTGTACAAAATATTTTTGTATTTACATATCATTTAAAGGGTACAAAACAATTATTATGAAAATATTAGTAATATAGAGCTAAAGTTCATCCCGAAATGTAAGGTAAATTAAATCACACAGTCCAAATCTGTTGAGTTGATCTTCTGTTGAGAGTTTTTAAGATTGCTGATCAGTCTTGTGTGTTTCAGTGATGTTGTTTTGAATCTTTTCAGTCTCTGTCTGTGTTGTCTTCACAGTTTGAGGGCAGTGAATGTGCAGCTTCCTCTCAGGTGTTTCAGATATCTGATTGACTGATGCCTGTATGTAGAGCTTTCCATCAGTCATGGAGCAGGTCACTGTCTCAGGATTCACTCCTTCAGGAAGATCAAACACACGTCTGAACTCTTGGATTCTGTACGAGTACGAGTCTTTCCCATCCTCCTGCTTCTTCTCTGTCTTTCCGCTCACCTGCAGCTTCCTGCCCACCTGTTTGACTGACAGTTCTTCTGGGGAAAAGTCTTTAGTGTCCAGTGTCAACGCAAAGCCACTTCCCTCTTTCTCCTGCACTGTAGAGGTGAGCGGCTGGATCTCCTCAGAGTTTGACATTTGCTGGATCTCCTCAGAGATCTTGTGCTGAAGTTTCTTTATCTCCTGCAGTAGGTCAGTGTGTCTGTAAAGAGGTTTGATCTCCGGCCACAGACTGCAGACTGGCCAGTGAATCCTCATGAATGGAGTGAGGAGGGAAGGCTGAAATTCATGCAGGCTCAACATTTTCAGTGTCTTCTCGGTTGTTGTTTTGCTTCTCAATCTCTCTGTCTCTCTCTCTGGTTGTGTGTTTAGGTTTGACTCGAGTGCTGCGAGTCTTTATACTGCCTGTTTATCAGCACCAGCAAGTTCATGAACTTTCCAGGTAATACCACATTCATCCACTGGGTGGAGCATAGACTGAGTTCACACGTCACACCACTTGCTTTCTGTGAAATGAGGCATCAACTCTGAACTGACCTTGCCTTGCCGCGTGGACTGAGCTGATGACGTCACATCATATGTTTCTAATTTTGTGTAATGAAGAATCAACTCTGAACTTAATCACCTATAAGAAATCTATTTATTTATATTCTTGCTTATTATTTTAAATATTGGTACAGTATTGTTTTTATGGGCAATGTAGGTGAATTTCTCAGAGAGAGAGAGACATTATAAACTGCAGAATTGGTTATATTTCGTTTAATGTGGTATTACAGCAAAACCGGCTGCTATAAATGTACAAAAGAAAAAATCTCATGTTAAGCATTTTTATTTAATCTGATTCAGTAAAAACCGTGTAAGCAACAAGCGTTATTTTTGTATAGTTAATAATACTTGCATGTTTTGAAAGAGTACAAAACAATTTATAGGAACAAAACATCAAAATACATTTAATGTTCATCATATACATTCAGAAAACATGTTTATTTATCTAGTTTTAGCAAGAACAACTGTATGACTGTAGCATCATATCATTAATAAAGTTGGTAACACTTTACAATAAGGTTGATTAGTTAACATTAGTTAATGTATTAACTAACTTGAACAAACCATGAGCAATACATTTGTTACTGTATTTATTCATCTTTGTTAATGTTACTTAATAAAAATTAAGCTTTAATTGTTTGTTCATGTTAGTTCAGAGTGCATTAACTAATGTTAACAAGATTTTAATAAAGTATTAGTAATTGTTGAAATTAACATTAACAAAGATTAATAAATGCTGTGTAAGTGCAGTTCATTATTAGTTCATGTTAACTAATGCAGCTAACTAATGTTAACTAATGAACCTTATTGTAAAGTGTTACCATAAAGTTTATAATTATCTTAAATCTACAAAGGCCCCAATCCAAGCTGCTATTATCATGTGACACAAGCATCATAACAACATACACACATATTTACATAATCAGCATGAATGTTAGAAATAGTTTGATGTTTTCTGGGTATATTATCCGCTTGTCATTCTCACAGGTTATTTTAGTTTACATCCGCTGGCAGACAACAAATAAAACCACAATAAGCTCAGAGTTGGTAACTTCACCACACACATAATAGGAAATGCAATTTTTACCCAACTTGATTTAGTTATGACACCAATAACATTATATGGTCAAACTTCATTATACTGTTGTGTGTTTATTAAGCTGAAGTGTATAAAGACATTTATCATACACTTGCCTACAATTGGCAAATCCAATGTTATGAATATGACAGTTATGGTCAAAACTTAAAATATGAACTCTTAGAGAACTAATTTATTATGATATTAAACAAACATATCTACATGGTTTATTTCAATAAACATCATATCATGACAGATTTAAGCAATTCTTCTTTCACATATCCATCTATACTTTGGATAACACGGATTATTAATCCATCCAAATGCAGTCATGACTGCACAATTATAATTTAGGGGATATTCATACGCCCAGTAGCTGAAACAGCAATGAGATTTTGAATAAAATGAATGATGTGATAATATATGAAATTAAGTCTAAACTAAAACTTTTTTGGTTAAATTTAGTAATTTCTTACCCAGATGTCAGTGTGGTGCCATCAACCCATTTCCAGACTCCCTGTTCTTTTGTCAGACCAATCCAAATGTCATAACCAGTACGCATACGCAAAAACACCTAAAAACAATAACACAATTAAGCTATAAATTACAATAACAAATGTCAACAAACCACATCCTGCTGACCAGATAGAAACAGACACAAACAAACTTACTTGTGTCAAATTACACTGCAATCTAAAAATTGTGCTTGATATCACTAAAAGTTGTTCATTGGCTTGTTATCATAAGGGATCCAAACTGATGCTATAGCAGCTTATAGCACGACCACTTATGAATCTACACAACACTATTTGACTAAAGATAAAAGCTACATAACACTTAAAGTGGATCCCCTGTGATTACGAGCCAGTGATCCACTTTAGCACAATTTTAAAAAGTGTAATATAGACATCTAATGATTTTCTTTCACTCACTTCTTCCTCTTTGTTGTTTATAATCAGCAGATCTGCTCCTTTCTCTTTACAGTCTCGTCTGCTGTCACTCCAGTTCTTATAATCAGATGAAATGTAGTACAAACTGAACTTGTAGTAAATCCATGTAAAGCTATTGAAGTGCAAATCTGTTAATACAATCAGTTTGTTTATTAGTTTGATTTATCCACACAAAACATAAATGTTTATTTTATGCTGTATACATATGCCTTAATGCTGATCAATTATTACCTACATGCAAAGCTGGGAAAACAGAAAATGTACTATTGAAAAGTTCAACAGCAAAAGTAAAAATGTATTTAATGTATCTCATGCAAGACGCTTGACCTTGTATGTAGTACATTTGTTTATTAGGTTTAAATAAAGTGATTTAGCTTAAATTTTTTCTCCTACGGCATTTTTGTTTGTAAGTTTTAGTTACCTTATTTGTTGGTTATTGTTTACAAATTCAGGTTTCATAATAATTAATAATATTTTCTAATGTTTGAGAGTAAATAAATAAATGCTACCTGTTAAGGCATTGAAGAGTTCATCAGTCTTGTTTTTGAACTGGTCTCGTTCTTCAGTCAAGATTTTGTTCTGGTTTAGAATCTTACTGTATTTTGTAAATAATTCTTCTCTTCCATTAGTCAAGTTATAGTTGTGTGTTAGTAACACTTCTCTTTCTTTAGTCAAGTTATAGTTGTTTGTTAGCAACTCTTCTCTTTCTTTAGTCAAGTTATAGTTGTGTGTTAGCAGTTGGTTTCTTTCATTGTTGAAATAGACACAAATGACAATTACAGCAGTGAAGAGAAGAACAGACAGTAAACACAAACATATTTTAACTGATCTGTGTCTTCTGTTCTTCACTGAGACTCTTCCTGAAAATCACACACATCAGATTACATTTGTCTTTTCCTTCTCACTTCAATAAATCAACTGATAAATTAATGTGAGTACCTGTATGTTGAAGTGCTTGCTGGCTCTCTGTTCTGATCTTCTCTGTGTTTATTATCACTTCATCACTTCTTACTGAATCTAAATCTTCATAGATGTTTACCATCATCTCCTCTCTTTCGCCTCTGTCCCTGATCACATCCTTATAAATAACCTCACACATCTCTGATCTCTTAAAGTCAAACAATATAACACTGTGCCAGTGCTGTAGGTTAGTGCCAGTGCTTCAGTTTGGTTTATTAAGGTTGCTGTTTTGTTCTTCTGTTTCATCAGCAAAGATAAAACCATCAAAAGGTGTTTCAGTGGTCAAAGTGTGATCATGCTGCAAAAGGTATTTATAGAAAGCAGTTTCACAGGTCTACAAACAAGTTATGATGTATGTAATTTATGTCAACTTGGTTCAGTTCAAAATGTAGAGGATTTTTATCTCCATCATAATCTCCAAATTATTTCCACAGTTTAAAATTACATAGCCTTATTTTTGACATTAAAAGTTCCTTAATTACAACAACATCTGTGGTCCTAGCAACTTGTTTAAAAAAAAACACGATTGAAATATTATTGGGATGTTTTCTGCAATAGAATACAATGGGGAAAAAGTTTGTTCTAAACATTTATTTCAATGTACTTCTAAATGTATGCTCGGGAGGAGCCTAAACATTCAGTCTTGTCAATCATAAGTGGGCCAGTCTCCACGCTTTACCAGCTCAATCTTTCGATATGACAGACAGAGACTGAAAAGTTTCAAAACAACACCACTGAAACACACAAAACTGATCAGCAATCTTAAAAACTCTCAACAGAAGATCAACTCAACAGATTTGGACAGTGTGGTGGGATTTAATTTAAAAAATCAGATAAACTTTACCTTTATTTTACTGATATATTCGTAATAATTGTTTTTTCTTCACTTTTTGAAAAGTATGTAAATGTAAAACAAAGATTATTTTGTATTTAACTGTTTTTACGGAACTGGATAAAATAAACATTAATTACAATGTCAGAGAACATAATTGACGAAGCAACCAATTATTTCACAACTTTACTTATCCATCCATGATGAACATATGAATAGATATTTTATTGGCAGATGCACAAATAATTTCCATCTTATTTACAGATATATACCCATGGGTAAATTGTAACGTTTGCACCTCTTTCACTTTGGGTGTAATTGAATGAGATCAGCCGGTTCTGGAAATAAAGTGATTTTTGTAGCAAAGATGTGTGTGTTGTTTGTGTAAAATCTGATTAATCAACATTAGCTTAAATGAACACTTGGGTGTAGTTTCTGGACAGGACTTATCCTAGCCCCCGACTAAAATGCATGAATGAACTGTTTTAATTTAAAAACACCTTGCACTTACTTATCTTAACATATATCAGTGCCATTGTTTTGTCTCAAAATGCACACCAATAATGTTTTTTTTTTCAAAGGTATGTTTGTAAAAACTATTTAAATGTCCTAAAATAATTAAGGCCTAGTCCATCTTCAAATGTTATTTGTATAGACTGAGGTGTAAAGAGGAACAGTGATGGCCACTAGTGGAGTAAATCGTCCACAGTGATAAATATAGCTGGGCTCACACTACAGGATTTTAAAAATTTTGCCAGATTATGAAAGTTTACCCGATGGTTCGAGTCTCACGGCTGGCAGATTGTGACTTAGGTGCCCTTAAGCCCTTATTAATGCTATTGTCCTATATGATTGAAATGCCAAAATAGCTTTTAATGACTTGACTCAGTTTATTTAAGGAGCGGTGAATCAAAGAATCAATTTTAACTTGATGTTTTGTTATATAAGAGGTTATCATAATTAAACAAACATACATCAACTTTAACTGAAATATAACAGTTTTTGGAACCAAGCCAAAAAAACAGTTGATGCAGGAATGTGCCTATTTGTGACGTCGTAGAGATTTTAAACACCACCTAATGGAAACGATTACTTTTGTAGCCCCGCCCACAGGTTTGCGTGTAGGGAAGTAACACATGTGGGGGCTAGGGGCGAAACGCTGATTATAAGTGCGAGGGGCTGCTTTGTTTAGGGGGCATCCATTAACGCTATACTGTCAGAGAGGCTGTTTACACTTGGCATTAACATGTGTTTTCGTCGATCGGATCACAAGTGGACGACGTTAATGCCAGGTGTAAACAGTGTTCAAAACGTTTTGAGCTCGTCCACTTTCGACCACTTTTAACCACATCCAGAGGTGGTCGAAACCACTTTCGATCGGATCGCTTTGGAGTTGCGGAACGCACATGTGGTTGAATGCGTTCGAACAGCCACACGCGACCACCTTCTCTCCGTCCATTTATCTAATCTGAGGTATTAAACACAAGTTTTACGTCTTTTTTGACTCCTGGCGTGAACATTCAGTGAACAGCGCTATTTTTAGCCTTTCATTGATAAATCTAAAGCGGCTGATCTCCGTAGTTTCGTTTTGAAAGCGTGTGAAAGTTGCGCGATCCTATTTCATCAATTGCGCTGAAAATTCAGAGAAAGCTCTTACATACTCATGTACAAAACACTGTGCAGCATGTTTACTTGCTAAACAAGCAGTGCACTCTGACGTAATATTAGTTTGCGTCCATATAAACTCATAATTACTCCCGCTCGGGTTTGAATGACAGCAGAGAGACTCGCCCACGTCTCACAGACCACCCCCTCATAGTATTCAGCACAGAAGCGCTCGAAAGTGGACAAAAGAGACAGATTTAAATACCAGGTGTAAACGTAATGTTTCTCTCTCGTCCACTTGTGATCCGATCGACGAAAACACATCTTAATACCAAGTGTAAACAGCCCCTGAGATCTGGTCTCCAATTAAAGAATGACAAAAAATACAAAACAAAATGAAAGTTCTTGTTAGGTCATTTTATTTTATTCAGCTCAGTACATAAAAATACATTTAATTGTACAAAAATATTTTTGTTGTTGTATTCATATATTATTTAAAGAGTACAAAACAATTATTATTTAAAAGATTAGTAATACGAAGCTAAAGTTCATCCCAAATTGTAAGGTAAATTAAATCACACAGTCCAAATCTGTTGAGTTGATCTTGTGTTGAGAGTTTTTAAGATTGCTGATCAGTCTTGTGTGTTTCAGTGATGTTGTTTTGAATCTTTTCAGTCTCTGTCTGTGTTGTCTTCACAGTTTGAGGGCAGTGAATGTGCAGCATCCTCTCAGGTGTTTCAGATATCTGATTGACTGATGCCTGTATGTAGAGCTTTCCATCAGTCATGGAGCAGGTCACTGTCTCAGGATTCACTCCTTCAGGCAGATCAAACACACGTCTGAACTCTTGGATTCTGTACGAGTACGAGTCTTTCCCATCCTCCTGCTTCTTCTCTGTCTTTCCGCTCACCTGCAGCTTCCTGCCCACCTGTTTGACTGACAGTTCTTCTGGAGAAAAGTCTTTAGTGTCCAGTGTTAACGCAAAGCCACTTCCCTCTTTCTCCTGCACTGTACAGGTGAGCGGCTGGATCTCCTCAGAGTTTGACATTTGCTGGATCTCCTCAGAGATCTTGTGCTGAAGTTTCTTCATCTCCTGCAGTAGGTCAGTGTGTCTGTAAAGAGGTTTGATCTCCGGCCACAGACTGCAGACTGGCCAGTGAATCCTCATGAATGGAGTGAGGAGGGAAGGCTGAAATCCATGAAGGCTCAACATTTTCAGTGTTTTCTTTGTTGTTGTTTTGCTTCTCAATCTCTCTGTGTCTCTCTCTGGTTGTGTGTTTAGGTTTTACTCGAGTGCTGTGAGTCTCTCAGCTTTATACTGCCTGTTTATCAGCACCAGCAAGTTCATGAACTTTCCAGGTAATACCACATTCATCCACTGGGTGGAGCATAAACTGAGTTCATGACGTCACACCAGTTGCTTTCTGTGAAATGAGGCATCAACTCTGAACTGACCTTGCCGATTTTTTTTTATTTAGCTATTTGGTGTTTACTTTTTAACTTAACTAATTTATTTGATGGACAAAGCTTGAATGATGAAGCTTTATATTACTAACTCTATACTCTAAATTACTCTTAAGTTACATAAGCTTTTCGTTATGTCAACCTAATTATTGAAAATAATTTGCATAATCATTATTACCATTAAAAACTGTAAATAATATCAGTTACACAAACTTTGATTTCCATTTGATGTGTGCATATTTGTAAAACATACGAAAATATTCATCATAGTTGATTTCTTTTTAACTGTTTACCATTTTCACACCATTTATAGTGTTAGCTAGGAAACATTGCAAGAAATATTTTATTAGTATCAGTACTGTACGTTAAAGTTCATGAACTTTCCAGGTAATACCAGATTTATTCACTGGGTGGCCGCGTGGACTGAGCCGATGACGTCACATCACATGCTTTCTAATTTTGTGTAAAGAAGAATCAACTCTGAACTTATTCAACTAACAGAAATGTATTTATTTATTTATATTCTTGTCTATTATTTTAAATATTGGTACCGTATTGTTTTGATGGGCAATGTAGGTGAATTTCTCAGAGAGAGAGAGAGAGAGAGAGAGAGAGAGAGAGAGAGAGAGAGAGACATGAAAAACTGCAGTGTTGGTTCTATTCAGAGTTTAATGTGGTATTACAGCAAAACAGGCTGCTATAAATGTACAAAAGAAAATATCTCATGTTAAGCATTTTTATTTAATCTGATTCAGTAAAAACCAATTGGAACATCACCAGACATTACTGGAACCGTACAAAGGGTGTTGTTGTTGTAGGGTGTAGCATTGTCATCAGGCATTGCAGGGGCCTTCTTGAGGGCACAGGTCCAGCTGTAGGTTCTCTCATCTTCATAATGCTCTGGTGTGGGTAGCGCGAATGTGTTGGTGTAGCATAGTTTCTTGAAACCTGTTAGGCGAATGTGTTGAATGAACCAAACTGGGGGTCGTTTTAATGACTGTAATAGGCGGGGGCATGGGGTCCTGGAGTTAAGGACATACCTCTCTGGGTGTAACAAATTCACTTTAAACATCTGCATGTTTTGGTTTCTTTGCAAGTGTAAACCTTATGTCAGTGACTTTGTAATTAAGTTTGTTTCGTTTCTATAGGTTATGTAACAGTAAATTGCGCAGTAGGCATTAGATAGTTAACTTTTTATTTACTTCAGAAAATAATATCTCAGATCCCCTGACAGTTAGTACATCATACATGTTGGTAATCTCTTGAAAAATTGTTGCTAGAAGATTAAGGGAACGCAGCAACGCTGTGTAGTATGTTTTAGATTTACTTATTACACGGCTCTCTGGAATGCTTGATTCTGATTGGTCAGTTGAGACATTTGCAGGTTCGTTCTTTTCAAATAATAACCGCTCCAAAGTAATAACGCATAGCCGGTACTACTTGTACGAGTAAAATCGCTCCGCGCCAATAAAGATCAATAAAGATTACTGTTTGGCGCCATCTTGTGACAAACACTGGACAACCACGACAAGACACAGACAGCTTACTGAGACTGAACTTGACAAAATAGAGCATGACAGCTACGAAGCCAACACACACAAAAAATACAGAATGGGCATTAAAACTTCTCAAAGACTGCCTAAAAGAGAAAAAAATGGAGACAGACAAGTATGAAGCAGAGGATCTTAATAAGGTATTACGACCATTTTATGCATCTGTGCAAAGTTTCGCGGAAGGATAAAAATGTTAATTTAAAACAAATATGCCAATAAAATGTTTCAAATTCATATTCATGTCCGTTTTTTTCTTATGTGACAAGTAGCCGTGTAATAAGCGGGATAATGTAGAGGCAGCCGGTAGTTATTGGGAAATAAGCCCCTTCAGTGTGATACAAGACCCTCCGCTTCGCGTCGGGTCCTGATCACACTGTTGGGGCTTATTTCCCGGTAGTTATTAACAAGTTTATTTTTAAACCCACAGATATGTGAGTGCATGTGCTTTATTGCCCTAAGCAGTAACGTGTTTTAATCAGAGACTTGGTTAAAGAATTCCCTAAATCTAAAATAAACCTTTATTTTGCCAGAGCGGACAGAATTACATTTATTACAGTTTTTTTCAATTGCTAAACATCAGTGGGCACAACTGGAGTCACATGTGCAAAACTCTAACTACAGTCTGCACAGCAGCAGTTCATGTGGACCAAACTCTAGTTCATTTTTCATTGCTTGAACACAGTTTTCAAAACTCTACACACTTATCCCATGACTTTAAACACAACCTGCACAACACTGTGGATTTACAGCACTTTGTTCAAATGCTAAAACACTGCTGTCAAAACTGTGAACCACACATTCAAAACAGAAAATAATTCAGCATTGTGCCTTTCAAACACTGCTGATTGCAATTTCAGCTGAAAGGCTAAAATCCCTAAATCTAAAATAAACCTTTACTTTTTGTCAACGTGAGGGCAAATTACTCTTTATTTTACCAACATTGAGTTTTAGAAATCTTTGCTCGTTTGCAAGGGGCACCCCGTTGAGAGACGCGCTGGGGGCTGCGGGTTAAGGAACGGCTGGAAGAGAGAGAGCAAACAGGACGGAGAAGCACCGGTCATAAAAACTGACAGTCCAGAAACTGGACAGCCTAAAACATTACACTTTTTTGACAGCAATAAACATGACAACCTTCGCTTGACAAAAAACACACGCAGGAAATAACAACGCGTTAATTGACACGTCATAAAACACGCACAGACCGGACAGCCGCTGTCTAAAAGCCATAAATACGATTGTCAAAACTAGACAGCTTGTGCAGCTTTTGATTGATAGTCCCGCCCCCTGTCAAACAGGGTCATAAATCAATCATATTTTGACATATACAGGGTTACTAATACTACTTACACATATCAGTAAGTAATCCTTGATGATAAATCCCATGTGTTCTTAAGCACCATGCTCGTGCACGTTCATGGTCATTTGCATTCCGAAACGCCTCCAATGAACCATATATGGTGACAAAACCTCCCGTTATAAGTCACGTGGTTGTGCTTTTTCCCTCATCGCAATAATGGCAAAGAGAGCGTATAAGAGGAACTTTACAGACACAGAATTTGAGTTGCTGGTGGATGAGGTTAAATCCTAATAACACATCCTGTTTGGTTCACTTAGTGCGGGAGGAATGACTTACAAAAAAAAAACAAATCTGCATGGGAACATGTTACCAGTGAGTTTAACTCCATTAGGTATGAGAACACTTCTAGAAATAAAAAAGTGGTTTGACATTAAATTATCGTATATATTTCACACTTTGCGTAAAACTGTTCCTACGCACACTTCTGTTCGTTTGCACGGTTGATAAATGAGGCCCCAGGAATGTATGAATCTATGACAAGAGATTTTAACCACTACATCCAAAGTGAAATGGCAATGACTGCTTTTCTTGCCTCACCCACAGGTTTACATGTAGGGAAGTAACACATGTGGCGCAAGGCAAACCATATGCAGCGTTAAATCAGGAAACAAACATGCCTTTAAAGATTGGTTTCCAACAGTTATTCTATCAAAACTGCTGGCTACCAAAGACTGTAATGTTACAAAACAACATGTAAGCATCAAGTTAGTAAAACTGTAGCATCACGTTAGCATTGCATAACTATTTACAATATATTGTTTCAATTTTCTCTGGCTCTATAATGTAACTTAAAATTAGGGCTGCACTATAGACCCCTTTACAGTTCACGTCACAGGCGGTTCCCACTGCGCATGTCGGGGTCAGAAAAGTCATTAAAGCAGATTGACTTTTGTATTATTCGGCATCGTCAAAAATGCCTACTTGCGTCGTGGGTTTTGAAAATCGCACCAGGTCTGCTGTTAAGTTTTTCGGGATTCCTGCAGAATCTCAAAAACAAAAAATTCAACATCTGTGGCTGCAAGCAATTAAACATGCAGACTGGGACAATGCAAAGATCAAAGAGGCTTGTGTTTGTAGTGCTAACTTCATTTCAGGTAAGTCATCGTTTTTCAGTATTCATGTTTTTAAGAAGCCTGTGCAATGATTTAGTTTTCTGACATCCCTCGATTGAATAGCATTTTCTCGACATGGTGTGATATTCCTTGGGGGGATTGGTGACATAGTATATGACAATAGACTGGTGTATGAAAAATCATTTACTAACTTAGAAGTCCTGAGTACCTCCAGATGCTACGTACCAAATTTTGTGCAAATCGGACAAATGCTTTAGGAGTTTGAAAAAGTAGTCTTTTCAAATATTTCAAAATGGTGGGCAAATGTTTTATGATGGAAAATTGCATCATATGGTGCAATTGAATCGTTAAGAGCCAAGGATTTAGTTGAAAAAAAGTAATTTTGTTTCTAAGACATACATCGAAGTTTAGTGAAATTTAAGTAAGTGAAATTTTGAAAGTTGATGTGGTAATTATCTGTCCTCTAACTTTTTACTATATGCTTCTATGGGCTGCCATATACACAATGGTGGAAAAAGAATAACAAAATTAAAAGTTTCTTCCCTTACTGTTGTAATTACGGAGTGTTTGTCTTCGTCATTGTGTGAGTTAAAAGGTATCAAAACAACAATAAAAATTTTGTAAAAACAAAAAACAAAACTAACATTTCTATGAGGGTCCATTTGAGGCATATCCTTTAATTAGTAAATAAATGTTTTGTAATCAAATGTTTAATAAAGTAAAATGTTTAAAAAAAATGCAATTAATCGCTCTCTCATAAGTAAAATGAATTAAAAGCTTGAGGTTCCATCTTACACAGAGTGCACAGTCACAGGATTTTGTTCTTGCTTTGAAAACAGCTTTTATTTGTTCAATTATATAGGAATATAAAACAATTGTAACCCCACATTACTGTATTTACAACAGCAATTTACTTAATCCAGATTTTTTGAAAGCAAAAGCCTGAAAATAAGTCTGAAAAATAATTGTAATTATTGAACTATTTGATCTACAGATTTATATAATCTTTGTACTTTTCCGGAGAAAAATATAAAATGATGTAAATGAAACGTCAGCATATATTTGCACTAAATATTTTGATTAGAAAACAACATGCAATATTTGCGCAATTAATTTATATTCATTAAAAGTTTTTATCAAGACTTTCTATAGCACTCTGCTTTGTGTATTTTCTCCATTCATCTGGAATTTTACCAGCACCCTGGAATTTTTTATTGTAATGTTTTTCTAGATCTTCCTGGAATCTGCACACAAACCACTTCCAGTAGGGAAGCTCAGAGAGGTCAGGGGTGATGTTCCACTTTGCATAAACTCCTCCTGCTTTTCTATATTCTGTGTATGGAAACGACTGATCTGATACACGGAAATGTGTATTACTTGTAACTAGAGTTGTGCATAAATCAACACTCAGATCTAATCTTCTATGGTAATGCCATCCTTTGAGTCCATCCACTCTGTGAAAAGGAACACTGTGATCTCCATCATGGTCTTCTAGTGTGTTGGTGCAGATGGCTCCACAGAATGGACATTGAACCCAACAGCACTGACAGAAGTGATCAATCAGAATCTCATCTGGTCTGTTGCTGAGATCCAATTTTTCATCAAATGTGTCAATGCTGAATTTACTGCTGATATCAGACATTATAGAAGGAAGTTCACTCCTTATCACATCTTCTAGGAGTTTAAAATCATCAACATCATCATGTTTGACTCCGCTAAGGTCACTTATAGAGAATATCAAAACATCAGAGAGCTTCTGTGTGAAATACTTTAACCACATCTCAACATTTCCACTGTTCGCTTGAGCATGTTCAGTAGATTCATTTGCTGCTGTAATGATCTTCTTCAGTAGAAGTTTATTGTTCTGTTTCATCTTGGGCTGTACACTGACACCGAACTTATTACTGATGTACTGACTGACTTCATCTTTGATGAAGCTCTTAAAGTGATCTCTGGGATTTTTTATGTAGTTCATGTATTTGTCAAATATCAGCTCCTCTGCCAGTTTTCTAAGAATGTGTTTCTCCATATTTGATCTGTTTCCATTCAGTGATGGACAGTTTGATTTTATTTCATCTGCTAAATCTCTGGCAGTGTGTTTGTAGATGTTCTGCTCAATGGGTTCTTTTAGTTTCTGACAGATGATCTCACCAAAAACAGCTGTTGATGTTGCTCCTTGACAGTATTTCTGAAAAATACTATAGTATTCTCCTCTCTTCTTTTCCAAATAGCAAACAGGATCATTGGCATCCCTGAACATTCTGTGTTGGTCAGTGAATGTGCTATTTGCTCTTTTAAATATCGAAAATACCAAATCGATGAAGAATTCTTTCTTGAACAAAAATCTCTCAGACTTTTCCTCATAGTCTATTTTTCTTGCTTTGATGTAATCTGTAACATGTTGAATGTAATTGGTGTTGTAGCCCAGCTTGGAAATGTTAAATGACTTGATCATCTCGTCTGCTTGGTGACCAACATCTGTGACGAAGGTTCTTATTTGTGTTTCATCCTCTTTAGATAGAACAGACCCAAACATCTTTTGAGCTGAGCTATAGGGATGTCTGAAAGCTTGTTTAATTTCAATGTTTTTCTTTATTAATACATAATCTGAATAACTCTGCACAGTGAAAATATTATTGATGTCATTCCAGGTGTCTATAAGGACAATTTCATAGTTGTCACTGAGGATCTCTTTCACACCTCTCAGTATGTCAATGTCTTTGATTTGAGGAATGTTTCTAATGATCTTCTTAACACATTTTTTCCAAAACAAATCAAATTCTGTTTTCAGTATTTCATCATCATTTGATTTATCTTTGTGTTTTAAAGCAAGTTCTTTGCTCTTTTCTAAAAGAGTATTTTCATGATATGTCTTTTGAAAATCAATCTTTTTCTTCAGGTCTCTCTGCTTAAGAATGTCATTTAATTTCTTCTTTGTTTTTCTTATTATGTTTTCCTGAAGTTCTTTAATTTTTATTTCAAATGAGGCTTTCCACTGAATCAGGATATCTTTATCTGGATCTTTCTCAAAGAATTCTGACATGGATTTTTTAACTTCTTCACTTTTATCCTTTAGTTCTCTTTGAAGACCTCTTTCCTCAATCTCATTAGTGACTTCATTTTCTATTTTGTTGTGTAGTTTGTTCTCAATTTCCAAAATGGCACTGCGAAGAGTCCAGGTCCACTTGCTGTATTCTGTCTCCAGTTTCCTGTATGCTGAAATCTCCAGAGAATTTCTGAAACTGAACACAAATCGTTCATTCAATAAAGCTTCCCAGAGGTCTTGAATACGCTTTTTTAGGTGATTCAACATAATTCCATCTGATTTTGAAGCACGTGAAACAATAGTTTCCTTTAGTTCTTGGACATTCTCACAGTAGTTTGGGTTTGGTGGTGCCATGGGTGGGCTTCCCTCCCAAAGCTGAGAAAAATACTTCACATCATTACGTACATCAAAGGCAATGACATCATTAAAACATTCTGCTTCACAGACTTCATCTGTAGCAGCGAGTTTTGTCATCTCATCCAGTGTCTCCTGCAGTCGTCTCCGTCCCTCCATGTTTTTCTCTCCAGCTGTGACTTCTGAAACGTTCTGATGCACGAACATGCAGCTGGGATTCAGTTTGACCTTCTTCATCCTAAGAAAGGCCTGAACAACAATCTGAAGAATATCCTGCATCTCAGAGGGGTTTTCTCCAAAGATGTTGATCAAGGTAAGATTACCAAGACCAACAACAAATGTGGCCAATTCATTGTCATGGTGTCTTGTGGATCTTCCAGCCAGTTCTAAAGCACGAAGACCCTCAGTATCAACAACCAGAATATAGTCAAACTTTAGTTGTTGTTTCATCTCCTCTGACACTTTGACCAGCTGCATAAAAGCTCCCCTTGTGCACCGGCCAGCACTGACTGCAAACTGAAGTCCAAACATGGCATTCAGCATGGTGGATTTTCCAGAGCTCTGAATCCCTAAAACTGAAAGCACAAAGACCCTCTGGTCTCCCAGTATTTTTATTAGTTTATCTAAAACACCAGTAATCCAGATCAGAGGAACATGAGCAGCATCTCCATCCATAAGTTCCAGTGGAAATCCAGCAATCATCATATTTGCTGCAAAAGTCAGCAGAGAGGAGATGTTAAAATTCTGACCTCCCTTGATCGTTTTCACAGATAAACATGATTCATACATCTGACTGATCTCTCTCAGGACATGCTCCAAGCCAATAGTTGCAGCTTGAAGTTCCTCAGATATTCTCTCAAGTTCCATTTGATGCCTCTTAAGTTGATCAGATTTGTCATTGTTCTCTTTTAGTTTCAAGACTGTTGACCATTTTTCATCATACTTATGATGTAGAGCAGTAAGTTCAGGTGAAGAAAATTCATCCAGGAGGATACTGAGCCATTTGAGGAAAAACCCCATATTTGTAGCACGCGAGTTCATGTGTATTATAAAGAACTTTATAAACTCACTTGTGTGGGATCTGTGTTGCTGTTCACGAATAATTTTCATTTCAAATTGTTTTTTACTTACTTCTTGCTCTATCTCATTCCCTTGAGGTCGATGAAGTTCTTTACTCTTCTGACACCAAAGATGCCACAGTTTCCCCTGACGGGGCAGAAATGATTCTTTGATTTCTGTCAGACCTTTATTCTCAAGTAAACTCATCATCTGCTGTGCTGCGTCCTTCTCTGTCATGCAGTCTTCATCATCTTTCTCGTCTACTCTGATATCTGAGTGTTTGGACACATCTTCAAGTATGAAAATGGAATTTGATTCTGAAGATGACAGACCAGCAATTATAGTTTTTCTGAGTTCTTCAGATACATCAGACTGATTTCTGTCTTTTAGACCAATTTTGTATTTTCCTTTCATTGTCTCGATTACAGTAGATTCATCCTCAGTAAAAAGACAAATAAGTGGCTTTTTGTCCCTGAACAGCTTTTGAATCGTTGCTGTGCTTTTGTCATTTTTGTCAAGGTTTGGTAGAAAAACAACATTGACTGAAGACATTTCAGTCAGAATCTGCAGTTGTTTCTCATTGGTTCTTGCATCACCATGAAGATTACAGAAAGCAACACAGTCAGTAAATTTATCTGTGTTTTTTCCAGAGGGGCAGAACCAGGCGATCTCTACCAATCCATTTAACAGTAGTCTGGTTCTGCTGCTGCCTGGACAATTCTTGTGAAAGAACGTGTTGTGTTTCTCATTGATCAGACTGTTCATCAGCAGAGATTTGGATGAAGACACTGAGCCAAACCTGAAGAAGGACACCATTGGAGTTTTGGCTTTGTACACTGGCTGGACTTTACTGATGATTTCATTGTCAGAATTTCTTATCTTCCAGGTCTTGTTGATTTGTCTGAATGTCCAGAGAGGAAAGTGGATCTGTTGTGTGAATGGATCAGGAACAAGCAGAGGAAGAGCAAACTGACACTGTGAGAGTTTAGTTACCATCAGCTGCTTAAGAAAACCATCAGCACAATGAAACACAGCCATCTGAACATCCATTGGGTGAACAGGGTCTGGTTTACTTGATTCTTTGTAAGACAAAGACATTTTTTTGAAAAAATCTCCCTCATCATCTGACAAGTCATTGTCTTGTTGTTGATGTGTGTGATTCTGTTCATTAATCTCTTTTATTTTAATATATCTTGCTCTGTAGTTCATCATTAGTAGTTGTTGTAGATAATTATTTTCCAGCTCTGCCTCAGCACAAGACTCATGACACTGTAATGAATGTGCAGTTATCTGAAGAACATCAGCAGCTCTCGGTTTGTGGTTTCTGCATTCAAGATGAAGTTTGTGAAATAGAAGTTCTATTTCAGTCTTTTCCTGGTGTAGGTGTTGATTTGGTCTGACTCCAGCTGTCCCAAAGTTTTCATTTTCTTGCTGTTAAACAGACAAAACAATTCTTGTGGGACCCTTAACACAACTATGAAGAATGACAACAAACTAAACAAAAAAGGTGTAAAACACTATGAATTCTAAAATAGCCATTTGCATATTAATTCCATTCTTAAAAATAAAGGTAATTCACAATGAAGTAGAAGAACCATTTTTGGCTGCTTGGTTCCATAAGGCAGTGGTTCTCAAACTTTTTTAGCGTGAAGCCCCCCTTGTGTACAGTACGGCGCATTTCTTTGCGCCCTCCCAAAGAAAATTTATGACAAAAAACTGTTCTAAAACTCAACTTTTATTTTAAACAAAACATATTGAATGATACAAAGTAGTGCTGTTGGTTAGTCACCTTATTTTTTTTTAGGTTTAATTCCACAGAATTCATGATAAATTAATTTATTTTATAAAATGGCACCATCTCGCGGCACCCCCAGGGCCCCCAGTTTGAGAACCACTGCCATAAAGAACTACTAACATTTAAATAAACTTTCTGTTTTTACAAACTATTTTTGGCTGCATGGTTCCATAAATAACCGCTTACATTTAAAGAACCTTTCTGTTTTTTAAAAAATAATTTTTGTCTGCATGGTTCCATAAATAACCACTAACATTTAAAGCTTCCATAACACAAGCTGTTTCTGCATCCTGATGTTAAAGGTCCCATTCTTTCTGTGTTTTTGAAGCTTTGATTGTGTTAACAGTGCACAATATAACATGTGTTCATGGTTCACATGTAAAAAACGCAGTATTTTTTACAGAATTTACTTATCTCTATTCATCAGGACCACGTGACATCACTGTGTCATCGGATTTATATTTAATTAATTTTATTAGACATTTTTAATTTCTGGAAATATTTAATGCAGAATATGAACAATAATACAGGATCCCCAAAATTCGACATTTTGTTAATTTTGCGCTCTTCCGCGATCGCGAAACAACTGGAGGGACTCGCTGGCAGCTCACATCTAACTCCAGATTGTAAAATGAGTATTTTGTCTCTGGTAAGCCCTGAATTGAACTAATAAACGTGACCATTTAGTGCATTTAATATGCTGTGTGCGTTGCCGAGACGGACACAAATATGGAGGCGGGTATGGCAGAAGTGACGTCTTTGGTACCCATGAATAGCGCTGTTTTCACTGTCCTCAAAACGTGCTGATGTTTTCCTTGTTCTATGCAGTCCCTCCTTCAGAAATACCTATCGAGTTCTGACTGTGTAGTTTGTTTATTGTGTTGTGATTCGACAGCAGCTTAACTTGCTGTTAGCTTAGGTGGCGACTGACGTATTCCTGTGGGTGGAGTTTAGTTAAACACTCTCGCTTTGACGTCATTCAAACTGGGGGGGGGGGGGGGGGGTGTAGTACAAATCGTCCGTTTGCTGTAGGCTTTGAAAGGCGAATTCTGTTAAAGAAAATAAATCGCCTGGCAGTGAACTTTGAGCTTTATCATTTTACAGGTATTATTAATGCTATTATAGCAACATTAAACACTAACTAGGGTTTAAAAAAATAGGATCAGGAAGAACATGTACCTATAGAGTAGTGTTACATCATTCATATCTCCGACAGAGACAGATTAGCTTTACCAATTCTCTCCGATATGAAAAAATTCGGAAGGAGGAGTTACAAGTCATGCAACACTTTATATAGCACTGTTAAATGTATGATTCACTACATGGTCGTGTCATTTATATAATATGCACTTACACCTATTTCCAACATAAGTTATGCCTGTGAGTTCTAGCATTCTTGCTCTTCCGCTGATTGATGTGTGGGCGTGGTTTTCTGGGGGAAGTGCCCATATAAAGAAGTGATACGTATGGCTTATCCCTGAAACGTCAGCTGGACCCACATTTGAAAAAACTGTTGCTCTCTGGGTGCTGCAGTTAGTGTGTGAGGTTAAAGGTGACATTTTTCATGATCCCATTTTTCTAACTTTAGATACTGTGTAATGTTACTGTTAGAGCATTACTAATATCTGCAAAAGCTCAAAGTTCAATGCCAAGCACTATATTTTCTTTAAAAGAATTTGCTTTTCAAAGACTATAAGGAACGGCTGGTTTGGACCACAGCCCTCTACATCCCAGGTATATGACGACAGTATTTGACTAACCTCCACCCACAGGAACACGGCAAAAAAGTGTGTGACTTTGTTCTGCTTCGACATAGAAGAGGAAGAGTTGCATTAGTAGAGTGTTTTGGCTTCCTCAATGTGGCGTGACCTTTCCAGACAACGTGCACTAAGCTGCTGTCGAATCACAAAATTATACTATACCAGCCACACAATCAAAACTCGTTATTTCTGAAGGAGGGACTTCACAACATGGGGGAAAAATTAATTGTGTGAAAAATACTTAGCTTTTTTACACAGGAAACATGAAAACATGTTGTAATGTGCACTGCAAACACAATCAAATCTTCAAAAACACAGGAAAAATGTCACCTCTAAATTTCAAGTATGACAATCACGTCACTTTCCCCCTTCCCATCGCTGTAAAGAACCTTTTAAGTACCTTTATTTTTAAGAGTGTATATGTATACATTTGGTACCAGTATGTACCTTTGAATGTACTAACATGCTCTTTTTAGGTATATAGGTGTACTTTTAAAGGGGTACCGCCACAATGACAGCTTTTCTACATTTATCTGAAAATGTACTCCTAATAATTTTCAGGTTAGTTTGCTTTCTGAAATTGTGCTTTTTTTAAAGGATACTGAAGTGTGCTGTGAAAAATTCGGTCAAAATTTATACAAATAATTTCTAAAACCACATATTTTTGAAATATTTCTGTGACCTCTCACCTTTAGTAAATCATGTAATTTAGAATCTTTAACTGTTTGCTCAGGGATGCTGTTCCCTGTTATCATCTTTACTTTGTTTTCAGCGGAATCTGAAAAACAGAGATGAAGAAGATCAAATTATTATTTTTACATAATAACATTACTAAATGATACTAAACTTCACCTTTTGTATCCCATGAAAGGTCTAAAGCAGGGGTTCTCAAAGTTTACATTCAAAGGTCCAAAACTAAATTCTCATAATTTTCATGGGTCTGGAAAACTGGTTTTTACAAAATTGTCAAGCATGGTAATAACTTTATGTAAATAATGTGTTTATATAACAAATCAACAAACATATTTTCTATTAAAGTACAATCATAACAAGTGTATTTTGCATTTAAAGTTAAAAAAAAATTGAAACACAAGAAGTATGCCAAAAGTAACCAGGTGCAAAATACACAGCAACCTAATTAGAGAAATGGCACAGTTTGTCTTCCGTCAGATGCATAAACCGTGGCAAAAAGGAGTGGTTGGTAGATGGAGACACTAGCTGTGTCCCAATTCAAGGGCTGCGACCTTATAAGCATGGGACCTTAAAGATGAGCACTCGGTCTTTCAAGGTGGCAGCCTCAGAAGTTCGCGAAGAGAACTGAAATGAGACGGTCTAACCTTCGGACGACCCATAATTGGCGTCACCTGCTGCACGCGCCTGTCAGCAGGACATAGCGGAAACATTTCTGACTTATTAAAATAAATATTAAATCAGAAAAATATTAATTTAGATTAGAAAATATGACACGTTGATGTAGATTAAACTATTCAACAGTATATTAAATTAATCAACCTTAGAAATATATGCATCATAAAAATAATAATATTAACACAAAACATAACTTATAATACTAAAACAGGGACAAACTTTTTTTTTGATAAATACACACTTTTATTTAATGAAGGTTTTAATTGTTTAATTTAGAATATCCAGCCGATATGTGCAGCCGTTGCAGGCGCGCAATGAATCTTGGGATATCCTCGGCTGTTAAGGATCCATTCGTTCTATCCTTAACATCGCAGAGAAATGAGGACGCATTTTGAGGCTTCATTCTTAGCATCCTTTGAATTGGGACGTCCTTACCAGCCTCAAGTCGCGCTGCTGTGACACAATCGGTCTTAAAATACGACCTTAGAAGGTCGCAGCCTTTGAATTGGGACACAGCCACTGACCTAAATTAGGGGTGCACCTATAAATTGGCCGATGATGCTTGTTATGCTTCTCAATGAATTACGAATAAATGCTGCTACATCCAAAAGCCAGAGGGTGCTCTCGTGCAGAAATTCAATGCGTGCTGCAGACAAATAATCATACAAACGCAGCTCCAGGAAATGTCTTAAGGATATATTTATATTGCTGTTTTCAAACCTTTTCAGGTATTTTCATGATAATAAAGAATATGTTTAATGATTATGGTCTGGATCAAAGTCCCTTCGGGTCCGGATCCAAAGCATCTTTTGCAGCGATTTTTGTGTGAGCATATCAGTGAACACCCCTGACCACTCGGTGAGTTTCACGTCTTTGTAAATGAAAGTTTCATGCATTTTAGAAAGGATTGTTCCAGTGCACCTATAAACCCATTGTAGAGGTGGGAGGTGAAACACAAACACCCGAAAATTCTCGGGGCAGCCGCATATGTCGAAATTTCAGAAAAAAAAAAGTTCTACTTCACCATAAACAATCTGAAAACAGTGTAAAAATACCGAAGTGTATAATTAAGTGTAAAATACCGAACTTGTCCTTTAACTTATTGAGTTGTAAAATCCATTGGTCACAACTGTAAGACAGGTGTGCATCTGACAGGCAATACAATAAAAATGTAAATAAGTTAATAAAAACAGAGAGTAAATGGAGAAGCCGGACAAATTAGATTGTCCTGCTTGACTGGTGCATGCAGGGCTGCATCGGTGACAGCGACATTCGGGTCCAGTCTGGTAAAAAAAGCCAACCAGTCAGGTCGGACTCGGGTCTAATTTTTTGGATTTGTCTTTGGTCGGGTTTTTAAAAAATATATAATTTTTTACGTCAGGTTTTACCTGGCACTATAACAGATTCTTCTGTTTCCCATTCAGTCCATAATCTGTATGTCTGCAGAGATCTGTTTGTCTTTTTAGAATTGTCTGTCTGTAAAGATCCATCTGTCTTCAGAAATCCACCTGATTGCGGAAATTCAGTTGTCTGTGGAAATCCATCAGTCTGAAAACACTGGTGGAAGATAGTGTGAGTTACATTAAAACATTTGCATTTATACATTTGGCAGAAATATTTATTCAAAGCAACTTACAGTGCATTCAAACCATACATTTCTTTCGTGTGTTCTTAGTGAATCAACACTATAATACATAATTAAATATTTAGCTTTTAAAGGAATCATATCTTCACAGTAAAAAGGACAGACAACAAAGAATTACAAAGAGTAACAGTTATGACATGAATGTTCCAAATCAAAAAAATATTTTAATGTCATGTGATCAGTCAAATAGGTTCGCTTTCAGTCGGTCACTACGACGTCACGTTATGACCGACGAATTGGGAATTGGGAACTGCTTTGCGGGTGACCTATCTGCTTCGAGAAACCTTTAAAACACCAATGAGCTTGGAATGCAGATAATTGCACAGGTATTTAATGAGCGGCAGGTGCAGTTATCAAATCAGCTTTTTAGCTTTGAAAGCTGGCAGTGACACTGCTCACGAGAAGCTGCTCTTTCTTTTGAAAAGGAATAGATCTCTGCGTGTCAGTTGGTTGGGCAAAGGCAACACAGCGGGGCTCGCGAGTGTTTCCACCTTTTTCTTTTGATCTAAGTGATCTCTTTCACACTTTTAGTTGAGTGTGTGCGTTCTCCTCCCTGTGTGCTTCATCAACTACACAGCTAAAAGAGTGATTTCCCCTAAAAGAGCTGCAGTTGAACTTGCGTCTTTTTAAAGACAGCCGTTTACTGCTCACGGGCGTTAAAGCGTCTTTTTAAAGATGTTTTTTCATCCGTGTTCGACTCCTGGATGCGGCAAATACATGGGTCCTCGTGATGGACACAATCGCTGTCTCTCATGATTGGGTCTCCAGCACGCTGAGGTGGCTTTCGTGGGAGGGACATGCTCCGCTTGCGAGAGCCTGACTCTTGGGGATCTGCGGGGTCGTGTGGCGTTTCTCCCTCTCCTCTCTCGCCAGCGGATGTGTCGAGCGCACCGGGACATCTTCATCAGAGTCTTCTACGCGTAGCCATCCATCAGCGGAGTCAGGTGAGTGCTCATTCACACAATACACATGTCAACGCAGCCCAAGAGAGCGCGTCATCGAGCACCGCTGTTCCGCTCGCCGCGGGTACTACGATTGTGCCGTTAATTCCCCTCGCCCGGTATCTGGAAGCTTGGCAGCAACTTCTCAGTCCGTCGCGCTGGCTTTTACGCACGATCCGTCTCGGCTATGCGATACAATTCGCCCACTGGCTTTTACGCACGATCCGTCTCGGCTATGCGATACAATCGCCCGGCGACCTTCCAAATTTACGAGCAGTCGTTTCACTATAGTGAAACCCGCCGATGCGCACATACTAAGTGCAGAGATTGCTGTCCTATTGGCGAAGGACCCGATCGAGCCGGTTCCTCCAGCCGAGATGAGGTCAGGGTTTTACAGCCCTTACTTTACCGTACCCAAGAAAAGCGGCGGGTTGCGACCGATCCTGGATCTGCGCGTTCTAAATCGAGCACTTCACAAGATGCCATTCAAAATGCTTACGCAGAAGAGCATATTTCAATGCATTCGCCCACAGGATTGGTTTGCAGCCATCGACCTGAAGGACGCGTACTTTCATGTCTCGATACTTCCCCGACACAGGTCATTTCTCCACTTTGCGTTCGAGGGACGAGCGTATCAGTACAAAGTCTTACCGTTCGGGCTCTCTCTCTCTCCCCGCGTCTTCACGAAAGTTGCAGAGGGGGCTTTAAAGCCCCTCAGAGAGAGCGGTGTTCGCATCTTGGCATATCTCGACGATTGGCTCATTATAGCACAGTCGCGTCAAATGCTTTGCACTCATTTAGATCGGATGCTCAAACACCTCGCCTGTCTCGGTCTTCAGGTCAACCGAGAAAAGAGCAAACTGTGCCCTACACAGAGGATCTCTTTTCTCGGCATGGAATTGGATTCGGTCAATCTCACAGCACGTCTCACAAAGGTGCGCGCTCAGTCGATTCTGGCTTGCTTGAATACGTTTTCGGGCAAGACTGCGGTCCCTCTGAAACAATTTCAGCCACTGAGACAGGTCTCCAAACATGCAATAGTATGCACAGATGCCTCCAACACAGGGTGGGGAGCCATGTACGGCGAGCTTGCAGCTTCAGGAGTGTGGACATCACCTCAGCTGCATTGGCACATAAATTGCCGAGAACTATGGGCTGTATATCTTGCGCTCGTCAGCTTCAGCAGCGAGTTGAGAGGCAAAGATGTATTAGTTCGCACAGACAACATTGCGACTGTTGCGTATATCAATCGCCAAGCCGGAGTGCGCTCTCGTCACATGTCGCATCTCGCCCGCCATCTCCTCTTTTGGAGTCAGAAGAATCTGAGGTCTCTTCGTGCTATTCACATCCCGGAGTCACTCAACACAGCAGCAGAGGGTTTTTTCTAGGGATGCACCGATAGATTTTTTTTGGGCCGATACCGATTTAAAAAGACACTTTCTGGCCGATACCGATGCCGATGCCGATACCGATATGAAACACTTGTATACAATACTATACAGTTGGTCTATTAGCTAGTTTATTTCTGCATCAAATTATTTTTACTGAACATGGATTGGATCTAATTAACATTCAACTGACCAACATAATAAGAGAGGCACAAATTAAGCTAAAACAAATATAAGACGACAACATGACAACCTTCAAAGGTGGTTTTTGCTATTCAGTATTTCTTTTATTAACAACATTAACTCGTTTTTTATATATAATGGATTTCTTTAATAAACATAAATAATGCCAGTCCTATTGCAACTTCAAAAAAAGTTGGACTTCTTTTCCCCCACTAAAGTGCAGTCTGTTTCTTTTATTGTCCAAGACATTTGAGCCAGCTCAACAAAGGTTAAATCATTTTAATTGAACAACAGACATGTTGAGAGGCAAAGATGTATTAGTTCGCACAGACAACTTTATGTGGTTAATTAAAAAAACAATCGGTATCGGCCTTTCTCGTGCTATTACCGATATGTCGATGGTTTCAAAATCATCAAATATCGGCCGATAAATATCGGCGGCCGATACATCGGTGCATCACTAGTTTTTTCTTTCTGCAGCAATCTTAGTCCCGCCTGACAAGTTCGCTTCCCAGTTCGCCTAGTCACTATCGTGGGTTAAGGAACAAGTAGTGACCGGCCTCTGCTTCAACCCCATTTCCGTCTCCCTAAAAGAGGAGAGTCGGAGGGTTTAAGCAGGCACTGGAAGGGTCAGCTTCAGTGGCGCATTTGGTAGGGATTTCCAATTCAGGGAACGAGGGTTACATATGTAACCGAGACGTTTTGTGTGATATTGAGGTGAGATGCACACAATCTTTTGTAGATATTTAGTCGATTAAAACAAAAACAACCCAGATGACTACAATATGACTAAAAATAAATGCCATTTTTAGACCTCATATAAAGACCTCATGGGTCATGGGGACAATTGGTCCCCTCAACTTGATAATTACCCGGTACTCTCTCTCTCTCTCTCTCTCTCTCTCTCTCTCTCTCTCTCTCTCTTACACACACACACACACACACACACACACACACTCTCTCTCTCTCTCTCTCTGTCATATGGCTGCCCGTGATTTTAATGTTGTATGTCTTGCAACGTACTGTTCGTCTTTTGCCATCTTGTTGAAGCCGAAAGCGATGACGATCGGTACCCCACCAGCCGTGGTGTGCGTATACGAGAGGGCATGACTGATGATAGTGTCGTGATTCAGTCATGACAACGCCATTCTCATCCTGCGCTCCAGCTGGGTCAACTTTATTTTTTAAAATAATTTATATATTTTATTATAAATATATAAATATAAATATATAAATTATTTTTTTGATGATATTGGATAGCCATACATTTAAGGCAATTACAAGCCTACTTTTTACTTCCATGACTAAAAGAAAACGATTTTTAAAGGTTTTAATAAAAAATAACAATTTCAATACAAGTGAAAAAAAACCACAATTATTTAACATTAATCTTAAACTGGGGATCTTCTTCCTCCGCTTAGTTTTTCAGTTTACAAAGTCTGTCATCTAAATAGGGATTAGACGTAGCGCCAGCGCAAGTGGCTTTTAAAGGGGATGAGAGCTGAGACTCTCATTGGTTTATTGCACTTTATGCCCAAAATACTCTCATTACAATAGGACCAACCCTTTTCGACCATGCGCTCGGCGCACAAACCATTTTTCCCGTCGTTAAATTAGCAAAAGTGGATTCGGACACGCCCATTTAGACGTTGAGCTGTGCGCTTTAGACAATGCGCTTAGATCGTTAAAATAGGGCCCATTGTGTCTCAAGTCAAATCCCGAGCCTTAGACTTCCAAGTCCGAGTCGAGTCTCAAGTATTTTATTTTTTGTCAAGTCACAAGTCACAAAAATAGCGACTCGAGTTGATTGAGTCCAAGTCACAAGTCCCCATGTCTGCTTCCTCCTCCCTCACCATGTCCTCTCCCTCCTCCTTCACCATGTCCTCTTCCTCATCCTTCACCACATCCTCCTCCTCTCCCTCCTCCTTTACCATGTCCTCTTTCTTTCCCTTCTTCTCTGCCTCCTCTCCCCCGTCCTCCTCCTCGACCTTTTACTTCATTTCTCTGTGGATCCAATGTTCCAAAGCTCAGTGAACTGATTCAGGCCTTTTTATCTATCTATTGAAGGATCTGATTGATGTGTGTTTCATTTTAACTCTTAATGTTTCCACCTTGCTAATTGTTTGGTAATTGAGCCTAAGCTGTGCTGACTTAAGTTAACAGTATTGAATGCTAGTGCTTTTCATATGACCAGATGGTGTAAGCACTGAGAAATGTAGGGATTTGTGTTAGAGTTTTGAAGTAACAGTTCACCAAATCTGACTCATGTGTTAAAGCAGGGGAGTAGTGTTTATAGTTCCGCAAAATGGTTGTGCTTCTTGGAAAAATTGCATTATGGTTTTGAAATTTTAGTTCAAAAGCCTGGTTATAGTGTTTTAGCAATCGAGAAAAACTGTAATAGGCCTACACTGTGGAAAGTTAGCAATATTTGTTAGCACTCAACATTATAATATTATTCTATGACTTAGCCTGGGAAGAGGTCATTTTCACACATTATGTGTCATTTTGTGTTGATTTTGTTATAAAATAAATAACACAAGTTCTGTCACTGTAAAAATGGTTATTTTTGACCCCTAATGGGTAAATATTGGACAGAACACACGCTGGGTTAAAAATAACCCAATGTTGGGTTGTTGTTGTTATGCAACCATGGATTATAATAATCCAACATTTGTGTTAAAACAATCCAGCAATGGGTAGATTTTTACCCATGCAGCGGTTGAAACATTCACACAATCTTAATAATCACAAAGTGCAAGTTGTCAGGCTTTAATTTTGCTGGAATAAATGGAATTACAAAATACTGAAACCATAAGGGATCAAAATTCAAGTAGACCTGCAACAGTGGTGGGCCGTGAGGGCCTGCAAAGCCTTCTCTGCTATTATAATTAATTATATTTTTCCGTGAATGTGTATTAAATGAATCCAATAATAGTCTATTATCTTCATCTCATAGCTTCTCTCTCGGCTGCACTGCCTCTTAGTTTACATTTATGATAGAGCATTTATCCAATCATATTTCAGCCAGCGGCTGAGATCATGTGATGTCATGGTCAAAGAAATCTTCATAGGCCTTTAGGATTTTCAGTACTGGGGTCTTCACCTTAAGATAATTGGCAATTAATGAATTGCATTAACTAATCAGATTTCAAATCTGATTCAAATATTGTATAAGGGTGCACTGTACATTATCCTATTTCACAACAGCTTTCTCTCAATATATAAATACAGCCTATAATAATAATGATTTGCAAATAAAATGTGAAAAAGTGCTAAATCTCAAAATTAAATAAGATCGCTGAGCTGAGCCGTGGCAGCATCGCATTTGTTATTTATTAGGTTTAGTTATCAAAAATGTTTTTGTTATATCTTTGGGTGACGTTCTGTACATCATGGCTATAAAATGTTACGAGGAATCATTTAACAAATGTTTATACACATTGCCTTTCAATGACAAAAAAAAGAGAAAAAAATGTATCGTCAGTTTTGTCTCCGTTCATCACCTGAAAGGCACTTGTGTTCAACTTTATCAGAAAGTTGTTTCCAAAATATATTTTTATTGGATTTCAGGCAGAAATTTAAATAAAGCTCCTAATGATTGCAGGGTTCAGTAAGTTCAGTAATTATTAAATTGTTATTTTTTCAAGCATCACTGGGCCCCCCAGCCCTGCCCAGGTAAGCATGTGCATTAATGTGGCCCTAGTTGTCTGTTGTGAGGAAACTGCTTATGCTGTGCAATTAAAGCAAAATTAAACATACAGGGCCGCGTTTCCCAAAAGCACTGTAAGGCTAAGTAGATCGTTAAAACGATCGTACAAATCATCTTAGAATTACGGGCCGTTTCCCAAAAGCTTTGTAGCTTAAGTAGCACTTGAAAATCATCGTATATGTACGAGTGCTCTGGAGTAATCGTTCATTCATAAGTGCATCGTAAGACAACAGTGTTACAAGGTCACCTGCAGGACAACCAGCAAATTGCACTCCTGCAATAACGATAATGTAATGTTTTAAATGTATATTTATTTATTGGGGTTTTCTTTGTTTAAATTACTTTAATATATTTAAAATTCAAATGAGAAATCAAATTTAAGTGACTAAACATACTTTAATAAAGGAGGGAAACGTATTTGGTACAATTTTGGTAAAAGTTGGTATAGCAAATTGATAAATGGTTCCTACTAATTGCTGCTATAATTCATCTAGGCTACAGTAAAAAAAAATATTTTGAAGGGTATGGCATTTGATTAAAGAAACCAAAAAAATTTTTACGGTACAATGTAATAATCCATAATAATACATAAACATAGATAATAAACGTCAACAAATAATAATAATCTAAACTATAATATAAAATGCAAAAGGCATTTTGCAGTGGGACGAGTCCTAACTAAATACGGAAAATAATATTTCATTATGAACAATTTTAAAACATTTGAAAAGTCATTGAACAATAATAAAAAAAATATTATTAAAAATATTAGTGCACATCGGCTACAGATCATTAGCCTAAACAAGCGTCTGCTACGATTTCGAGTCATTCTATTGGTGACATTTCAGCACTTGACAAACGGATAGCGACTCTTAAGTAGCACTTAAAACCCAGGTGCAAGCGATCATTATATGTGCATCTTTGGGAAACGCACCTAAATGAACAATGTATGTTCGTTAACCTGATCCGAATCCGGTGTACCGTCTGCGGCACACTGCGTGTGTTTTGGTTGATAACATTGGGAAATACAACAACTTAAAAAAGACAAACCTAAACACATCATATATCATTAAAAAGCTGAGATTCTTGTGATTCGAACGATGTAAACCATTTTAAGATACAGTCAACACAGTCAGTGCAATCAGAGTGTTTGTCAAACAACCAACAACCAAAAAACCAGCTTACAAACAGGGTATGAAAATGAGTAAACTGACTATAACGCCTTCTTGTAGTCCAAAGATCCATAAAATTCCAACAAAAACGGTGTAGTTACACTCTGAAGGGTCCAGTTAATCCAATTCAGTGAAATATTTAGTCCACAGCACATGTATATGTCAATAAACATCCAAGGAACATAGTAGTATCATTTATAAATAGCCGACAAAGCCACCAAGTTTTCGACGCATTCGGTCGTGTAGCGTCTCTTCACTTGTAAACATTGCAGATGTGTTGATGTCAAAATGGCCGCTGAACTCTGCCCTTTTGATTGACACCTCATTTGAGCGAATAGGTGCTTCTCAGAGGTGACAACAGGCAAGAATACGCAAGGAACGCCCTTGCGCGAGGATGGGACCTTCCCCTATTTGATTGACAATAGATTGATCCTGTCGCGTCAAAGTTTGCAAATGACGGGCGTATCTGATAGCCAATAAGATTCTGAAAAGATTGACACAAAGCTTCCCTAGAAAGATTCAACCTGTAACCCGATTGGTCGTGCACAAACATACACTTGTTTGGTGCGCTCTGTGTGCGTAAATCCCAACAGTGACTAGCGGCCGTGCGCTAAAGCTGCTAACGCTGTGCTAGGAAAGCATTGAGCGTCTAAAAAGTTTTACAATGTCGAAAAGAGCAAGTAAAATAAACTTTTCACTTGAAGAAGTTGTCGAGCAGTGTACCAGGCGTGAGAGTGATTTGTTGGAGGAAGACGTTTCAGACGAAGAGAGCGTTTCCTCCGTCGACTCAGTAGCGGAAGAGATTTTTTGGATGGGGGAGACGTCACTCTCGACAAGTAAGTGCTTTATTGTATTATAAAACATATTTTACTGTTGGTACTGAGGTTTGAGTTTGGATGCGTGTTTTGTTTGGTGAGCCCCTGCATGAGTGTGTTTGTATGCGCTCATGCACAGGTATCTGTGCCCATGTTTGCATGTGTGTGTCTGTGTGTGCTTCTGCGTTACTTTATGCAAGTAAAATAGTAGTATATATGTGGCGAGGTCGCTCTACTGCTATCAATGCAAGTTCACCTACTTGCAGGGGAATTTGACTACGCCACCTGGGAACTACCCAGGAAACAAAAATGACCCCTAGGTCACACAGGTTCACTTCTCATATATAATTAAAGGCAGGCAGAGAACATGAGTATCAAAAATACAAAATTTATTAATCAGTAATAAAAAATAGAACAGTTAATTTTTCTTTAAAAGGAGTATGTTACACCTCCAATCAGTTCAATGTCGAGACAAGATGGATCGCATCACTTCAGATCTCAACAATATTCTTACTGCAAATGATGCGGTAAGTGGCAGCTGGATACAGAATAAATCAAAACAAATATAACAAAACAGGGCTGAGGTTACCCACAGGAGTGATCACCGGCGCACGTTGTCAAAGAGCACACTTCATATACACACCACACCGTGAACTTAGATTACAAATCATACACTCCAAAAAGGTGTAACACAGCAAATGTTGGGATAGTACAACCACCACCACCAGATCCTTCACCCGTGGGGACCTCAGCTCCTGAAAGAAAATTAAACACAAAATAAATATCAAAAATAATATTGGTCAGACATACACAAAATAAATCACAAAAGTCACAACACACTCCATTACACAAATATTTAAACAAGAACAAAATAAAGAAATACAATTTAAACTAACTAATAACGAATGCAAAAATCCACATACAATTATTCAGAAAAAAAGAAAAGAAAACAAAAGTTAAGCAGCAGCAGTAAGGCTACAATTGAGACCGACAAACACAGACGCTTAGCTCGAGTATGCTACGCGATTCTCCGCTCAGCAGGACGTTTTCATATAACTGAACACTTTACAGAAACCAGACAGCAGCAACAGTTCCCAGCATAATACTGTGCAACTTAGCAAAGTTTATGCAGCACACAGCGGCGGTAGAAAATGAAACTAAAGCTGAAATGTATAATCAGCCAAAGTGAAAGGGAGAATCCTACAAAATATAAACAAACATAGCCTGTATCATTGCAGATCCCAGATTACAATTAAAATTCCCCACTAATACCCTTACCTCGACTTACCACAAGCGGATAGATAAAAAGTTTTAGGTAGGCTTCAGTATCAAGCCACGGCCAAGCATGCACAGCATTCAGATCACCCACGGTTACGCTGGAATACAGGGACTACACATTACCAAAAACCCACCCTTTAATCATCCAGCCCTTTTTAAATAAACCTGACCTTGTGATACAAAAACAGCGCTCACTTACCGGAAAGGGCAGTCAACAGCTCCTCGCTAAAGCAACCGTAAAACTACATCAAGAAGAACAGGAGGGCTAGATTGTAGCAACAAAACCACTGCACGGATGGAAAGCCAAGCTGCAATATAGCGCGCAAATCGTTAGTGTTATATGTACAGTGAAGAGTTAGCAGCATGCTACGTAACAACAACAACACATACCGTAAGCCACCATCAACACAGCGACAAGGGGAGGGTCCGGACGTGACGCATACCAAGCTAAAGCCAACCAGCTCTAATATAGCCGATACTCACTGCTGATTGGTCATCACGGGTGTCACTCACCACCACTTACCTCATTCATAGTGTTATAATCCACCCCCAGCTTCTGCATCGTTGCCCCGACGATGAGTTACGCAAAAACCTGCTCTCTAACACTTCAATCCCATGGACGAAACAGAGCAACAACTGCACTACTCACGATACTAGACACAGTATCTTACCCCACTGACCGTGGGAGATGTTGTACATTAGAGTGCTGCCCGGCAGTACGCCTTCCAGTCCTCCTCACCACACTTTCCCCTGCTACCACAGAACTTACAGGAGGATCCCCAGAACTTAACAGGGGATTCAGTACTGGCTGCATGGTTACCCCTGTCCCAGAAATTCCTTCTACTTCCGGAGCTACCACAGACTCTTGAGGGGCAGGCTGGACCGTACCCGGCGGTGCTGAACCACTAGTACCCAGAGCAGTTTCAGACACCAAAACAAATAAATCACCCTCATCCAAGTCGTCCTCCCGTAGCCGCACAGGTTCCACTAATGGCACATCCTGCGGGACAGGGAAATGGCTCCTACCAATCTGTGGCTTTAATAAAGATCGGTGCACATGCTTCAATTTATCTAAATCTGTAGTAGGGGCAATGGTGTACACCACACCTCCCTCTGTGGGTGCCTTGATGACCTGATGCAACACAGAGCTCCACTGGTCATGGATTTTGTTTCGACCTCTCACGCTGTAATCGCGGAGATATACCAACTGACCCTCCTTCAGTAAAGATTCTCGTACCTGTAGATCATGCCGTGCTTTTCGGCGATTGGCTGCAACCCCCAACCGCTCACGAGCACCCTCAAAAGCCACCTGCAACCGATCCTGGTGCTCCAGGACCCACCGATGGACACTACCAGCCAGCGGTTCCTCAACCCTACCAAGCAGGAAGTCAACCGGAAGTCTAGGCTCCTGCCCGAACATCAAGTAGTAAGGGCATTCTCCTGTGGTTTGGTGAGGGGTAGTATTATACGCAAACAAAACCTGAGGGAGACAAGATGGCCAATCCCTTTTTTTCGCCACTGGTAAAGTGCGCAACAAATCGTGCAACGTCCTATTAAAACGTTCACACTGGCCGTTACCAGCCGGGTGGTATGGTGTAGTGCGCGATTTTTCCACTCCGTATAAACCACAAAGCTGCTGAATGAGAGCCGACTCGAAGTTACGGCCCTGGTCTGAATGGATGCGACTCGGTACACCTAACCTGCAAAACCATTCATTTACCAAAACCTGCGCCACCGTCTCCGCTCGTTGGTCCCTGGTGGGTACAGCCAAGGTATATTTAGTGAAAATGTCGGTCATGACCAACACATTCTCCAGACCAGAGCTCGAGGGCTCTAACACTGTGAAATCCAATGCTAGGATCTCATTTGGCCGTGCGGCCAACAGATGCCCCATGAAGGCAGCGGGGGCATGCTGAACCCCTTTGGCACACTGGCACCGCTCGCACTCCTGACACCACTGAGCAATATCCACCGACATCCCGGGCCAGTAGCACCGTTGCCACACCAACTGCGTGGTGCGCTCCACCCCCTGGTGCCCATGCAGCTGGTGCAGCTGCGTCAACACCTCAGGCTTCATGGCCGCCGGTAATAGCACCTGCAGGACCTCTTCCCCACCATCTGGGCGATACACCCGACGATAAAGCACACCCTCAATCTCCACCAGGCGGCTCCACTGCCGCAACAAGATCACCGTAGCCCTAGACAGTTTCCTACGTTCTTCAGAACTAGGTGGCAATTTACGCCTCCAGAACACCAGAATCTCTCCAATAACCAAATCGGCCTGCTGCTTAATGGACATATCACTAGTGGAATTACCGGGAAATGATACAATTTGATTTACCTGAGTCACCAATCCCTCTTGGCCAGCTTGAGGCAAGGCAGCTGGAACAGCAGCACCCAGGTACCAATCCTGCATTTCTGCTACCCCAGGGGGGTTTTGACGGGACAGAGCATCAGCATTGCGATTGCTCTTGCCTGAACTATATTTCAGCTCGAAGTCAAAAGCAGCCAACTGGGCAGCCCAACGCTGTTCCATGGCACCCAACTTGGCTGAGGTCAGGTAGCTAAGGGGGTTATTGTCAGTGTAGACTATACACTTCTGTCCTAATAGATATTCACGAAATTTTTCGGTCATGGCCCACTTGAGCGCAAGAAATTCCAGTTTCATAGAACTGTAATTAGAAGTATTGCGCTCAGTGGGCCTCAAACCTCGACTACCATAAGCGATGGGACGCACCTTACCTTGTTGTTCTTGTGAAAGAACTGCCCCCAACCCTCCATGGCTGGCATCTACCTCCAAAATAAAAGGGAGTGTAAAGTCAGCATAGGCAAGTACAGGGGCTGTTGTCAGTCTACACTTTAACTCCTCAAAGCTACTCTGGCACTCAGTAGACCACGCCTCCGAAAACTCCTGAGACTCACGCTTTGTCCGCCTTGGAGTTGCCAGCTCAGCCACCAATCTGTGGAGGGGGGCGGCCAACTTCGCAAACCCCTCCACAAATCGGCGGTAATAGCTAGCAAACCCCAAAAATGACCGCAACCCTGACACACTAGTCGGCAGCGGCCACTGAGAAACTGCCTCAATCTTACCTGGGTCTGTGGAGACCCCTTCTGACGAGATCACATGACCCAAGTACTGCACCTCTCGTCTGAAAAAGGCACACTTTGACAATTTGGCCTTCAACCCTTCCCTGCACAACCGATGTAAAACTACCTCCATTCGAGCTAAATGTTGGTCAACTGAGGAGGAAAACACAACAATATCATCAAGGTACAAAAGGAGGGACTGGCACTGTTGGTCCCCAAACAACCGTTCCATCAATCTCTGGAAGGTGCTGGGGGCGTTGCACAGCCCGAATGGCATCCGATTCCATTCAAAAAGCCCGAACGGAGTGCAGAAAGCTGTCTTTGGGCGGTCTACCTCACTTACCGGGACCTGATTGTACCCGCTGGCAAGGTCCATGGTGGAGAACCAACAGGCCCCTGCCAGCGAGTCCAACGTCTCCTCAATACGGGGCAGGGGGAAGGCATCCTTCCGTGTCTTTGAATTTAAATGACGGTAGTCCACGCACATGCGTAGACTACCGTCTTTTTTCTTAACCAAAACGATAGGTGAAGCGTAAGGACTACAGCTTTCGCGAATTATGCGAGCTTCCAACAACTGGTTAATGTGTGCCTTCACTACCTCGTACTCAGAGGGGGGAATACGCCTGTATCGCTGCCGCACAGGGACTTCATCAAACAAAGGGATCTCGTGTGAAATAAGATTGGTACATCCTAAATCCCCATCATGCAAGGAAAACACAGATGAGTACTTATGCAATAGGGTCTTTACCTTGGATTGCTCCTCCACTGACAGCACAGATAAATCGATTTCATTAATCTGCTCCTGCACCGAAGGGGACGCCTCCACTAATTGAGAACTCACCCTAGCCGAGACTTCCTGAACCTCAGTGACCCCTGGGGGTAAACTAACCACGTAAACGTGATTAATAGTGCCTATAACTGTACTAGCATACATCATTACATCCATTGTGCCTACATTAACCACAGGCACATAGGCTGTACCCCGGTCCACTTGTACCAAAGCAGGAGATGCCAACAAACCGGCTGGAAGACCAGTATCTGGTGGCTCAAAAAGTACCGTAGCACTTGAGTATTGCGCAGAGCATGTTACGGCAACCAATTTCATGGTGCCCCCTGGGATGCGACACGTCCGATGTCCCCGCACCTTAACTCGACCCCCCTGATTTGGACTTGATTGAATTTCAACGCGATGGCAATACTGTAGTGCCTGAAAAACCGAAGTGGGGGCCTGTGACACACCGGGTAAATCAAAAAGACTTGGGCCATGTTGGCCAAAGAGCTCCCGGTAGCAGCGGCTCAGGACATTCATTCCAAGAACCCCAGGAACCCGAGCACACAAACTACCTGGAGGATCTTTGACAACCAGCACTCCACAACCCAAAATTACCCGCCCACAAAGCTGTACGTCAAGTTCCAAATAACCAATGTAAGGAATTGAGAGACCGTTGGCGGCCCGAAGCTGTAACCAATGGCACGACCTAAGTTGTTCTTGACCCCTCGACCCAAAATTTGTCACGAAACAACTCTCCGTAATGGTGGACACCATAGAGCCAGTGTCCACCAGGCAAGGTACACTCACCCCACCCATACGCACGTCGAGTTGCGGACACTTTGACATGAGACGAGACATAAAATCTAAATTACCAAAAGCACCCGAGCCTGTCCTTTCCCCGACCGAGCTGTGGCTCTGCAGCTCAGCGGGAACTAGTTTTCCGACGGTTGCCTGGACTGTGACTGCCCACCCCTAGTTGATGCTGTATCTACACGTGAGGCGGGAAAATGGGAAGGCCTCCGTTCCCGATCGCAATCTCTGGCAAAATGACCAGGCTGCTGACACCTTCTACAAATAATCTGACTCAGCCTAGATGCTTGCGACCGTGCAGGGGGATTTTGAATCTGAGCCACACTTTGAGTTAATTGATTTAATTGTTGCTGCTGCTTTTTTAGCATTTCACGCAATTCACTCAATTCAGAAGTCGACGAGATATTACTATGGGTATGCTGATGTCCCTGTACCCCATACTGAATGCCATACGCAGATGGAACCGATTGACTTCGACCGCGTGACCCCCCAGGCATTCCCTCACGTTCCCAACGCATAGCTTCACTGCGAACATCCAGTAATTTAATAGTGGGTTGGCGACAGACTAATTGTTTCAGCTCACGTCGTAAAGCACCATCACTCACATGTTCCACAAATTGATCCCGCAATAAAATGTCTGCATTTGGCATACCATGGGGTGATTGAGTTTTCACCTTTTCCAGGAGATTCAACAGGGCCAGGGAGAACTCTAACAAGGTCTCCCCATCCTGTTGTTTCCTGGAAAAAAAGGACTCCTGAAGAGCCACATAAGAACTCGTGCAACCATACAACTCACGCAACGCTTGAATAATTTTGTTTGGATCCTCCCTCTCATCCCTAGGCCGATAACGAATCTCCTCTCTCGCCTCACCCTCCAAATGATCAGCCAGAAAAAATGCCTGATCAGTTGTAGAGAGATGGCGAAGTCGCATACAGGCCTCAGCCTCTTCTACCCATTCATCGATCGTAATGCCTGACCTACCATTAAATTTTGGGCACTTACGATCCCGAGGGACAAAGACAAATCGATCCGTCGCTGATGCACCCGCACCAGTGAGTGGGGGATCTCCGGTGGCTGGAATTGGTACATTAGAGGGGCCAGGCAGAGCACTCGCCACTGGTTCCTGTCGCAATCTTTCATTATCTGCCCTTAACTGGGCTACTAATTCTCTCAACTCACGCAATTCATCATCCATATTGGTAAAACGCACAAGCACTCACCACTAACGATGAAAAGACAAGACCCAGTGGGGATGCTCCTCACATTAACTCACAAAATAGAATACTGCTGCCTGGTTTCTGTAAAAGAAAGAGAAAAAAAAGACAGACACACAAAATACCAATACTAACCACAAAATGATACTCACGTCTCTGCACTACACAATAGAGACCCTGCCGAGACTACGCCAAATGTGGCGAGGTCGCTCTACTGCTATCAATGCAAGTTCACCTACTTGCAGGGGAATTTGACTACGCCACCTGGGAACTACCCAGGAAACAAAAATGACCCCTAGGTCACACAGGTTCACTTCTCATATATAATTAAAGGCAGGCAGAGAACATGAGTATCAAAAATACAAAATGTATTAATCAGTAATAAAAAATAGAACAGTTAATTTTTCTTTAAAAGGAGTATGTTACACCTCCAATCAGTTCAATGTCGAGACAAGATGGATCGCATCACTTCAGATCTCAACAATATTCTTACTGCAAATGATGCGGTAAGTGGCAGCTGGATACAGAATAAATCAAAACAAATATAACAAAACAGGGCTGAGGTTACCCACAGGAGTGATCACCGGCGCACGTTGTCAAAGAGCACACTTCATATACACACCACACCGTGAACTTAGATTACAAATCATACACTCCAAAAAGGTGTAACACAGCAAATGTTGGGATAGTACAACCACCACCACCAGATCCTTCACCCGTGGGGACCTCAGCTCCTGAAAGAAAATTAAACACAAAATAAATATCAAAAATAATATTGGTCAGACATACACAAAATAAATCACAAAAGTCACAACACACTCCATTACACAAATATTTAAACAAGAACAAAATAAAGAAATACAATTTAAACTAACTAATAACGAATGCAAAAATCCACATACAATTATTCAGAAAAAAAGAAAAGAAAACAAAAGTTAAGCAGCAGCAGTAAGGCTACAATTGAGACCGACAACACAGACGCTTAGCTCGAGTATGCTACGCGATTCTCCGCTCAGCAGGACGTTTTCATATAACTGAACACTTTACAGAAACCAGACAGCAGCAACAGTTCCCAGCATAATACTGTGCAACTTAGCAAAGTTTATGCAGCACACAGCGGCGGTAGAAAATGAAACTAAAGCTGAAATGTATAATCAGCCAAAGTGAAAGGGAGAATCCTACAAAATATAAACAAACATAGCCTGTATCATTGCAGATCCCAGATTTCAATTAAAATTCCCCACTAATACCCTTACCTCGACTTACCACAAGCAGATAGATAAAAAGTTTTAGGTAGGCTTCAGTATCAAGCCACGGCCAAGCATGCACAGCATTCAGATCACCCACGGTTACGCTGGAATACAGGGACTACACATTACCAAAAACCCACCCTTTAATCATCCAGCCCTTTTTAAATAAACCTGACCTTGTGATACAAAAACAGCGCTCACTTACCGGAAAGGGCAGTCAACAGCTCCTCGCTAAAGCAACCGTAAAACTACATCAAGAAGAACAGGAGGGCTAGATTGTAGCAACAAAACCACTGCACGGATGGAAAGCCAAGCTGCAATATAGCGCGCAAATCGTTAGTGTTATATGTACAGTGAAGAGTTAGCAGCATGCTACGTAACAACAACAACACATACCGTAAGCCACCATCAACACAGCGACAAGGGGAGGGTCCGGACGTGACGCATACCAAGCTAAAGCCAACCAGCTCTAATATAGCCGATACTCATTGCTGATTGGTCATCACGGGTGTCACTCACCACCACTTACCTCATTCATGCCGTTACATATAGATTATAAGTAAGTGCTCTATTATAAAACATATTTTACTGTTGGTACTGAGGTTTGAGTTTGGATGCGTGTTTTGTTTGGTGAGCCCCTGCACGAGTGTGTATGCGCTCATGCACAGGTATTAGTGCCCGTATTTGCGTGTGTGTCTTTGTGTGCTGCTGCGTTACTTTATGCAAGTAAAATAGTAGAATATAGATTATAAGTAAGTGCTTTATTGTATTATGAAACATTTTACTGTTGGTACTGAGGTTTGAGTGTGGATGCGTGTTTTGTTAGGTGGGCTCTTGCAAGAGTGTGTTTGTATGCGCTCATGCACAGGTATTTGTGCCCGTATTTGCGCGTGTGTGTGTGTTCCTGTGCTTCTACGTTACTTTATGCAAGTAAAATAGTAGAATATAGATTATAAATGAAAAAAATATGTGACTCAATGTTGTTGTATCTGTCTTACAGGTGCATGCTGGAGTGGACCTTTCCAATGCCCTAATCAGCTATTATAAACTGATCCACAAAACCCAGAATTGGTATAAGACCTTTTTTATCATTTCTAAGACATTGCCACTGTGAATGCCTTACTGATTTACAAGCATATCACAAAAGGTAAAGGGGAGGTGCCAATGCACCAGAAGGCATTTAGGGAGACACTAGTGAGTAGCTGGCAGCGGTTGCTGACATACCCGCTCCATCGCCCACTTCACACAGAGCACATCACAAGCCTTTGCATATTAGTGGAGACGGCACCACAGTTCGTCTAAGGTGCAGGCACTGCCATGCAAAGACTACTGTAAAATGTTCTTCATGTGATGAGCCTTTGTGCTTTTTGCCAAGCCGTGATTGTAATAACGAGTGGCATGTTGCCAATAACCTGTAATATTGTAAAATTTCTAAATAGTTTTTTATATACATTTATATATTTAGATTGTGGTTTTTCTAATATTAAAAGTATTTTATTACTATAGAACTTGTTTTGTATCTTTATTTTTACAAGTATAGTTTCAAGAATATAGTTTTTTTCAACACTATAAAGTGTTTATGCTTCATTTACTATGTGTCAGCAATTATTGACAGTGAATTTGGACATGAAATAGAGTAGCTCTAAGTGTAAACTTTCATTAGAGCCCAAACATATGATTGTACATTGAAGCATTCAAGAAAAACAGCATTTTATGTCAATGGTTACAAAGGGCCATTTGGTGTCTCCAAGTGCCCTTTATAGAAGGCCGCCTAGACATAAACTTGGATAAACATGTGAAAAAGACACATTTTCTAAGATATTGTAATCAAATTTGCTTGGTAAAGCTTTGTAAGGCTTCATGCTATGATCCCAATGTGTTTTCCAGCTAATAGCTCCCCATTATTAGTCCTCTGCAGGCAACTGTTTACAAAAAAAAAGTAGGCGGAATATTTTTTTCCTCTCTTTCAGTGTGTTTAAAATTCTATTACTTTATAACAGTAAGACCTGCAGTGATTCTGACTGTATAGAAACAAACCTCAGAGTCTCACCTTTCAAAAGACATCAAAACCATGCATATACTCCAAATACTTCAAGAACAGTATGCAATTTACTTTGGGTATGTTTTTTTTAGGCGTTTTTGCAAAATATAGCAGGATTGCAAAGTTAAGTAGCTTGTAGAAAGCGCTTTTAAGTGCTAAGTTCAATCGTTATTGGGAAACCCAGCCCTGGCCTTGTGATTAGGCAACTTTACTATCTGTGTGTTACCATGACAAAGTTAAACCACTGTCATTAGGTAATTTTAAGAATGTTGTGTTTTTTGTTGTTTTTAATGTAAAATGTATGTATTTTTTATTTTTGTTTTTCTCAATGTGTATGAAGATTATTATCAATAATGTTATAAGTTATTTTAGTAAAATCTGTCCTCTTACCATTCTTGGTGCTTGTGTCTTTGATTGTGCTCCCTGTTGTGATCCTGCTTTTTCCACCATTCCTGCTGCTCCTAATCCAGACGTTCTTCCTGCTTTTACTGCTGGTCTTGGTGCATTCGATACTACTGATAATTTAGGAATATTTACCACCCACTGTACTGCTCTTCCTATTAGACTTATTGCCCATTGTAGCTTATCTATAGCCCATTTTAGCAATCGTAAAATGGCTACACCTGCTGCTGCTGCTGCTCTTCCTGCAACATTTACTACTACTGCGACAGCTGCTGTTATTACTGCTATCGTTAGTGTTGCTTGCTTCCAAGTTGTTGCTGACAAGGGTAACTGCAAAGTTTCTGCTCCTGCCACTGTAATGACGGAAAGAATAAGAGCGTTAGGAAAAACAAACACTGTAAAATACTAATACTGTTATAGAGCATATTGGACATGTCTGTATAATCTTACTCGTGTTGTTTAAGTATGATGAATATGATGACTCAGATCTTCTCATATTTACATTGGTGCACATCTCCATAGCTGTCATCTGCTTAAATAACCTAGAATTGTTCAAATTAAATACATCGGACAGTGAGGATGGAGGGTAGATTATTAGGTCAGGTGCAAATTTTTACATTAGGGGCTGTCAGTGTACATTTTAGCATACTAAATATTTGAAAGTTCTCAAATTCAAATCTACAAACTCTCACATTTTGCTACGGATTTACCTTGCTTTTACCTTCCTATTCTAACCTTCAGCACAATCAGCTAAACCATCACCAACTTTTGAAAAAACACTTTGAGCATTTTTTACAATATAACACTGTTTCTGTGTAATAAAGACACAACTTTTCTCTCCTCTTTCTACTCTTTTGAAATTACACTTTGCTCTTCCACATTTAAATAAAAGTGTTAAATAAACAGATACATGTAATTGAGTCAAACCTGTGAGCGATTCCGGTTTCCACACACCAAAGTTCTCTGTCTATTTTTTAAAATGTAGTCACACTCTGTTCTTTGGTTTTTATCTGTTCTGGTGTGCTTTTTGTAGTCATACATATGTCAGCCAATCAGAAAGAAACTATTGCTGAGATTTCCAGGTAATCACATGACATTTAGGAAACTGCAGTTGATGCTTTGAAAGATAATTTGTTTAGGAGTCATGTTCTTTGTGCTGATCATAGAACATATTACTCTTCAATGGAATCTGTTTTTCATACATTGTTATTTTAATGATATATGACAGCAGTGAGAGGGTAAGGAATATATAGTAATGACAATGAACCTTCAGCTTAAAAACAGCACCACGCCTTAAATGTTGACAAAAGTTAAAGTATTTTTAAAATTTAACAATAGGCCTACACATAATAATCTACCACAGACAATCTAACTCTATAGTTTGTCTTTTGGTTGACCATATTACAAATCTAAGGCAGTGGATAATAAAATTACACAAAAAAAATCCTTGTTGCACTTAAATGTGCAAAAAAATAACTTTCTTGACTACTGAGGAATTGCTATATATTAAAATAAAAGTTGAATTAGCTTAAAGGCCTTTTCACACAGCCATTCTGTAAAATACATGGGAAAGGCATCCTGGATTTTTCCGGAATCGTTACATTTTTTGTTCATTCACACTGCCATGATTACCCGGCATCTGATGATCCCGGAAAGACCAGTGACCTGTTGAAAGTCCCGTCCTCTCTTCTACGCAGCGTCTGAAGTTTGCAAATTATTTATTATTCCTCTCTCCAGAAATCACTAGCGTGCATTTTTGTTTATGATATGACTATAAAGGAGCGCGTGAACGCACAGTTCTATGCTGGTGAATGATCTCAGCTTCAGAGTGGATATTTGACGAGCTCCCTGATCTCTGCTTTAATACAGTTTTCAGACATTTCTCATCGTGATTGTTTATATGCATTTAACACTCTGGGGTCGACTGCGGCGCGGGCGCCGCAAGCTCTTTATTTTTCATTTACTCCGCAAAGAGACTTAGATAACTCTGCTGATTTTGGACATACAGATATGATTTATACATCATTTAAAACGTTAAAGTGTCTTTTTTTCTGCCCACTCCCAATAAAAACAGAATGTTGTGCTTTTTGCAAAATTAAGAAAATAAACATGATGCGCATTTTGTTCTCTCTCCCTGAGTGTCCTTTCTCAAACGCGTCAGAAAAATAAACTGTAACTTAACGAATACATGTCATAGAAACAAAAGATAAATGTCTACATAATGCTTGGAATGTCAGCTTTTAAATTATGTAAGTGAGATCGAAAACATATATTGTCATTCGTATAAGACTGTATAAGAAGGAGGACAAGTCCCGTCTCTCTCTTGTTACCTGATTATCTGTAATGAGATGAGATCACCACACCCCCGCGCCATTGAAGTGAACGAGCAGAAAAATCCATGTGCATAACTCGTGCCTCCTGCAGTCAATGGATACGCAATTCACAATCCAGTCTCTCCATTCCTTGTTGTTTCATCCGAATGCACCAAACACGACATCTAAATCCTTATTTACTTGTGTATGTGTGTCAGTATCTCCAGACGCGAGTGTTTTCTTTGTTCTTCCGTCAAACATTTCACGCGAGGGGAACATGCATAAACAAACACACGAGTCAGGAAACTCGACGCGGTTTTTGGTATTCTTATAAAATACGCAATTGCAAACAATACAATCCTTATTTAGTTGCATCTAAGCGTGTATCTCCGCACAGCAAGTTTGTTAAACACAGGATCACTCGCGTGTGCACACATACTGCTTTCATAATCAACACGTGAGGGAGTAATGGCGGCGGCTGTAAACAAACATTGATACGTTTTTCCACGCTTGTCCCTTGTTGTGTTTCTACTATAATGATAACAAAAACACAAATAAGAGTCCAGACAACGATAGGCAGTTTTATTTTGAGCTGTTTACTGCACAAAAGTAAAACTCTCGTTGGCCAACCAAACACTACCCTGTGTTCATTTTTACGATGGCCTAAACAGTACCTTTACTATGATTACTATGGTTTTTAAAGGTATACTTGTGAAATTAATAGAAAATATTTCTATATATATATACACACATTATATATATAATTTTTTGTTATAAATTCCCAAGTAAACCTTATCATGGTTTTACTACAGAGAATGTTACATTCCTGTTGAACATCCCAACAAGGCTCATTATGTGGCTCATTATGCAACTCTTTTGTTCCTCAGCTGTCAATCTCTGATTATTCAGGAGCTATCCCACCTCCACGCATACAGCCTTTCCCAGGAAAAAGTGTCTTAGAAATTGTAAATCAATGTATTGCTTTATGTGAACGAGTAGGCAGAATGATTTTCACATCATTTTGTAGAAAAAACTCTAGACTACTAGATCCTGTTTTGAAAAGTCTTGGGAAAACATGTTTAGAATTAGTTTTGTGGACTTATAACAGTGACTTAAAATTTTTGCTTTTTCAAAAACCACGCATAAACATTTTTGTCTCAAAAATACAAAAATGTACATACATGTTGATCATATAATATTGTAGCCCAGTTTGTGCTGAACGCAGTGTTATGAGATTGTTGCCATTTATATGTTTTTAAGCAACTGAAAAAAGCACAAATGTCAGTGCATGTCAAAACTTCCCCAGGGCCCTAAAAACCCCTTAGACCCCAGAGGGTTAAAACCCGCATTTTGAGGAGCTGAACGATATATCTTGTTGGGATGACGCGTGGGTATTTTCGTTTATTATAGCTCAAATGAGCACATGACGCGATATTCTTTTATGCTGCTGAATGATCTCCGTTTCAACGCAGTAAGTGACGAGCTAACTTACCTGATATCTGCTTCAGTCCAGTTTGCTGATATTTCACGTCGTGAATATTGTAAATCCCTCATTTTAAAGAGCTGAACCAACTTCATGTTGCCATGACACACGCATCCTGACTACGGCACGTGCGTCATTGTTTATGCGTCTCATTTATAATTTCCTGATAACTGCTTCAATCTAGTTTGCAACATTTCTCGTGGTGAATGTTTATATGCATGTTATCTCTCGTTTTAAAGAGCTGAACCATAACTTTTGTTGTGATGACATGCGCGTCCTCACTACGACACGCCCATTACGGCATTCTTTCGGCTTTTTGTTCACACAGAGGGTTTTCCGTATATCTGACTAGGTCCTCTTTCCGGCAACAATCCCAGAAGATCAACTGGACGAGTTTGTGTTCACACAGACGCTTGTCTGGCAATTTTATGGGTTTTTTCTGGGACCAAAGGTCTGTGTGAATGGGGTTTAAGTTATTTCAGTTTTTCTCGGTTGCTTAAACACATTTCTTAAAACTATGCCTCATATTCTCAAAACAGTAAACAGACATCCATAACATCTCACCCAATTCTCCAAACATCATATTTTCAAGTCAAAATGAAGCTCTACACTCAAAACCATTCACTCTTCCTGAAAAACCAAAGTTTTCCCTCAGACATCACACACAAGCTTTCAAAAACACACACACTACAACATAGTGTTAAACACTGGTGCAATAAAATCAAAACAATATATCCAAAACTGGAAAGTTGCCTGTGGTTCTCCCCCTCAAAAACCTTTTAACATGACCAAAAAAGACACAATCAATGTATGCATTAGCACATTTTTATTGCAGTTTGTCTCAATTGCTAAAACACTAAACCCCAATCTCTGAACCAAATTCATAGTGACCTAAACCCAGTTGTCAAATCATGCACTATTTTTGCAAAATTCTACACACAAACTTCTCACTAAAACACACATTTCACACTGCAATGAACTTGTTTTATAAATGCTAAACACAGGCAGGCAAAAGTTGAACACAACTACAACACCGTTATCATTGAGTAAACACAACAACTTAAAATTCTACACACTTTTATCTAATGGTATTTTTTACCAATGGTGTGAATTGTAAACAGTCTGAGAGGCAGATGAAGAGTATGAGGAAGAAAAGGACACCAAAGACGATGCAATTGGCAAAATTTGCAGTTAGATTGCTGACTTTTTACAAAATACAAGTGCTGCTTACAGTAATATTGAAAACGTACTATTACTTGCAGTACTTACAGTAAAGTATTCACTATATTCACTGAACTAAACTTGTGATTACAGTAATATAGATTTTTTTAACAGTATTTGTCAAGTGTGTTGTTATGTACAATAAACATGTATTTTTCCTGTAAGCAGATGTCTGAATGTTGTGTTTTCCATTTTTTAAGGTATGTCTAATGGATGCTTTGTAGTGTTTTATATTATAGACTTGTGTGTGTATGATTTGAAAGCTTAGTTTGATTTTGAGTACAAGTGAAATGGTTTTGAAGGAATTGTTTGATTTTGCTAGAAGAGTCAGGGGTTCTGTAAATTTGGGATTTGTGTTTAAGGTTTTGAGAAAGTTAGTAATGATTTCAAAAAATGTGTTTTAGCAATTCAGAAAAACTGTAAAATTGCCTTCCATACATATCGACATATCAGTAGATGAATGCCAGGGGTGGATCATGCAAGAGGATTTTACCCTCACTGTTTGGATAGGATCAATATTATGGAAGGAAATCTGTGCCATTGGATTTTGAATTCAAATTTTCAGCACTGAATTTTTTTACATCAAATTTTTACAGTTTTTCTCAAATGCTAAAACACATTTCACAAATGTTTCCTCCATGTTCCCCAATGTCTAAACACAACATCCTTTTCTAAAGCTACATAAACACAACCACACCTTCTTACTTCAAAACTCAAACTTTCACACCAAAAGAGCAGCTCGAAGCTTTCAAAAATGTAAACACTATACACATCATTACACACTACAGCCAAACAATTGAAAACACAATGCTCAATTTGTGAGAAGGTTCTTTGTTTCATAACTCCCAATGCATATTTTTAGAAACTTTACAGTAACGGATGTTCTTAGATCTCTGCAGAGGATTAGGCATTTAGATTTGTGAGTTTCATATGAAGAGTATAAATCTATAGTATATTTTGCATGTACACTACTGTAACACAACTCAAGGCAAAAACATAATCTATTGCACACAACAATACTCTTGAAAACATGATCAGGGTGGTGTTGTTGGCGGTCCAGGAGGATGTCTTTTAGCTCCTCTAGGAAGGTGAGGAGACGTTGGGTGTTGTAAGACCCAAGAACAACATGCCGGTGGACAAGCCCCTCCAAACCCATGGCCACACAAAGAGTAATATTACCCCCCCCCCTCCGTTGGCCAGGAACCTCAGTGATGGCTCTTTGGCCAATGATGTTACGGCCTCTTTGCCTTCGTTTCTGAGGGGGGAAGCCAGCCTCATCCAGGAAGAGGTACTGCACTGGTTGTGTCTGCACTGTGTGTCTTGTTTGTTTGTTTGTTAATGGTGTTTGGGAGCCTGCAATGCCTTGTTTATTTCGGGGGAACTTTTCGCACAGTGTATCTGCGGGACGGGACACGCTCTGCGAACTATGAGAGACACGAGAGGCCAAGGAAAGGAAAACGAGGCCTTTTGCTAGGACTAGCATGGCTAGTCTTGTCGGACTGGGTCATCCGGGGCTGTGCCGGAGGGCCTACGAACAGCGGACAATTAACATACAGTGCGAGTGAGCTGTTAGAACTACAGCACAGTGGATTACCGTCGCTGCCCGGTTTTCTGAACAACGTTCCACGAGAGCTGCTTCGGAGCACCGACGCACCAGGCGGCTATCGTCGGGAAAAACCCAGGAAGAGAGGGCGGAGGGGCGGCATCAGACAACGGGTGCGGAGAGCGGGCAGATTGCCGTTGCCACCTATGATTCTTTGCAACTCTCGTTCTTTAAAAAATAAGATGGATGACCTGCGGCAGCAGGTGGGAGCCTGCTATGAATTTCGTGATTCCGGTTTAATGGCCTTTACGGAAACCTGGTTTGGAGAGGACGTACCGGACAATCTTGTACAAATCGAGGGGTTTTCCCATGTACGACTGGACAGAGACGAAAATTCAGGTAAAACCAAAGGAGGGGTTGTGTGTTTATACGTAAGGGATAGCTGGTGTCAAAATATTGCAACCAGAAAGAAAATATGTAATCCCGACCTCAAACTGCTTTGCGTTACTCTGCGACCGCATTACCTGCCCAGAGAATTCTCAAACATCTTTGTGTGCCTTGTATATATTCCACCGAGTGGAAATGCAAACAGAGCAGCGAAGCAGATCACAGACTGCGTTCACCACCTCCTCCAGAGTAAACCAGACGCACCTATGCTGATACTTGGGGACTTCAATCACTGCAGTTTGACAAAAACACTGCCTGGCTTTTACCAGTATGTAAAAGGTAACACTAGGAATAACAACATCCTCGATAAGTGTTACAGGAATATTAGGGATGCCTATACAGCAAAAATCAGACCACCCCTCTGTAACTCTGACCCATAATGTCATCCATCTGCTCCCAATTTATCGGTCAGTTTTTAAGACCTCCAAGCCTGAAATACAAAAGATGAAGATTTGGTCACTGGAAAAAACAGAGGAGCTGAAGGGCTGTTTCCTCTGTACGGACTGGGATATCTTCTTTGAGGATGCCAGTATTGACAGGGCAGCGGAATTAATTACAGATTACATCTCGTTCTGTGTTGACTCTATTATTCCCCAGAAAGCGATACCCAAATAATAAACCGTATATAACGGAAGGTATCCGGGAATCTATTAGGAGAAAGGGGGCTGCATTCACATCTGGTGATCGGGCAGGTGTTCGAAATGCCCAAAAGGATCTTAACTTACAAATGAGAGAGGCGAGAAGTAATTTTAGGGAGAAGGCTGAACTGGAATTGTCCACATCTAATACGAGGAGACTGTGGAATTCAATGAGGCAGATGACAAATATGGACAGAAAAAGGAAGCCGCTATTTGCCTTAAATGACACTAGTAGGGCAAATGAGCTGAACAACTTTTATTTGCGTTTTGATAAGGAAAATGATAATGTTAAGAAATGTATGGAAGTTCTGGAAAATGTTAACTGTGATTTGAACTTAGACAGAATCTTAATTGAACCACAAGCTGTTACTAAGGTGTTTAAACCAATGCATACAAACAAAGCCACAGGACCGGATAATATGTCCGCTTTTGTGTTAAAGACTTTCGCTGAAGAGCTGTCTTTTGCCTGGTATAAACTATTTCAGTTCTCTATTGATACGCATACTGTGCCGATACTGGGGCGGAAATCTGTCATCATCCCTGTACCCAAAAAAGGGTGCCCTGTCGAGGATAATGACTACAGGCCGGTGACACTTACCTCAAATGTATTTAAAGCGTTCGAGAGGATTATGTTGGAAAAGCTACGTACAGAGGTAGAGCCAATGTTGGACAGATATCAGTTTGCTGATACAAAAAATCGCAGCACAAGTGATGCAATTGTAACAATAACAGATCTTATGTTGAAGCATCTTGAATGTCCAACTGCATATGCTAGATTACTCTTTATGGATTTCAGTTCGGCTTTTAACTTAATACAGCCACACATTCTCTTACGTAAACTGAGCATAGCAGGGGTAAATCCTTTTTGGTAACACTTTATTTTACAACCCGCAAAGTACAGCGTAATTAAACCGAATTTACAGCGTACCTATTTGTAACAACAGAGTACCTCTACAGTATGTACTTGTAGGTATAAGGGAACAATATTTTAAGTTTGGGGTAATAAGGGGGTAAGAATATATGGAAAATTATTCTCTAAGTATTTCATAACTACAGGGTACCTATTGTAATATTACGTGGTATGTATGACTTACGTCTATGGGTAATATGGTCTATGTGTAATATGTTTTTTTTCTTCATATTTGCTACTTACCTGATGAAGTGTTTTGTATAGCCTACAGTTGATGTCTACAAGCCACGTCGGCAAATAAAATATAACACACAATACAAATAATAGCAACTTGTACCTCTTTGATCTGTATATGTATACAGCAGTTACGAGGTAACTCTTATATTTGCGGGCTGTAAATTAAAGTGGGGCTTATTCCCCGCTTGTTCTGTGTATGTACCAAGTAACTCTTATATTTGCGGGCTGTAAACTAAAGTTGGGCTTATTCCCCGCTTGTTCTGTGTATGTACTAGGTAACTCTCATATTTGCGGGCTGTAAACTAAAGTGGTGCTTTGTTCACCTCTTGTTATAAATGTTATAGGGTAAATACCATAAACATACAGAATATTGTTATTTTTGTTTTAAAACAACTTATTTCAAAACATCTTTAAAACACTATAATTAAGCCAACACTTAATGTTTATTATCACATAACTTTTATTTAAAATAAAAAATCATGACAATTTTTTATTGTTTTTGCGGCTTGGCTTCTTCTGTTGGTGTTCTTGTCCACTCGGATGATGAGTTGATGTCGTCTCACAAATGCTGTTCTGCATTACATATAAAAAACATAAATGAAAGCCTTCAGTAAATGTTTCTTCACTGTGCCTTGACAGAAACAGAGTTTTCTGAGCCAGTTACGTTAATTTAAGGCTAACTTATGTGCTAGCTAACCTGCTACCGTTGGCAACTTTCTTGAAAAAACATTGTTTGAAATGCGTGAGTCATGTAACAAAAGTCACCTTATCCAGCATGCGGATCCTGCTAACATCACTCGCAGCCGTACTCCACAGTGTAGAACGTTTCTAAAACCTCTTAAAGAAATTTCACCTCAGGATCGCGTTCCAGCAAACCTCCTGCAGACGGCCGCGCGCTTTACACCTGCACAGTAGCCTACGCATGTAGTCGTCTTTTGCTTTAGCGGGAGCTGATATCTGCTGTTGTTTCATTCTGGTTTGCCATTGCATAAATTATATTTGGCTAAAATACTTGTGTTTACAGTAAATAAATTGCAAAGCACCACTTCAAATATGTCCGCAAAGCACCACTTCAAATATGTCCGCAAATGTAGGAGTTTCCTGGTAAATAGGGAATAAGTTGCTATACCTAAAAAAAAAGATAACCACATTAAATCAGCTGGACTTTTGTTATTAAAAGCAAGTAATATAGGCTACTAAAATAAAAATGATGAGCTGTTATATTTATTTGCCGATGTGGCTCGTAGACATTGACTGTATACAACATTCAGTAGTCAATATGAAAAATTCACAATAAAAAAATAAAACATAATTTCCCCATAGACTTGACAAAGTCATACATACCACGTAATATTGCAGTGGGTGCCCTGTAGTTATGAAATACTTAGAGTGTAAATAGTTTATAATTCTTCATGTTCTTGCCCCCTTATTACCCCAAACTTAAAATATTATTACCTTATACCTACAAGTACGTACTGTATAGGTACCCTGTTGTTACAAATAGGTACGCTGTAAATTCGGTTTAATTACGCGGTACTTTGCGGGTCGTAAAATAAAGTGTTACCTCCTTTTTTAGTAAAATGGTATTGCTCTTTTCTGCTAAAAAGGCAACAGCAGGTAAGATTTAACTCTTATCTGAGTTATCTGAAATGGCAGTATGTAGTACTGGTGCCCCTCAGGGATGTGTATCTTCACCTTTCTTGTTTACATTCTATACAAATGACTGTGTTAGTACTGAGCCAAATCAATATATTGTGAAATTTTCTGATGATACCGTCCTACTTAGTCTGCAAACAAAAGGATCCAATCTGAACACCTACTGTGCAGCGGTAGAAAGTCTGGTGGCTTGGTGTGACGCAAATAAACTGGAGATTAATACAAATAAGACTGTGGAGATGCTGGTGGATCCTGGTTCAGTGGGAAATTATGAACCTGTGGCCATCCATGGCCATGAGATCAAACAGGTGAGCTCCTTTAAATATCTGGGGGTCAACATTGATAGAGATCTAAGTTGGCATACTCATGTGACAAGTGTCTGCACCAGAATTCACCAGCGTCTTCATTTCTTGCGGAGACTAAGACTTTTTGGTGTGTGTAAAAGTATTATGGTGATTTTTTACAGAGCAATGATTGAATCAATCCTGAGGTATGGTATATGTAGTTGGTTTGCAAATGTTACAGTCAAATCAAAAGCACAGAATTCCAGCTTGGTTAAAACGGCGAAGAAAATTATGGGTACCCATCCCCTTTCTCCACAGGAGCTGTTTGACCAAGCCATAAAGAGACAAGCAAAATGTATTATATCGGACACCACACATGTGCTTTACTCTGAATATAGTTTGATGAACTCAGGAAGGAGATTTAGGGTACCTTTGTGTAGGTACAACAGGTACAAATTCTCCTTTATCCCATTGTCAGTTAAACATTTAAACAGTACAAAATGAATGTGTGTGTGGGTGGTGGGTGGATCGAGGGGGGGGGGGGTTGTGTTTGTATAGGTTTATCTGTATAAATTGTATTGCACCTCAAAGTATTGCTTTACACATATATGTAAATGTAAGTGTCTTTTTTGTACATCCTGTGCGGCAGACTCTCTGTCCAAGACAAATTTCTCCCAAGGGAGACAAATAAAGAAACTAAACTAAACTAAACTAAACGTGTGCCGCTGTAAATATGGCAACCCTCCAACCTCTATGTGGCATTCTTTCAACTCCAAAGAAAGAAACATGTGTTGTCAATTGACATGCTTTATAATTCAGTAACACCTGATTTGAAACCAATAGACTACTTTCAAAGGCTTGTAAAATTGTATTGTGAAAAGGAAAGCAATAGAGTACAATACCTGTTGTGTTGTCTGAATGCCCTGATAATGGTGGCCACGGTGAACCTACTCAGGTTTTGCTTTTATACATGTAGTCACAGCATTAGCAACAAGTGTCTTCAATATTGAGTCGTTGTGTGTAATGAATGACGCCAGGTGTGTTTATTGTGTTCAAATATTGCTGACTGTGGCAGGCATTTTGGATCACATGAGCTTTCATTTGAGAATATGAGCAGAGTTCTTTTGCAACCTGTGTTTTAGCAAAGAAAAATGTGTTAAGATTTATGAGAACAGAGGATTGTGTTTTGTGAATTGTGTCTTCATGTGAAATGTGTTTATCATATTGGGAAATGATGGCTAGATTTAGTAAATGTGTTTAGACAGATGGTCATTTGGTTTAGAGGATTGGATTTTGTGTTTTAGCATTTGAGAAAAACTGTAAACTTATCATAGCTGCAGAACAAAAACGTATATGTTCAGGCAAGAGCCAAAAGCCCGTTATTAAGGCACACTAAAACAGTGAACAGAGTCTGGATGGTCATCCTAATGTTTCACATGGATTTTGTTGTTAATAAAAAGCATGCGGGTGAAAGTCAAGTTCAGGTAAAGTTACACCGGCTGAAACATTCATCCGCGGTGCGGACACTGCCAACACATCCTCACCCCATGTCGTCAATATTTGACGACACTTGACCATTCGTCAATATGTGACGGGGAGGGTATACCTTTCGCGTCATTTTTTGACGAACTGGGGACTTCAATACTATTACGTCCGTTGCATTCTCTTTCCTATTTTCTTACCATTTTCGCGTCGGTTTAGGGTTAGATTACGCTAAATTAAACAGTGTACGCGAAATTAAACAGTTGTCACCTGGCGTTGGGGTTAGAGTTAGGTACGACAGTTGTCACCTGGCGTTGGGGTTAGAGTTAGGTTTGGGTAGGGATGTCATTATGTAAATCTAACCCTAAACCGACGCGAAAATGGTAAGAAAATAGGAAAGAGAATGCAACGGACGTAATAGTATTGAAGTCCCCAGTTCGTCAAAAAATGACGCGAAAGGTATACCCTCCCCGTCACATATTGACGAATGGTCAAGTGTCGTCAAATATTGACGACATGGGGTGAGGATGGGTTGACACTGCAGATCTACATAAAACCTTTAAAGCTAAAAATATAAAGCTTAAAATGTAAATCACGGTTGTTGGGGTTGCTAGTTATTCTCCGCTGTTTGCTTCTCAGTAGAACTGTACAATACGGGAGTGCGGTTACCGCGACAACCCTAAATCATTTGGTTAAAGCCAGTTGTAGCCATTTGTGATTGACAGCTATTCATCCAGCCCGTCTCCTAGCACGGGATCGATCACACATCCAGATACAGAAGCCACTTTGATGTTGATAAATGTAAACGCGCTGTGTCCTGATATACTGATGATACGCCAGATGTGAAAAATGCAAGATTTCGTATGCAAATAAACCCTTTGCCTGAACTTCACCACCTTCCTGTTTCGGTGTCACATGACCAATGGAGCGTAAATGATTGGCTGGATGTTGAATGATTTGCTACAGGGATCGATTGCTTTTCCTTGCTTCCCTGGATGTTGACTCTGAATATTTTTAAACTGAATTTTTTGAGACGCTTGTCACAGGTCGGAGCGGACCACAGGTATCGTGAGTCACGCCCCTTCCTAGTTTCCACCTCGAGGAGGTCCTAAGAACACCCCAATGACTAGACACACAGAGAGCGTAAGTATAATTAAAACAGACTTTATTAAATTACTTAAAAAGGGGTAGGGAAAGGGGAAAGGGGTTCGTAACTGGAACTTGGCTGGGACTACAGGTGGACGTACAACACAGTATGCAGACTTTAACCTTTGGCATGCGGTAAATACGAGGTAAGTAAGTGGGCTTTGCTATAACTTCAGACGGGCGTACAACGCAGTATGTTAACTCTGGCTCTTAGCACCAGATGGGTGCTTCACACAACAAAACAATGCGGGGCGGTGGACTTACAGTAAGTATACCAAGGAGCAGAAAGTAAATCGATGACACTTCCGGTGAGTACTCCTGTTTTGCAATCACTCAGAATTTAGTATACGTTCGCATGGTTTGCTACACAAGTAATCATTCAACATTTTATACTCAGCACAATCACTGTGTTCCTCAATCCTTCTTTGCCCAGTCAGTAATATCTTCTGCCTTATTACCACTGTACTCGCCCAAACACTCGAACTCTCTCACCGGATCGGCTAGTATAACTGCCCGCTATTGTCGTTCCTATTCGGCTCCGTTCTCTTTCCGGTTCGCTCTCGTGCAGTTTACACGCCCTTGGCGTCACACACGGCTGCGGCGTTTGGTGTTCGGGCGTTCGGTCTGCGGCTTCTCACTCTCCCTGCATCCACCCAGCGCGAGCGGCAGAAACAAGACCGCCGGAAACGGCTCCCGAATCCACTTCTCCCCTCCTGTTCCCCTCCTTTATATGCCTCCTCTTCTCTGATTTGCCCAATCCACGATCGCCACGCTCATCTATGCACCTGTATTCAATGAAGCCCTGATTTCTTCTCCCAGAAGTAACTGGTGTTCAGAGATTTCGGTCCAGGCGGAACCAATCTCCGTCACTCTAGTTCCACCCTAGAAAGTCACTCCGTGACATCCTCCCCCGCCAAACGGGCATGACTGGGGTCTTTAAAACGTTTGATGGCCATTGGGGAATTTTGGTCACTCAACCCGAGGTGGAATCCTGCCATATACGCCAAAATCTGTCACAGGTGGGAGCGGACCACCCTTGTCGTGGTTCGTGTTCCTCCTTCACTTCCACCCAGAGGAGGTCGCAAAACACCCCAATGACCAGGCAGACAAAGGAATAAAAAATAACAACTTTTATTAACCTCTCGACGCGCACTAGCTCTTGGACGGAAAGACGTCAGTTTTTTTTAATGCTGCCAATAAGATGACTCCTTACCTTTGTGCTGGTATAAGGAACGTGAATCGAATCCAGTCTGTTTCAGATGTGTGAATAACTCATAAAAACTCTCCAACAAAGTACATCCAATGACCATTTTTGTCCACAAATGCGTATAATCCGTGAAATATAATATATTGTCCATTGTTTACATCAGATTTCACATGCACGTCTTGTAATAGATTATAATATACAATCTGAGGACTATTCACAACGTAACACTTGTATATGAGATTACACTCACGTTCAAAACCAGCGGACAAACTTTGTTATTAAAAGTAGGCGGGAGTATAATACATAATATCCAAACAGCGCTGTCAAATATCGTGACGTCATCTGACTCGCGCGTTCCTCCAATGACTTCATGGAAAATATTGATAGACAGAACGTGTAGCCAATTAGATAACGATTTCAACGATCTTTGGGTGAAGCTTTATTTCCTGGTGTGGATATGGCATTTTATATGCTTATATAAGGATAAACAATAAAAAGAATAAACGTGTATGCATGTAAACAAAAGACTTTTATTTTGTGGCTGACTGGCACTTAGAAAAGGCACTAGTCTTACAAAAACTCTTGCAAGAACCTCATTTTTGGGTCTATTGACTTCAAACGTGAAATATAACTTCTTTAGACTTGTGGCTTTGGCATCATTGCATTTCTAGGTTTCACACATATATTTATCATTAAGATTTTTAGTGTTAAAAAAGATGTTATGCAAAAAAAATTATTACAATGTACTTCAGCCTCTCTAACTTTTTTACTTTTTATCTTAAAATAATTTTGAAACATGGAAAATGAAGCTCAAAGTGTCTTCTATCTAATGATACCAGTTATGCTTATACTATAAATGGTTTAGTAAAAACAGCCCTTTTAGTGAAAGTAGGTATTTTCATGGTTTGGGGCCAGAATGGGGGTGCTTTTCAAGAGGTTAAATGTTAAAAAGACATATATGGGGAGATTAAATATTAAAAAAAGGTCTCAGTCCTCAGTTTCCCATAACATGACGGGGAGGGGGGGCATTAGATCTCTGCTTGGGCATACAGGCGGGCATACAACACAATATGCAGGCTAATAGCTTTTGGCATAAGGTGAGTATATTGCAGATAACTGGGGCTTTACTTGGGCTTACAGGCGGGCGTACACACAATATGCTGGCTCTCAGTTTTAATTGCTTCACCACCGCCTCCGTGGGGAGAGGAAACTTCAGGATGTCAATTCAGGATGTCAATTCAGGATGTCGCGAATGGCATGTAAATGTAGATGTTTGTTTCACCAGCCTCAATGTCCACTTCCTTCGCCAGGGCTCATCCAGCCTAGAGGTGGCTACTGACAACACAGACACAGCACAACACTGCAAATTTTTTAGGTGTATACACTTACAGCAAGGACAAAGACTCACCCACTGCACTCCACACACTCTAGGTGAAATAGGGTCACAACCACGACTGACTGGGAATTCGTCCTGGGATTCACTGGCCACTGATGCAGCGAAGGGTCAAGATGCAGCCGTCGCCGCCGCGACACCCCAGCGTCTTCCTCTACTCGTTACTTCCGGCTCACCTACAACTCCTTTCCACTGTGGGGCCGCTCACATGCAACGCTAGAACTCACAGAACTCGCTCAATGATTTACTCTCCAACGTTATTATTGACTGCACAATGCTTTCCGGTACTCACACACAGCGGTAATACTAATCCTTTGTCTCCTCTTCTTTCCAGCTGCCGGGTAACCTCCCCACTATCGAGTATCACTCGCCGGATGGCCTCCCTCGATGACGCTTCCACTGAGTACTCCTGTTTTGCAATCACTCAGAATTTGGTATACGTTGCATGGTTTGCTACACAAGTAAGCATTCAACGTTTTTATACTCAGCCCAGTCACTGCACTCCGAAATCTTCCTTCACCCAGTCAATGATAGCTTTCGCCTTCTTACCTCTGTACTTGCCCAAACACTTGACTCTCTCACCGGATGCGCGCTATCGTAGTTTCTCTTCGGCCCCGTCCTTTTTCCGGTTCGCCCTTGGCGTCACACACAGCTGCGGCGTTCGGTGTTCGGGTGTTCGGCCTGCGGCATCTCACTCTCCCTGCATCCCCACAGCCGCCCAGCGCGAGCGGCAGAAACACGACCGCCGGAAACGGCTCCCGAATCCGCTTCCTCTTGCTGTTCCCCGGATGCCTCTTTTATACGCCTCCTCTTCTCTGATTTGCCCAATCCGCGATTGCCACGCTCATCTGTACACCTCTGATTGATAAAACCCTGATTTCATTTGCCCGGAGTTCCCGGAAGTTGCTGGTGTTTGGGAATTTCGGTCCGGGCGGAACCAATCTCCGTCCCTTTAGTTCCTAGAAAGTCACTCCGTGACACGCTGAATTATTTTGCACTGAAATTTTTGAGACATTGAATTTTTTTACATCGAATCTTTTGAGACATTGAATTTTTTTACACTGAATTTTTTTAGACATTGAATTTTTTTTACACTTAATTTTTTTAAAACATTGAAAAAAATGTCATAGGCAAAAAAGCAGTGCTAGAAATTCGATGGCTTTTAAAATTCAAAGTCTGATTTAGATGCAAAATGAAATTCAGTGTTACAGTTTTCCGTAAGTGCTAAAACACAAAAGCCAATCCTCTAAACCAAATGACCAGTTGTCTAAACACATTTACTAAATCTAGCCATCATTTTCCAATATCATAAACACATTTCACATGAAGACACAATTCACAAAAACAATCCTCCGTTCTCATAAATCTTAACACGTTTTTCTTTACTAAAACACAAGTTGCAAAAGAACTCTGCTCATGTTCTCAAATGAAAGCTCATGTGATGCAAAATGCTTGCCACAGTCAGCAATATTTGAACACAATGAACACACCTGGCGTCATTCATTACACTCAATGACTCAAAATTGAAGACACTTGTTGCTAATGCTGTGACCACATGTAAGAGCAAGTATAAAAGCAAGTTCAGAGTGCACAGTTTGCTGAAGATTCCAAACAAACACAATAGATAAAGGCAGAGGAATTCGAGTCAGAGGAGGGAGAAGAGCTGGCCATGGAAGAAGAGGAGCAGGCCTACGAGGGAGAGGAGTTCAAATCAGAGGAGGAAGATGAGGAGGAGGCCAACAAGGGAGATGAAGAGGCCAACAAGGGAGAGGAGGAGGCCAACAAGGGAGAGGAGGAGGCCAACAAGGGAGAGGAGGAGGCCAACAAGGGAGAGGAGAAGGTCTAGGAGGGAGAGCAAGACAACCTCGCACCATCATTACGGACGAGATGCGAGCAACAGTCATTGACCATGTCATTGTCCGTGGCATTACAATGGCTGAAGCAGGAGGAGTCCTGAGTAGGTTCACCCTGGCCACCATTATCAGGGCATTCAGACAACACAACAGGTATTGTACTATATTGCTTTCTTTTTCACAATACAATTTTACAAGCCTTTGAAAGTAGTCTAATGGTTTCAAATCAGTTGTTACTGTATTGTAAAACATGTCAATTGACAACACAAGTTTTTTTCTTTAGAGTTGAAAGAATGCCACATAGAGGTGGTAGGGTTGCCATAATTACAGCGGCACAAGAAACCCTCATTGTGGATATGGTTCGTGAGAACAATCTCATCAGACTCTGGGAGATCAGAGACAAAGTCATTGCCGATAATGTCAATGTAATGTTACTTCTGCACAATACTGTGCTACCTGATTGACTGTTGTTCCGAAGACCTGTGCACTTTCACATTTTCACAGAGGATATTACAGTTGGACGCGATGGCCAGACCTCATGAGTACCTCTTTCTGGATCAGGCTGGCTTCAACCTGCAGAAACGAAGGCAAAGAGGCCGTAACATCATTGGCCAAAGAGCCATCACTGAGGTTCCTGGCCAACGGGGGGGTAATACAGTTTTATTACCCCATGCAGCACGCCCAGCGTGTAACCTCTCATCTAAGCCCACTTGTGTGGTGACATCGGCGGAGGCCGTGTTCGGTCCAACGCAGCAGCTCTCACTCCCTAACGGCCTTGTGTGGAAGTCCCAAAGTAGGTCAACGCCTGACGTCCATCTCCTCATAAGGTCTGTGAGTTGATTTACTTTTTGCTCCTTGGTATACTTACCATAAGTCCACCGCCCCGCATTGTTCTGTTGTGTGAAGCACCCATCTGGTGCTAAGAGCCAGAGTTAACATACTGCGTTGTACGCCCGTCTGAAGTTATAGCAAAGCCCACTTACTTACCTCGTATTTACCGCATGCCAAAGGTTAAAGTCTGCATACTGTGTTGTACGTCCACCTGTAGTCCCAGCCAAGTTCCAGTTACGAACCCCTTTCCCCTTTCCCTACCCCTTTTTAAGTAATTTAATAAAGTCTGTTTTAATTATACTTACGCTCTCTGTGTGTCTAGTCATTGGGGTGTTCTTAGGACCTCCTCGAGGTGGAAACTAGGAAGGGGCGTGACTCTCGATACCTGTGGTCCGCTCCGACCTGTGACCAGCGTCTCAAAAAATTCAGTTTAAAAATATTCAGAGTCAACATCCGGGGAAGCAAGGAAAAGCAATCGATCCCTGTAGCAAATCATTCAACATCCAGTTAATCATTTACGCTCCATTGGTCATGTGACACCGAAACAGGAAGGTGGTGAAGTTCAGGCAAGGGTTTATTTGCATACGAAATCTCGCATTTTTCACATCTGGCGTATCATCAGTATATCAGGACACAGCGCGTTTACATTTATCAACATCAAAGTGGCTTCTGTATCTGGATGTGTGATCGATCCCGTGCTAGGAGACGGGCTGGATGAATAGCTGTTAATCACAAATGGCTACAACTGGCTTTAACCAAATGATTTAGGGTTGTCACGGTAACCGCACTCCCGTATTGTACAGTTCTACTGAGAAGCAAACAGCGGAGAATAACTAGCAACCCCAACAACCGTGATTTACATTTTAAGCTTTATATTTTTAGCTTTAAAGGTTTTATCTATGTTGATCTGCAGCGTCCGCTCCGCGGATGAATGTTTCAGCCGGTGTAACTTTACCTGAACTTGACTTTCACCCGCATGCTTTTTATTAACAACAAAATCCATGTGAAACATTAGGATGACCATCCCGACTCCACTGTTTTAGTGTGCCTTAATAACGGGCTTTTGGCTCTTGCCTGAACATATACGTTTTTGTTCTGCAGCTATGATAAGTTTACAGTTTTTCTCAAATGCTAAAACACAAAATCCAATCCTCTAAACCAAATGACCATCTGTCTAAACACATTTACTAAATCTAGCCATCATTTCCCAATATGATAAACACATTTCACATGAAGACACAATTCACAAAACACAATCCTCTGTTCTCATAAATCTTAACACATTTTTCTCGCTAAAACACAGGTTGCAAAAGAACTCTGCTCATATTCTCAAATGAAAGCTCATGTGATGCAAAATGCCTGCCACAGTCAGCAATATTTGAACACAATAAACACACCTGGCGTCATTCATTACACACAACGACTCAATATTGAAGACACTTGTTGCTAATGCTGTGACTACATGTATAAAAGCAAAACCTGAGTAGGTTCACCGTGGCCACCATTATCAGGGCATTCAGACAACACAACAGGTATTGTACTCTATTGCTTTCCTTTTCACAATACAATTTTACAAGCCTTTGAAAGTAGTCTATTGGTTTCAAATCAGGTGTTACTGAATTATAAAGCATGTCAATTGACAACACATGTTTCTTTCTTTGGAGTTGAAAGAATGCCACATAGAGGTTGGAGGGTTGCCATATTTACAGCGGCACAAGAAACCCCCATTGTGGATATGGTTTGTGAGAACAACCTCATTAGACTCCGGGAGATCAGAGACAAAGTCATTGCCGATAATGTCAACTTTGAGAGCATAATGTCAGCTTCTATAGGGTTCCCTTTGAGCGCAACTCTGCGCGACACAAAGACCTACGTTACAAGTATGTGCAAGTAATTATACATCCATGTTCACAGTACAGTTAGTGGACATACTGTGTCGCTCAGTGGCCTACATTACTTCTGGACAATACTGTACTACCTGATTGACTGTTGTTCTGAACACCTGTGCACTTTCACATTTTCACAGAGGATTTTACAATTGGACACGATGCTTAGACCTTATGAGTACCTCTTCCTGGATGAGGCTGGCTTCCCCCCTCAGAAACGAAGGCAAAGATGCCGTAACATCATTGGCCAAAGAGCCATCACTGAGGTTCCTGGCCAACGGAGGGGGGGGTAATATTACTCTTTGTGTGGCCATGGGTTTGGAGGGGCTTGTCCACCGGCATGTTGTTCTTGGGTCTTACAACACCCAACGTCTCCTCACCTTCCTAGAGGAGCTAAAAGACATCCTCCTGGACCGCCAACAACACCACCCTGATCATGTTTTCAAGAGTATTGTTGTGTGCAATAGATTATGTTTTTGCCTTGAGTTGTGTTACAGTAGTGTACATGCAAAATTTACTATAGATTTATACTCTTCATATGAAACTCACAAATCTAAATGCCTAATCCTCTGCAGAGATCTGAGAACATCCATTACGGTAAAGTTTCTAAAAATATGCATTGGCAGTTATGAAACAAAGAACCTTCTCACAAATTGAGCATTGTGTTTTCAATTGTTTTGCTGTAGTGTGTAATGATGTGTATAGTGTTTACATTTTTGAAAGCTTCGAGCTGCTCTTTTGGTGTGAAAGTTTGAGTTTTGAAGTGAGAAGGTGTGGTTGTGTTTAGACATTGGGGAACATGGAGGAAACGTTCGTGAAATGTGTTTTGGCATTTGAGAAAAACTGTAATTATTTTATTTTGCAGAATGGAAAAAACATAAATCTGAATGAATGGGAATCAAGACCTATGGCAGATCACGTTGGCCAAAACACGAAAGAACTGCATTTTCAAAAGATATTGCGAGCAAACATAGACATTTGCATCCGGACGGGATTACATTTATCAAAGGACCTCTGAGTTTGGCGAAAAACATTAGGTAAATTGCTCTGGAATTTTTACAGAGGTTGCAGAGAAAAACAAAGACATGGCCGATTAGGACAGGATTAAAAACACAGTGGACCTCTGAGAAGCATGATCCAAAATTACAAAGGTTTAAATTGCATCTTTATTTCAAACAACCCGACCGACCGCGACCCGAATGTCATTAAAAATATTTGGCCCCAGTCCAATCTAAACCCTGTTGCTGAAGGAGACGGAGCTGAGCTCCGGTGAGCTCCGGCCCAATTTAACCACTGAGTATAATATGCAAAAAACCATACTGTATGTGCAATGCTGTATACTGTAGCCTATGTGTAATATATGACAATGCAATATAATGTTAGTGTACATATGCTATAAACCAACTTTTTTCTAAGCAAGGGATACTACAATGGATAAAAGGAAGGCTCACATGTGGGCAACCATGTTGGGACCACTATTATAGACATAATTTATTAGGATGGATTCGTGGAACCATTTCAGTTTAGTTTGAATAATTTTTAATATTAAAATGTTGGCAAACACTGACAATACTAAAATGTTATGTTTTGAAATTATTAATGCTGCGTGCACTATTAGCGACGGTTTTTCGTTTGTCTCTTTAAATAAGGTTGTTAGGAGGCATTCACACTTATAAACAAATGGACCGTTGAGTAACTGATGAAAGAAATGCATTCAATATAAAAAGCAATTATGAGCAGGTCTGAGAAAAGAGTTGAGTTTTAATTGATGCTTCAAAACACTTAATGTGGGAGAAGCTCTTATTGTAAAAAGAAGTGTGTTTGAAGTTATGTAGCATAGACCAAAAAAGATTTTGGAACGTTTAATAACAGCTGGACTGAAGATCTAAGTGATCTCTGAGGAGAATAAAAACTTAAAAGTTTTGATATATAAATAAGTCCATGTAGAGCTTTGAACATGTAAGTTAAAACTTTAAAATCAATTCTTTGTTTCACAGGGAGTCAATGAAAAGAGGCCTGATTATGTGAAATGTGGTCCCTCTTTTTTTGGGAAAAGGGACATTTTAATGTCAGTCTGCAGCATAGAACCAATCAGGATAACCTCTGTCTCATCTTCATTCAACTGAAGAAAATTTTCATCCATCCATACTTTACTGTCCTTTAAACATGCCAGCAGGGAAAAACAGAGTCACTACCCAAGTCTAAAGGTAAAGAGAGTTATCATCTGCATAAAGGTGATAGGAGATCTTATAACACTCAAAAATCGAGCGCAATGGAAGCATGTAAAGAGAAAATAAAACTGGACCCAGAATTGAACCCTGTGGTACCCCACAGGTAATTGACACTGGGGATTATGAAAATTTTCAAATTTCTACATATATAGTCCTATTTGAAAGGTAAGACTCAAACCAGTCTAAGGCCGCATCACAGATACCAGCCTTGCAATTTAATATTTTCAACAGGATACGATGGTCCAAATTGTAAAAAAAGCTGCACTTAAATCCAGCCGAACAAGGACTGCACAGTTTCCAGAGTTGACTGATAGCAAAAATCATTTGCCACTCTTAATAGGACAAACTCAGTACTGTGCTTAGCCTTAAATGGAGACTGAAAGGGATCCCGGATGTTATTTAAGATTTAAGTATGGTATAAGTTGACTTAACACCACTTTTTCCAAGACTTTCAACAAAAAGGGCAGCTTAGAAATGGGTCTGTAGTTATGAAGTTTAGAATAATCTAGATTCGTTTTTTAACCACAGCATGTTTAAAACAGAATGGAGACAGTACTGCTATGCAGAGAGGCATTTATGATGGAAAGTACATTAGGTAGTACAGCATCTAATACCTCCTTAAATAGGGCAGCAGGAATAATATCAAGAGAGCAAGTAGTTAATTTCATATTTGAAATCAAAGCCAGCAAATCAGAATGAGATATAGGGCCCTATTTTAACGATCTGAAACGCAAGTGCGAAGCGCAAAGCGCAAGTGACTTTATGGGCGGATCTTGGGCGCTGTTGCTATTTTCCCAGCGGGAGAAATGACTCTTGCGCGAGGCGCAAATCAATAAGGGGCTGGTCTGAAGTGGGTTCATTATTCATAGGTGTGGTTTGGGTGTAACGTCAAATAAACCAATCAGAGCGCTATCCAACATTCCCTTTAAACGCAAGGGCGCAAGTTCCATGGCGGGTTGCTATTATGATTACGGATTTACCAGGCGCACGCCAGGAGCAGTTCACAGCCGAGGAGACCCACGTTCTTGTAAGAGCAGTCAAAGACAGAGAAGTTGTTTTGTATGGGGATAGGAGAAACCCGCCCAAATCAGCGTCGGTTAAACAGGCGTGAGAGGAAATATAGCCACAATTGTCTCATCAGCTGGCATCCCTATCGTTGCGCCAAGGGCTACAATGATGTCAGGAGACAGGGGAATCCCAAGCTTGCCAGCATAAATCGGGCACGCCGTGTAACGGGAGGTGGATGTGCTTCTACACAGGACCTGACGCCAGCAGAGGACATCGCTGCGTCCACCCTCACCGCTGAAAGGGTTTGGGGGCTTTGAAATCGGACCCAAGAAACGCAAGCAAGGTCCAACCACAAAGTACACTTGCAAATCAAGTTCATATACATTAAGGTTTCTTATGAAAACATTTTAATTACTTTATTTACATAAAATAAACGTAATACAGCCACACAACAAACTTATGAAAATATTTTAACCATTATTTGCATGAGAATTTTTTAACGCAGCCACACAATAAATAAAAACTATTACCACAATGCTCACCACTATGATTTCCCTTATGTGTTAATATTTTTTATTGTAACAATTTATGATTTGCAAAAATAACTGTTGCATCTGTGTAGATTAGATAAGCAAATTGTGTGCGCGTTGTGCATGCTATACATTATGGTCAAGCATGCGCCCTTAAAATAGCATAATGAACAACGCGCAACGCGTCACTGACTTTAGACTAGTTGTTTTTTTTTGGTCAGTGGCGCAATTGTTTTTTGAAACTGCAAAATAGCATCAGGGATGGTTTGCGCCAGAACACGCCTCCTCTTTTGCGCTGAAGTTCATTCCCTAGTTTGCCGACATGCGTCTGTGGAGGGAAAAACCTCGCTGTGCGCTGGTGCAAAATACGAATGATGCATGTGTCACTGACAAAGTCAATTGCGCTGGGTGGAAGATAGGGCCCATAGTGTGAAAGGCATAAAGATTAGAAGAACTCTGTAAAATATAACAACTTTTAGATGAAGATGATGAAATCATCGAATACCACCAATAATCTTGTCTATAAAGAATCTGCAAAACTTCTCACACAGATCTGCACGTGCTACTAAACCAAATAAAATGAGGATTTATCAAAAAATAAAATCTTCAGACAATGGGAGTTTTTTTGCAACTAGGCTGGAAAAATAGTTGGCTCTAATAAAGAAAAAGCTTCCTGATATTGAAACATACTAGCTTGCAAAAGTTAGTAAGAAATTTGCAGTTTGTCTCATTTCCATATTCTTTCTGCTCTTCTACATTTTTCCTTATAGTTCTAATATCTTCATTTAGCCAGGGCTGTTATTTTATTTAGTTTTCTAAACTTTAAGAGGAGCAACTGCATTTAATACATCAGTACAAGTTGCATTAAAATTGATAACCATGTCCTCAACATCCATGCCATGTGAGGCCAAAATGGTACTATCAGCTGCCAAAGCTAAAAACAAATCTTTAAAATGTATAGCAGTAGATACATTTAAAGGACGAACAAGAAAAATAGATGGCTGATATACAGAGAAGCAGCAAGAAATCTCACTGTCAAACACAACAGGCCAATGATCTGACAAACCGGTATCTGTCATAAGTGTACCGTGGCCTGGAAGGGCAAAAATAAATTACATTGGTAAATTACTTATTTACAAGATTTAAAAAATTACACGTTTTTTTTAACAATTAACTAATATTAGAGATGTTCCAATACTATTTTTCTCTTCCCGATACCGATTCCGATACCTGGGCTCAGGGTATCGGCCGATACCGAGTACCGATCCGATACCTGGGTGTGTCTCTGTATAATATACAGCTGTACATACTACTAGCCCTGTATGAATGGATATAACTGTTTTATGGTGTGCTTCAGACTTATTCCTGTATAAAACATTAACAAATACATACGGTGAACTAGTATTTTTATTATCTGAAAGACATTTAACAGTAATATTTATTTTTCTTATGAGAAAATCAGCCACAAATCTAACACTGTAAACTGAAAGGCTGTTTTAGTTTTAGAATTATTGGAAAAATCTGTGGAATTCTTTGGGATGGTTTTAAATTAAAGAATTTAAGCTATTAAATAGTACAAAATTGCATCTAAAATAATTACTTTTTATAGGCTTACAATTAAAATTAATACACCAAACCAATGAGTCCTCTGAATTAAACTGGACCAACATGAACCAGATAATGTGCTTGTCAATATAGAATTATAGTTTGTAGCCTAAAATGACATATATTATTGTTAATATATATTATAGCAAAATAAAAGCTTGTGTTACTACGTTCTTATTATGAATTAAGCACGTATGAAGATAATTTCATCATTTTTACAACGCAATGTAAACTAAGAAGAGCAGTCTTGTAAACTGATTTGAAATGATGATGTGTGCTGACTTTTGCGTCACATAGACGACAGAGACAAGTAAGATCTGCGGTTAAACTCAGTGGTAAGTTTTATTTCATCTCATATATCAAAGGGTTCATACTCTTATCATTAAAAACAATCACAGCAAACAGCACGCGCAGGGTTCATGTACTTGTCAATGCTGCTCACAAACGCATTCAGGGTATGTGTGCTTGTTGTCAATGACATCTCAAATCTCAAGCGCGGGGTATGTGTGCTTGTCAATCACGGGCATTAAATCTGCGGAGTTCTCCGTGGAAATCTGCGGGCGTGTATTCCGTTGAGACATGTCAATGTTTTATTAGTCTGAAAAACTTACAAACAGCGGACATACGGCTGCATGCTTTCATTCCTTTGCCGCTCTAAGTAAACAATGGTTGCGTCACGCGTGTGGTAACTTCCTGGTGTTCGCATTCAGAGCAGCGAAGAAGAAATGAGTTTCGCTTTGCAGCGTTAGCTTTAGTGTTAGCTATAACGGGCATAACTAGGTTTATTAGGAAAATGGTATCGGATCGGTACATGGGTTCAAGTAGCCTACTCGCCGATTCCGATGCCAGAATTTTTTGTGGTATCGGCCGCATTTCCGATACTGATATTGGAATCGGAACAACTCTAATAAATATACCAGTGGCGATATCTCATAACATGTTTTAATAGTCACATCGCGATTAAATAAATGATCAATGTCCACATTTAAAAGCTGCGGTGCTTACCTGCAGTTCCACGGTGTTTTCGCGTTCTGATAACAGATATAGCTCCAGAAAAAAAATGAGTGTTTATATTCCTCTTTCCAAGTGTTAATCGTCCACACGATGTGACAAGACATTACTCCCATTAACTTTAACGTAACATCCAAGAGCGCTGATCTTTGACGGAATAATAACTTCCGATTGGGGATTCACAGACTGATTTATGAGTTAGTGAACTAATGAGACACACGGAGAGTGATTCAAAACAGCGCGGTTGTGTGTGTCTGCAGTTTTTCCATTCAGAGATGAGCCTGTTTAGAGGACCTCCATTCAATAGGTGGCGGAATGATACGAAAGGTGAAGCGGTTACTGTGCCGTTATCAGTAGAATATTGCACGCCTCTTAGCCAATCAGATTCAAGAACCAGAAAGAACTGTTGTATAATATATATATATATATATATATATATATATATATATATATATATATATATATATATATATATATATATATATATCTTTTCATCGCTTCCCGAGTGACTCAAAGGGATTTTCAGGTAAGTGAAATAGCTTTAGTTAGCTAACGGTAGCTTTCCAAGTTTTACATGTTTTGGATGGCAGTTATCAAAATAATTCACTGACTTTCTCATTAGATTACTAATGTTTGGGTACTCTAAACTTTTTAATCAGGACTGCATTGTTCGTTTGCTCCCGGGGTTACATAGACTGAAACAGGGAAGAGTGACGAGTTTGTAAATTTGAGATTGTGAATTTGTTTTAAAACCTGTAATTTTGTTCGCTCATTGTAAATTTGTTTAAATACTTGTAAATTTGTTTAAAAAAAAAACTTGTACATTTTTTCACGTATTGAAGATTTGTTAAAAAAAACTTGTAATTTTGTTCGCTCATTGTAAATTTTGTAAAATTTGTTAAAAAACTTGTAAATGTGGTAAAAACTTGTAAATTTCATAAAAAAACTTGTAAATTTGTTTTTAATCTTGTAAATAAGTAATTTACCATTGTAATTTATTTTTGCCCTTCAAGGCTACCGTATAAATGTCTTTGATGAAAAACCAAAGGATAGTACAAGATCAAGTGTATGCCCTAACTTGTAGGGCCAGATACTGATTGCATATGGTTAAAACAAGAGGCCTTGAAGGACAGCACAGATGTATGCAGTAACAAGTACTTAGTACAAGTACAAAGTAGCCCAAAAAATACTTAAGTCCAGTAACGAAGTACATTTACTCAAGTACTTTACACCTCTGTCATATTACATACTGACAGCAGCAGCCATTCAGAAGTGTGAACAGACTTTACTGAAATGAGGGACTGAAATGAGGGACACACAGATCTGTTTATTGATATACTGTTTTTGGATACTTCCCAATATTAAAGATGTACACATTACATGTATGTTGAAGGTCTATAGCAGTAACATATAAAGTCACACAATCTATTTGTTATTTCAATCATCTTATTTAATTAAAATAATATATTTATAGTTAGTGTCTGACTGGCAATTGGAGAGGAGCCCCACCATAAAGCTTGGGGTCCTGGTATGCCTGATTGTCTGCTGTTCACTACACATAAATTATATATACTGTCATTTTCAAAAGGAAGCATTTTTACAAATCCAGTCTCTAATTAAAGAATGACGAAAAATACAAAACAAAAAGAAAGTTCTTGTTAGGCCATTTTATTTTATCCAGCTCAGTACATAAAAATACATTTAATTGTACAAAATATTGTTGTTGTTGTATTTACATATTATTTAAAAAGTACAAAACAATTATTATATAAAGATTAGTAATATAAAGCTAAAGTTCATCCCGAAGTGTAATAAATTAAATCACACAGTCCAAATCTGTTGAGTTGATCTTCTGTTGAGAGTTTTTAAGATTGCTGATCAGTCTTGTGTGTTTCAGTGGTGTTGTTTTGAATCTTTTCAGTCTCTGTCTGTGTTGTCTTCACAGTTTGAGGGCAGTGAATGTGCAGCATCCTCTCAGGTGTTTCAGATATCTGATTGACTGATGCCTGTATGTAGAGCTTTCCATCAGTCATGGAGCAGGTCACTGTCTCAGGATTCACTCCTTCAGGCAGATCAAACACACGTCTGAACTCTTGGATTCTGTACGAGTATGAGTCTTTCCCATCCTCCTGCTTCTTCTCTGTCTTTCCGCTCACCTGCAGCTTCCTGCCCACCTGTTTGACTGACAGTTCTTCTGGGGAAAAGTCTTTAGTGTCCAGTGTCAACGCAAAGCCACTTCCCTCTTTCTCCTGCACTGTACAGGTGAGCGGCTGGATCTCCTCAGAGTTTGACATTTGCTGGATCTCCTCAGAGATCTTGTGCTGAAGTTTTTTCATCTCCTGCAGTAGGTCAGTGTGTCTGTAAAGAGGTTTGATCTCCGGCCACAGACTGCACACTGGCCAGTGAATCCTCATGAATGGAGTGAGGAGGGAAGGCTGAAATTCATGCAGGCTCAACATTTTCAGTGTCTTCTCTGTTGTTGTTTTGCTTCTTAATCTCTCTGTGTCTCTCTCTGGTTGTGTGTTTAGGTTTGACTCGAGTGCTGTGAGTCTCTCAGCTTTATACTGCCTGTTTATCAGCACCAGCAAGTTCATGAACTTTCCAGGTAATACCACATTCATCCACTGGGTGGAGCATAAACTGGGTTCATGACGTCACACCAGTTGCTTTGTGTGAAATGAGGCATCAACTCTGAACTCACCTAGCAGAAAAAATAATACTTATACTTATCTATTTAGTTATGATTTAATAATTTCACTGACTTATTTATGTAAAATATTTTTATTTATTTGATAGACAAAGCTTGATTGATGAAAGCCTATATTAAATTAAGTTACTCCTAAAATACTAAGCTTTTCTTTATATCAACCTTTACAATTATTGTAAATAATTTACTCCATAATTTTTAGGTGTAACATTAAAATAACGTAATTTACACAAAACTTTGGTTTCCATGTGATGTGTGCATATTTGTAAAAGGAGGCATATACGAAAATATTTATCATGATTTCTTTTTTATTTTTCCCATTTTCATAACTTTTACAGTGATATTTAGGAAACAATGCAAGAAATATTTTATTAATATCAGTACTGTATGTTTAAGTTCATGAACTTTCCAGTTAATACCAGATTTATCCACTGGGTGGCCGCGTGGACTGAGCTGATGACGTCACACCAGTTGCTTTCTATTTTTATGTAAAGAAGAATCAACTCTGAACTTAATCACCTAACAGAAAAACACATTTATTTATTTATTTATACGCTTACAATTATATAACTGTTTTGATGGACAGTGTAGATGATTTCTCAGAGCGAAAGACATGAAAAAAATAGGAAAGTTTTGGTTAAATTCAGAATCCAAATCTGTATTACAGCCAAATAGGCTGCTATAAATGTATAAAAGAAGAAATCTCATGTTAAGCATTTTATCTAATTCAGAAAAAACACAATTAACTATGCAAAAATAATGTTTGTTGTTTTACATTTACATGTTTTCAAGGAGTACATAACAATTATTAGGAACAAAACATCAAAATATATCTAAAGATCATCATCATATATTCAGTAAACATGTTTATTATCTTTAACAGAATTAATCATATAACAAAAAAGTAACCCAAACTTATTTGTCAAATACCAATTTAATATATTATCCTACAGGGGTAGAATAGCATGATCTGTTCAAATGAGGACGTGGACAATTTTACCAGACGTGGCCAGGATCATGAGGAGATGACTTATGCAAAAAAAAAAAAAATTGTGAAAAAATTACTTCTTATTTTATATAATGTTTTTTAGGAAGGTGAGTATATATATGTATTATACGGTCTGCATGAATATAAAAAGTTTTTTTGTTTATCTACTTGTCATTTTAAGAGTTTATTTTAACATCCGCTGGCATACAACAAATAAAACCACAATGAGCTCAGAGTTGGCAACTTCACCACACACATACTAGAAAATGCAAAAGCTATTTTTTACCCAACTTGATTTGTAGTTATGACAAGAAAAACAACATTATATGGTCAAACATCATTGTACTGTTGTGTTTATTAAGCTGAAGTTAATGAACACATTTAACATACACTGGCCTAAAACTATAGATCAGGGGTGGTGAACGTTGGTCCTGGAGAGCCGCAGTCCTGCAGAGTTTAGCTCCAGCTCGAATCAAACACACCTGAACAGGTAATCAAGGTCTAAAGAGTTACTAGAAACCTTCAGACAGGTGAGGTTTAATCAGGGTTGGAGCTAGAACCATAATAGTGCTATGTAGAACCATATTTGGTGCTATAGTGGTGCTATATGGCCCCTATATGGTTCTACACAGGTGCGTCACTGGTGCCTCACCGGTGCCACACGGCACCAAAAACGGCTCCTCCACGGTCACGATCCAAAGCAACAGTTTTGGTGCTATATAGCACCGTTTGTTTTTTTGTCACAAAAGAAAATATAAACAATGAATTTATTACCATATTGAACAAACATACCTACATGGTTTATTTAAATAAACATTATCATATCATGAGAGATTTAAGCAATTCTTCTTTCACATATCCATCTATACTTTGCATCAGAACACAGATCATTAATCCATCCAGAGGCAGTCATGAGTGCACAATAAAAATTTTGGGGATATCCACCTTTCCAGTAGCTGAAACAGCAATGAGATTTTGAATAAAATGAATGATGTGTTAATATATGAAACTAAATTTTAGAAAACTTTGACTGGTTAAATTCAATGATTTCTTACCCAGATGTCAGTGTGGTGCCATCAACCCATTTCCAGACACCCTGTTCTTTTGTCAGACCAATCCAAATGTTAAAACCAGTATGCATACGCAAAAACACCTGAAACAATAACATAATTAAATTATACATGACAATAACAAATGTCAACAAACCACATTCTGCTCACCAGTTCAGAGAAAATGGTAAATGGTAAATGGACTGCATTTATATAGCGCTTTTTAACAGACCTATGGCCATCCAAAGCGCTTTACAATTAGCCTCACATTCACCCATTCACACACTCATTCATATACCGATGGCGGTGTCAGCCATGCAAGGTGCCAGCCAGCTCATCGGGAGCAGCTGGGGTTAGGTGCCTTGCTCAAGGACACCTCGACACTTGGTCCGGTGGAGCCGGGGATTGAACCACCAACCTTCCGGTTTGTAGACAACCTACATGAACCACTGAGCCACTGCCGCCCGTGTATCAGACACAAACAAGTAAACACACTCGTGTCAAGTTACACTGCAGTCTAAAAATGGTGCTCAGTAGCATTGAGATTTGGTTAATCATAGAAATCCATGAGTGATACACGACTATAACACCACTTATGAATCTACAGGATTTGACTTAAGATAGGAGCTATATACAATAGCACTTAAAGTGGATCCCTGATTACGAGCCAATGAACCACTTTTAATGATATTTAGCAACATTTAAGAGAGTGTAGTATAGACATCTAATGATTTTTTTTTCACTTACTTCTTCGTCTTTGTTGTTTATAATCAGCAGATCTGCTCCTTTCTCTTTACAGTCTTGTCTGCTGTCACTCCAGCTCTTATAATCAGATGAAATGTAATAAAAACTCAACTTGTAGTAAATCCATGTAAAGTTACTGAAGTGTAAATCTGTTAAAACAATCAGTTTGTTTGTTAGTTTGCTGTACATACATACAAATGTTAAAAAAATGCTGATCAATTAGTTCATACAAGCAATGTTGGGGAAACAGAAAATGTCAACTCATTCGCACCAAAAAGCGTACAAATGACACGCAGTGTGATTGTCGTGCAATACGCCAAATTCCAATTTTGCGTGCATATGATACGCCAGTCCTTCCCATTCACTTATATGGCGAATCGTTTCGTGTCGTTTTATTTATTGTTTTCTCATTTGTTTTCTGTTTTTTTTCCCATTGTCGCTTGAGTTTAGGGTTAGAACAACTTTTTGTTATATAAAAATGACATCCTAACCCAACTCCATTATCTATTGCACGATAATCACACTGCGTGTCATTTGTACGCATGTACAATTGAAAAGTTCAACAGCAAAAGAAAATGCATTTAATGTATCTCAAGCAAGACGCTTGAGTCTGTAGTACATTTGTTTATAAGGTTCAAATAATAAGGTGATAAATGCTCCTCTATAGCTATGCAGAAGGTCATTGGTTCATAACCCAGGGAACAAATGCTGCTAAAAATATCTTATAATGCGCTGTAATTCACTTTGGATAAAAGTGTCTGCCAAATGTATAAATATAATGTAAATGATAAATGGCTTCTATTTACTTTTGTTCTTTTACTTCTTTTAATTTGTACTTTTAGTTTTTTTATCCTACAGCAGTTTTTGTTTGTAAGTTTTCCTTTTTCTGCCGTTTAATTTTTAGTCACCTTATAGTTGTTGGATATTTTTTATTAATTCGGGTTTCATAATCATGAATAATATTTTGTAATGTATGAGAGAGAATAAATAAATGTTACCTGTTAAGACATCGTTGAGTTCATCACTCTTGTTTTTGAACTGGTCTTGTTCTTCAGTCAAGATTTTGCTATAGTTGTGTGTTAGTTGGTTTGTCTCGTTGAAATAGACACAGATGACTATTACAGCAGTGAACAGAAGAACAGACAGTAAACACAAACACACTTGAACTGATCTGTGTCTTCTGTTCTTCACTGAGACTCTTCCTGAAATCACACACATCAGATTACATTTGTCTTTTCTTTCTCACTTCAATAAATCAACTGATAAATGAATGTGAGTACCTGTATGTTGAAGTGCTTGCTGTCTCTCTGTACTCCTCTTCTCTGTGTTTATGAGTTCATTTTTTACTAAATCTAAATCTTCATAGATGACCATTGTTATCTCCTCTCTCTCTCCTCTGTCCATGTTCAGAGTCTCAGGTCTGATCACATTATTATAAATAACCTCACACATCTCTGATCTCTTAAAGTCAAACAATATAACACTGTGCCAGTGTTGTAGGTTAGTGCCAGTGCTTTAGTTTGGTTTGTTAAGGTTGCTGTTTTGTTCTTCTGTTTCATCAGCAAAGATAAAACCACATCAAAAGATGTTTCAGTGGTCAAAGTGTGATCATGCCGCAAAAGTTGGCGTGTATTTAACGGTATTTATAGAAAGCAGTTTCACAGGGTCTACAAACATGTTATGATGTAATGGAATTTATGTTAACTCAAGACCTTTGAAAATCTTCCTGAACAGAAAATAGACATTGTGATTGATATATGAAATGTACAGTCTAGATCACATGAATATACAAAAGATTAGCCTTTATGTCTGAGGAGCGAGTTTGGGGGGAATGATGATTCATTACACAGAATTAGAAAGCAAGTGGTGTGACGTCATGAACTCTACTTTATAGAGACAGAGCGCAGCACGTCACAACCTGAAAACCACGCCCACCGTGGGGGAAAGCAATCCAACAGTCTCCATTGACTTTGTATTGCAAAAGGCCGCCTCTTTGTCATTTCTGGCTTATAACAAAAAACTGAATAATGCCTAAAAGCTGCTGTGTGACAGTATGTACAGCTAACAAGCCAAAGAACACAGAAATACGTTTTTATAAGCTGTCGAGCCGTAAAACCCAGCCTTTAAGGAGAATAAAGTGGATCGCCGACTACGTTTCCCCCTATTGGACGCAGTTTTACTAATAGGAGTACTATGAAAAGTTGCCTGTTTCCATTTCTGTGTCTAAACGCTCGTTTTTTGAAGTCGACAGCTTATAAAAAATTATTTATTTATTTTTTTGGCGTGTTAGATGTACACCTTGTCACACAGAAGCTTTTAGGTATTATTCTGTTTTTAAGTTTAATCTGTAAATAAGTTTTTATAAGCTGTCGACCCCAAAAAACGAGCGTTTAAAGACACAAAAATGGATACAGGCAACTTATCATAGTACTTCTATTAGTAGAACTGCGTCCACTAGGGGGAAACGTAGTCGGCGATCCACTTTATTCTCCTTAAAGGCTGGGTTTTACGGCTCGACAGCTTATAAAAACGTATTTCTGGGTTCCTTGGCCTGTTAGCTGCACATATTGTCACACAGCAGCTTTTAGGCATTATTCGTTTTTTTTTGTTATAAGCCAGAAATGACAAGGAGGCGGCTTCTCGCAATACAAAGTCAATGGAGACGGTTGGATTGAATTCCCCCCCGGTGGGCGTGGTTTTCAAATTTGCATAACTGCGCTCTGTCTCTATACTGCCTGTTTATCAGCACCAGCAAGTTCATGAACTTTCCAGGTAATACCACATTTATCCACTGGGTGGAGCGTAGACTGAGTTCACTCAAAAAAATGATTCAAGCCCTTCTTAGAAGTGACACATTAATATTGTGTTCAATTAATGTAAAATACCTCTTTAAGAGCAATAAGTATATATATTTAATTAGTCTAACACAAAATGAAAATGTACTATAATCTATTGATTTCTTTCTAATTGTGTTAACACAATTAGTTTGAGTTTTGGTTCTGGAAAAATAATTTCCCAGCATGCTTTGCATGCAACTGCTTTTGGAGAGTATTTTTTTTTAATTAGGTGTTATTTTATGCATTTTTAGGTAAAGAGAAAGACTTAATAGTGTTTAATGTCCGTTAATCTTATTGATTTAGAAGCGTTTGTGTTATATTTTTTTAAATTGTTTGGTTACCATCATGCAGAAGAGTGGCGCTTGTGGTTAGGTTGTGGATGTGACATATTTCTCTCAATGAGCACTAACTGTGTTAATGCCTGTTTGGAGATCAGTCTTTTCTCACATGCTCATCCAAAGTATCATATATTATTATTATTAGCATGCTAACATGTGCTTATGCTAATTAGTATGATACAAAAACGTTTTATATGAAATAAAAGAATTGAGTTCCCTTTCAGTCGGTCACTACGACGTCACGTCGTGACCGACGAATTGGGAACCGCTTCGCGGGTGACCTATCTACTTCGAGAACTATCAGAAACGCCAATGAACTTGGCATGCAGGTATTTGCATAATGCCGGCGCCGCCCCGCCAGGTGGGTATATAAGGCGCAGGTGCATAATACCAAATCAGCTTTATTGCTTCGAAGCCGGCAGACATCTGCTCTCGAGAAGCTTTTTAAACTGATCTTCGTAGATCCTGTTCTGTGAAGGGAAGAAAATAAGATCTCAGCTTGCTGAAGTTGGTTGGGCAAAGACACCTCAGCGGAGGCTCGCAGTGTTTTTTCCACCCTTTCTCTCTCTCTCTCTCTCTCTGTCTCTTTAATTTAGGACTTGAGTTCGAGTGAGTGCGTTTGCCTCTCCCTGTGTGTTTCACCAGCTTGCATAACGAGTGATTTCCCTAAAAGAGCAGCACGTTTGAGCTTTGTGTCTTTTTAAAGACAGCCACTCATTCGTGTCACGGTCGGGTTCGTCTTTTTAAAGATGGAATTCCGTCCGTGCTCCGTTTCTGGATGCGGTGTGTTCATCGCCCCCCGGGATGGCCACGAGCGTTGTCTTTCGTGTCTGGGGCTCCAGCACGCAGAGGCAGCGTTGCGTGATAGTTCATGCTCCGTCTGCGAGGGCATGACTATGGCGGATCTGCGGAGACGGGTGTCGTTCCTCCGGCAACGGCCCCCGCCTTCCAAGTCTGGTGTTGCTAAGGGCGCAGCTACCAAACTTGCGAAGGATGACCTCCGTATAACAGTGCTGGGTCGGTCTGCTGGTTCGTCCAGTAGCTCCCAGCGCCCTGATTCGTTGCCAGCGAAGGTCCCGATGGAGACGAGCGCCCCGTGTTCTACGGTGTCCTCGCGCTCTGTCGAGCCTCCACCTGATGCGATGTCCACCGTAACGTCGGAGGGGGGGTTGTCAGCCTCGGAAGTCGATCCGGATCCGCTCCCGCCTTCGGGCCAGGTTGCGGGTTCTGCGTTCGACCCTGAGATGGCAGCCATGCTCGCTCGGGCGGCGGAGGCGGTCGGCTTGGAGTGGACTAAACCTCCCCCACCCGAACCGTCCCGCCTTGATGATTGGTTCTTCGGGGGTGCCAGGGCTTCTCAGTCCTCGCCCCCGGTGCCTTTCTTCCCCGAGGTGCATGAAGACCTGACGCGGTCGTGGAAAACCCCGTTTTCCGCCCGGAACCGGCCATTTCAGCCTTCACCCCTCACCTCTCTCGAGGGTGGAGATGCCAAGGGGTACACTGGTATCCCGTCAGTGGAGCGGTTGGTCGCAATGCAGTTGTGTCCGGCCGGTGTCGCTTCCTCCTGGCGGGACCAGCCTACTCTCCCCTCACGGGCCTGTAAGTCTTCGGCGCTGTCCGGTGCTGCTTACAAGGCTTGTGGGGAGGCAGCCTCTGCCCTGCATGCCATGGCATTGCTGCAGGTTCACCAGGCTAAGGCACTGAGGGACCTGCACGCGGGAGGTCACCACTCGGCGGAGTTCTCCGAACTGCGTGCGGCTACGGATCTGGCGCTTCGTGCGACCAAGGTCACCGCACACGCCGTCGGGCGTGCGATGTCTACCCTGGTAGTCCAGGAACGCCATCTCTGGCTGTGTCTGGCGGACATGAAGGACGCCGATAAAACCCGGCTCCTGAATGCTCCGGTTTCCCAGACCGGCCTGTTCGGCGAGATGGTCGAGGAGTTTGCGCAGCAATTCTCCGCGGCCAAGAAGCAGACTGAGGCCATCGCTCAGATCATGCCACGTCGGAAGCGTCCTGCGCCTGCCCCGTCCACGTCGGCGCCTCAGCCTGCTCCTCGCCGAGGGCGTCCTGCGGCGGCCGGCTCCGTTCCTCCCCGGGGCTCTTCTAAGAAGCGAGGAACCGGTCGTCAGCAGCCCGCCCCGCCCGCTCAGCCCGCTTCAAAGGGTGGAAAAAGAAGATCTAAGCGGCCCTGAGACAGGCGACCTAGAGATGGAGGGGATCGCTCTTCGGGAGATGGTGAAGGCACCACTCCCCCCACCGGAGGAGGGCCGGTTGGGGAATCTTTTGTTTCAATTTTCTGTTCCGCCGACTTTTCAGTCGGCACCCACAATTTCACAAAAAGAGCAAATTCCACTTCCATCTCTAGGTCTTCAGATGAGCGCCGGAGACACGAGCGGGCTCATAACCCCCCCTCGTTCTCCGACTTATCAGAGGAGAACGAGAGCGACGCACGGGCTCATAACCCCACCGCGCTCTCCAACTTCTCAGTCGGTAGGAGACAGCTACGGGCTCATAACCCATCGTCTCCCTCCTCCTTCGCCAGAGGGTGCATCGAGTGGTGTGAGGTGTCTTCAGCAGAGCCTCCCTTACTCAACCACCCAGCAACGGACTCAGGTGAGTGTTATCACACACAACACTGCTGGTTTTACAGCCCTTACTTTATTGTACCCAAGAAAAGCGGCGGCTTGCGACCGATCCTGGACCTGCGTTCGCTGAACCGTGCACTTCACAGAATGCCGTTCAAAATGCTGACGCCCAAACGCATATTTCCATGCATTCGTCCAAACGATTGGTTCGCATCTATCGACCTGAAGGACGCGTACTTTCACGTATCGATTCTCCCCCGGCACAGGCCGTTTCTCCGCTTTACGTTCGAGGGGCGAGCATACCAGTACAAAGTCCTCCCATTCGGGCTCTCTCTGTCGCCCCGTGTATTCACCAAAGTAGTGGAGGAGGCTTTAAAACCCCTGAGAGAGAGAGGTGTGCACATTCTCGCATATCTGGACGATTGGCTAATAATAGCTCAAACACGTCAGACGCTGTGCGATCACAGAGATTTAACTTTAAAACACCTCGCTCGTTTGGGTCTTCGGGTCAACTGGGAAAAGAGCAAGCTTTGCCCCGTGCAGAGTATCTCTTTTCTCGGGATAGAACTGGACTCGATCGATTTGACAGCTCGTCTAACAGAAGCGCGTGTACAGTCAATTCTGGCTTGCCTGAATACATTCAAGAGCAAGAGCGTGGTCCCGCTGAAACAATTTCAGAAGCTCCTGGGGCATATGGCAGCAGCCGCAGCCGTAACTCCGCTCGGACTGCTTCATATGCGACCGCTTCAGCATTGGCTTCACGATCGAGTCCCGAGGAGAGCGTGGCTGCGCGGCATTCACCGTGTTATCATTACACCTGCGTGTCGTCGCACCGTGCGTTTCTCCGAGCCGGTGTGCCTCTGAGACAGGTCTCCAGGCATGCAATAGTATGCACAGATACTTCGTACACGGGGTGGGGGGCCACGTACGATGGGCTTGCGGCTTCGGGGGTCTGGACGACACCCCAGCTGCATTGGCACATAAACTGCTGGGAAATGTGGGCTGTATATCTTGCGCTCGTCCGTTTCAGCAACGAGTTACGCGGCAAAGATGTATTAGTTCGCACGGTCAACACTGCGACCGTGGCGTACATCAATCGTCAAGGCGGTTTACGCTTGCGTCACCTGTCGCATCTCGCCCGTCACCTCCTCACTTGGAGTCAGAAGAATTTGAGGTCTCTTCGTGCCATTTACATTCCGGGCACGCTCAATGTAGAGGCGGATGCGCTCTCTCGGGCTGCGCGTCCCGGCGAATGGCGGCTCCACCCCATTGCGGTTCAGCAGATTTGAAGACGTTTCGGCAAAGCGCAGATAGATCTGTTTGCTTCCCCAGAGACGACCCATTGTCGCCTGTTCTATTCACTAGCCGACGACTCGCTCGGCGTGGATGCATTGGCACACAGCTGGCCGCGAAACATGCGCAAATACGCGTTCCCTCCGGTGAGCCTCATTGTGCAGACCCAGCCATGGCTTTGTTATGCCCTGTTCGTGCACTACGTGTGTATATAGACAGGACGCAAAGTTTTAGGACCTCAGATCAGCTCTTTGTTTGTTACGGTGGTCAGCAGAAAGGAAAAGCTGTCACCAAGCAGAGGATGTCCCATTGGATTGTGGATACTATAGCCCTTGCATATCAAAAGCAGAATGTGCCTTGTCCATTTAATTTACATGCTCACTCTACACGCAGTGTGGCATCATCTTGGGCACTGGCTCGCGGTTCCTCGCTAACAGATATTTGTAGAGCTGCAGGGTGGGCGACACCTAATACGTTCACACGATTCTATAGTGTTCGTGTCGAACCGGTTTCCACTCGGGTTCTTTCTACTAACTAGTTAAGAATGCCGAGGGTCGGCTCGTGTGTCGGCTTGGAGCCTCTATTTTGGTGCTGTACATTTGCACCAATATGGAAGGCCATCGGGGCAAAAACGTCACAAAAACTGTTTTTGCCTCTCCTCCACCGCCCTGATAGCTGGTGTTGCGGAGCATCCGCTGTCAACCTATCACTGATGTATTTCTGTAAACCTGTGTAGGCTAGGCGTCCACATTTGTCCCCTACGTGGGGTTCATTTGTGTGTAAAGTCCGTGGGGTTCTAATCCTCCACGTTTTTCCTTAGCAGAGCCTGCTCTGCATCTCTCAACATACCATGTATTGTTCAGAGACTTTTTGAGCAACCTGTCGGTTGTTTCATATATTTTTATGTCATCCATTTAACCTTCTTAGGGGATGGCTTCCGCAGTGTTCTAGCTCCGCTCAGTTTAGACGCTTGCCCAGTTCGCTGCTTCACTATCGTGGGTTAAGGAACAGGTAGTGACCGGCCTTCTGCATTTTGCCTTAGGTTCCGCCCCTTTATGTGGAGGGCAGAGGGCTTTTGCAGGCACTGGAAGGGTTCAGCTGCAGTGGCGTTTTGGTAGGGATTCCCAATTCGTCGGTCACGACGTGACGTCGTAGTGACCGACTGAAAGGGAACGTCTCGGTTACGTATGTAACCCTCGTTCCCTGAAGGAAGGGAACGGAGACGTCACGTCCCGTCGCCACAGTTTGCTGTTCCATTGCTGTTTTCAGGCCGGTCACTGTTGCTCGGCTTCTCAGCAATAATATAGCTGATTTGGTATTATGCACCTGCGCCTTATATACGCACCTGGCGGGGCGGCGCCGGCATTATGCAAATACCTGCATGCCAAGTTCATTGGCGTTTCTGATAGTTCTCGAAGTAGATAGGTCACCCGCGAAGCGGTTCCCAATTCGTCGGTCACGACGTGACGTCTCCGTTCCCTTCCTTCAGGGAACGAGGGTTACATACGTAACCGAGACGTTATTCAGACTACACTACATTGAGTTATTCAAACTACGCTAAATTGAGTTATTCAGACTAAACTAAATTGAGTTGAGGCAACTAATAGAGGATTGCCATTTAATTTAAATTGAGTTAGACTAACTCAATTTATTTTAATTGTGTAAAGCGATTTTTTATGAGTTAGGTGTACACATTCATATTGGATGGAAATCCTGCCCACAATTTTATTGAGTTTATCCAATGAATCATTTTTTTGAGTGTTCACACGTCACACCAGTGTCTTTCTGTGAAATGACGCATCAACTCTGAACTGACTTTGCCGTTTTTTTTATTTTTTATTTAGCTATTTAGTGTTTACTTAACTTTTTAACTTAACTAATTTATTTGATGGACAAAGCTTGAATTTATTTGATGGACAAAGCTTGAATGGTGGCCGCGTGGACTGAGGGGATGATGTCACATCATATGCTTTCAAATTTTGTATAATGAAGAATCAACTCTGAACTTAATCACCTAACAGAAATCTATTTATTTACTTATATTCTTGCTTATTATTTGAAATATTGTACATTATACCACGGGTCTGTTGAATGCTGCATTCTGATTGGCTGAGAAATGTTCTATGGGTGTTGATTATTTTTCTGTAAACCGCACACCTAACTTGTCAAATGTCTTAAAAATTGCTACCAGAGCAATGTCTGTGGTAACCGTGGTATAAGCGGAATAATTGACTCCTTTGAATTATTTGAAAATAATGCACACCTCCGCTTCGCGTCGTGCCGCATTGCCACCTTGGTGTGCATTATTTTCTTATAATTCAATGGCCCGTCGTCAATTATTCCTTACGTATTGTTTTGATGGGCACTGTAGTTGAATTTCTCAGAGAGAGAGAGAGCCATGATAAACTGCAGTATTATATTCAGAGTTTAATGTGGTATTACAGCAAAACAGGCTGCTATAAATGTACAAAAGAAAACAGTAAAAACCGTGTAAACAACAAACATTATTTTCTGTAAAGTTAATACTTGCATGTTTTGAAAGAGTACAAAACAATTTATAGGAACAAAGCATCAAAATACATCTAAAGCTCATCATAGAATAATTCAGAAAACATGTTTATTTATCTACCTTTAGCAAGAACAACCGTGTGACTGTAGCATCATATCATTAATATTCATTAATCATTAAAAAGTTTATAATCAGCTTAAATCTGCAGAGGCCCTGATCCCAAAGCTGCTATAATCATTTGACACAAGCTTAACACATACACATACATACATAATCAGCATGAATGTTAGAAATAGTTTGATGTTTTCTGGGTATATTATCCGCTTGTCATTTTCACAATTTATTTTTTACATCCGCTGGCATACAACAGATAAAACCACAATGAGCTCAGAGTTGGTAACTTCACCACACACATACTAGGAAATGCAAGAGCTATTTTTTACCCAACTTGATTTAGTTATGACACCAATAACAATATATGGTCACACATCGTTATAATGTTGTGTGTTTGTTAAACTTCAGTTTATGAATACATTTACAATCAGTGGACAAATCCAATGTTATGAATATGACAGTTATGGTCAAAACTTAAAATATGAACTCTTAGCGAATTAATTTACTGCCATATTAAACAAACATATCTACATGGTTTATTTATATAAACATCATTATATCATGACATATTTAAGGAATTCTTCTTTCACATATCCATCTATACTTTGGATAACACGGATTATTAATCCATCCAAATGCAGTCATGACTGCACAATCATAATTTTGGGGATATCCAAACGCCCAGTAGCTGCAGCAGCAATGAGATTTCGAAAAAAAAATAATGATGTGTTAATACATGAAACTAAGTCTTAGAAAACTTTGTTTGGTTAAAGGATTAGTACATTTTCTTTTTTTAAAAAAAAAAAAAAGATAATTTACCTGTTATTATACAAATTATTTTGGTCAAAGCTGTGAGTTATAAGCATGCGAGACGGCAGAACCTTGCTTAGGTTATCTTTGTGTCAATCATCAGATTTTCGTTATGTCCTGTACATACATGAAATGAACATTTAGGGCATTCACTCCCGCATTTAAATGTGGTTGTCACGCCCGAAAGTTTGCAGTGTGTATGAGGCCGTTATAAAGCCAAACTTCCTGCAGTTACTCCTCATCTAACGTTGACTAGTGTTCACATGAAATATAACAATTAAACATTGAAACCATTTAACAAAGCACAGTGCCCTGCTGAAAAAAACAGCATACCAGCAAGACCAGCATATGTTGTGTTTTGGTGCTGGTTTACCAGTGAACACCAGCTAAACCAACAACAAACCAGCATGAGCACCAACATCCCATGCTGGTCATACCAGCAAGACCAGCATGTTTTGGTGCTGGTATTCTGGTGACCACCAGCTAAACCAGCATAGACCAGCATAATTCCCATGCTGGTCCATGCTGGTTTGATGCTGTTTTTTTTCAGCAGGGAGTGGGTATAACTCAACACATTTGGTTGCTATAGACTCGTCACTAGGCTTCCTCAGTCATTGTATATTTTAGCATTTTATTATATCAGCTATTACCTTTAAAAGCTGCCGAAGCTGAACATTATCCAGAACTCAGAAAAGTGTAAATTTGGGAACTTGCATCCAGTTTCTTCTCAAATGCCACGAAAATGTTGTCGTTTGCACAATTTCAAATCACCGGGACAGAAAAGATATTTAAAGAGTTGCCTACATATTGGCGCCAGAAATCACATTCGCTATTTGCTGCTCTCAAATGGTTTTCAAACTTTTTCTGAGTGACGAGCTGATTCATTGTATGTGGGTCATGTGACATATGGAGTATTTATTTTGCATGTATTTAAAAAAGATTTTTCAGTGTAATTCTATTCAAAGTTTAATAATATTATCAATACTATTATTATTAAAGGAACAGTATGTAAGAAAAGTATATCAATTAATCATTAAATGGCCCTGATATGTCTCTAGACATTAAGAAATCATTTTCTTTTCAAATACTTATATCACTGACAGCAACGGTCTGGCCAGGACATTGTCATTTAAAAAGTGGAGTTGCAGCCCTCAACTGATGTTTATGTTGTCATGTTGTGTATTGGCCACAAGTTTTGTGATTGCAGTACCAGTTTTAGCCACAAGTTTTGTGATTGCAATACCAGTTTTGGCCACAATCCTACATACTGTTCCTTTAAAAAATATTATTTATAAAGACCCATTTGCTAGAGATGGAGGGGGGACTGAGGGAGATACGTCGAGCTACATAAATATGCACTGAACAAGCCACTTTGAAATTTTTATGTTTTGAGTGACCCTCCCCATAGACTAAAAGAATTTGGATGACCCTCCCCTCAACAAAGAGAAAAAGACATGACCCTCTCATATTTTCCTCCGGTGGCCCCTTCCATAAATAACGAACGGTCCCTAAATTGGATTTTTTTTTAAGAAAATAAACTAATCCTTTAAATTCAATGATTTCTTACCCAGATGTCAGTGTGGTGCCATCAACCCATTTCCAGACTCCCTGTTCTTTTGTCAGACCGATCCAAATATTATAACCAGTACGCCTACGCAAAAACACCTGAAACAATAACACAATTAAGCTATAAATGACAATAAATGTTAACAAACCACATTCTGCTGACCAGATAGAAACAGACACAAACATACTTACTTGTGTCAAATTACACTGCAATCTAAAAATGGTGCTTGATATCACTAAAAGTTGTTCATTGGCTTGTTATCATAGGGGATCTATAAGTGATGCTATAGCACAACCACTTATGAATCTACACAGCACCATTTGACTAAAATAAAAGCTATATAACACTTAAAGTGGATCCCCAATGATTACGAGCCATTGATCCACTTTAGCTCAATTTATTATAGTGTGTATAGACATCTAATGATTTTCTTTTACTCACTTCTTCCTCTTCGTTGTTTATTATAAGCAGATCTGCTCCTTTCTCTTTACAGTCTCGTCTGCTGTCACTCCAGCTCTTATAATCGGATGAAATGTAATAAAAACTGAACTTGTAGTAAATCCATGTAGAGCTATTGAAGTGCAAATCTGTTAATACAACCAGTTGGTTTGTTAGTTTGATTTATGCACAAAACATAAATGTTTATTTCATGTTGTACTTACATTCAAGTGTTAAAATATTTTTTTCTAGTTAATGCCTTAATACTGATCAATTATTACCTACAAGCAATGTTGGGGAAACAGAAAATTTACTATTGAAAAGTTCAACAGCAAAAGTAAAAATGTATTTAATGTATCTCAAGCAAGACACTTAACTTTGCGGTACATTTGTTTATTAGGTTTAAATAAAGTGATAGGTCATGGGTTCGTAACCCAGGGAACACATACTGTTGAAAAATGTATATCTTATAATGCGCTGTAAGTCACTTTGGATAAAAGCGTCTGCCAAATGTATAAATATAATGTAAATGATAAATAGCTTCTGTATTTACTTTATGTTCTAAATCACATACATACATTTTTATCCTAAAGCAGTTTTTGGATAAAAAAGAAAGTATTTCTTTTTCTGCAGTTTTATCTTTATTTACCTTATTTGTTGGTTATCGTTTACTAATTCAGGTTTCATAATAATTAATAATATTTTCTAATGTTTAAGAGATAATAAATAAATGTTACCTGTTAAGGCATTGAAGAGTTCATCCATCTTGTTTTTGAACTGGTCTCGTTCTTCAGTCAAGATTTTGTTCTGGTTTAGTATCTTACTGCATTTTGTATGTAATTCTTCTCTTCCATTAGTCAAGTTATAGTTGTGTGTTAGTAGTTGTTTTCTTTCATTGTTGAAATAGACACAGATGACTATTACAGCAGTGAACAGAAGAACAGACAGTAAACACAAACACACTTGAACTGATCTGTGTCTTCTGTTCTTCACTGAGACTCTTCCTGAAAATCACACACATCAGATTATTTGTCTTTTCTGTCTCACTTCAATAAATCAACTGATAAATGAATGTGTGTACCTGTATGTTGAAGCGCTCGCTGTCTCTCTGTTCTGATCTTCTCTGTGTTTATCATCACTACATCACTTCTTACTGAATCTAATCTTCATAGATGTTTACCATCATCTCCTCTCTTTCTCCTCTGTCCATGTTCAGAGTCTCAGGTCTGATCATATCATAATAAATAACCTCACACATCTTTAATCTCTTAATGTCGAATAATTTAACACAGTGCCAGTGCTGTAGGTTAGTGCCAGTGCTTCAGTTTGGTTTGTTAAGGTTGCTGTTTTGTTCTTCTGTTTCATCAGCAAAGATAACACCATCATAAGATGTTTCAGTGGTCAAAGTGTGATCAAGCTGCAAAAGTTGGCGTGCATTTAAAGGTATTTATAGAAAGCAGTTTCACAGGGTATAGAAACAAGTTATGATGTAATGTAATTCATGACAACTTAAGACCTTTGAAAATGCATTGAAGATCACATGAATATACAGAAGATCAGCAGTCCAGGGAGTGAGTTTCGCTAGGTTCAGTTTAAAATGTAGAGGATTTTTATCTCCATCATAACCTCCAAATAATATCCACAGTTTAAAGTCATATAGTCTTTTTTTTTTGACATTTAAAGTTCCTTACAACAACATCTGTAGTCACATGTAGCAACTTGTTTAAAAAAAGAAATCATGATTGAAATATTACTGGGATGTTTTAGAATTTAATGTGAAAAAAACTTTTTGCTAAATACTTATTTAAATGTAGGCCTACTTCTAAACGTAGGTTCGGGAGAAGCCTAAACATTCAGTCCTGTCAATCTTCGCGCCTTACCACTGACGAATCTTCCGGTATGCTATTTTTTGTGCGTTTCATATTGACTTGCACTATTTGTCCAAAAGGTAATTTGGCACTCTAAATGCTCAACAATAAAAATATAGACCAACATTTTAGTACTGTCCATCAAAGTGTGGCCAGATGGCAGAGGGAAGATATGAATTAAATAAATTTGAATAAGTTAATTACCCAAAGGGTTAATAATGCTTGACTACGCCACCCTGGGAATCTCACCCAAGGAATTGATTGAAAACATTACGCACAGGTTCCCCACTCTGTGGCAAATAGGCAATGGAGACAGAGGTACTGGTATAAAAATAGAGTATTTATTGTATTTGCAAAGTCAGAAGAAATTTAAAATGTATTCACAAGATGCATAAACTGGGACCACAATCACACAAATGGTCCAGAAGGACGACACAAGGAGCTGCAGCCTCGGCTAAATGACCGGCCGTACAGGCCTTTACTCTACGTACACTGCAAACTCACACCACTCCAAAAGCCCCAGTGCACACGGCAAATCACAACACTCCGTGAGGAAACACCATCACCACCTAAAGAAAGACTTTATTTAGCCCTGCTCTTCATCAAAGGTCTGCAGCTCCTGTAAAACAAAACAACACAGCACACACACAAACACACACACTCAAACAGAAACAAAAAGGATTTACAAAATTCAGGCAGGCAACACAGCTGACACTTAATGCCTGTCAAACACACAATAACAAAATTAACCAAATTAAATTGAATTAAAGAATAAAGAAACAAAACCAATTGTCACTGAAACAAACAGAAAGAAAACATGTTCACACCAGTACGCTGGCAATAATACAAAAATTAACCCAAAACAACAAGTAAATCAACTGAAAACATAACTGGACCATATAAGTGCAAAAGCACTCCCACCGCATTAGCGGATTCACCAACGTATCAAAATTGGATTCACGTTCACGAACGTGAATATTCAACCCGGAACAAGACAGCGGTGACGTCACTGCATACCCCTATCACTCTATAACATAGGGGAAAACTAATCATGTTAATCAGTCGTCACAATACATTTCTGTAATAAACCCACATGAGTGAGACATACCGAATAACAGGCACAGGGACCCGGGAATCAGTGGAGGTGAAGATAATACTCCATAGTGGCAATGCAAAGTTTTAGTTTCAGTTTAATCACTCAGCTGGTGGAGCTCAGGATACACAAGGAGAATAACTTGGCGTATACAGTCGTCATCCGCCCATACGCAGCATCATATTGACTATGATAAAGGCATAAGTTACTAATGAAATGCAAGTCAGTCAACACGCCATTAGAACACAACGTTACCTGAATGTGATCGCATAAACAGATGAGACACGCCGCCGACAAGTCAAAGCCACAATATCTGCAGCCACAGAGATGTTTACAGTTGCAGCAATCGTCCTGCACAGCTGCAGAAAACCGACATGTATAATCCATGTTTTAAAGAGATGCACATAGCGGTAATAGTTTCACATACCCAAGATAACAACAGCCCTCAGTCCATACGCCGGAAGCGAAACGGGATACCGGGAAGTGACGCTCGTCTGGGTCAGACACACGTATGTTGTTTATATATGCGTAATCCAACCCCCTCTATCGGCCCCAACCAATGAATAAACTAATACCCAATAATGACCTCCCGATCTCTACATGCCACAGTCCACCCCCAAGGTCTTGCATCGTCGCCCCGACGATCAACTTAATCCCATGGCCTAAAAATTGCTGAGGCTACAGTAGAAGCTGTATGGGCCTCCGACACCATCCTACCTACAGGCCGAGGAAGGCGGTAAACATTAGAGTGGTGGCCAGCGGTGGTTCGTCGCGGCCGTCGACCCTCATTCTCATCCCTAACAGACGGAACGCTTACCAACAAGTCTGCAGATAACTCACTGGCTTCTCTTACCCCTAAATCAGGCGCAACGGAAGATGTTGGCACAACTCCTGAAGGTGCTAACAAACCTATGGACGATGGTTCTACACAAGCTAGTTCAGCAGAATGTGATACTCCTGGTACCTGGTTTCCCCCTGGAATAACCAACAACCATTCTGGTTCAGACTCGTCCTCTTGCACACTCGTTTGTTCCAGTGGAGGGTTAATTTCAGAACCTTGATGGGTCTGATTACCCTCAAATACCAGTGACTCCCTCTGAACACATGCCTTTAATGAGGACCGGTGAACATGTTTAACCCTGTCTGGCTCACCCAGTGGTGCTACTGAATAGACAGCGCCGCTCGCCTTGGGTGTTTTCACTACCCGATATACAACAGAGCTCCACAAATCCTGAATTTTCTGACGACCCCTCTTAGCATAATCTCGGAGGTACACCAGCTGGCCTTCCTTTAACGGGACATCATGAACACCTTGATCATAATTGGCCTTACGGCGGTCCGCAGCCTGCCTTAACCGTTCACGAGCCCCCTCAAAAGCTACCTTAAGTCGGGCTTGGTGTTCCACCACCCAGTCATGTACAGTACCTGGACCCTACCAAGGAGGAAATCCACAGGGAGCCGGGGTTCCTGCCCAAACATCAAGAAATAGGGCGTTTCACCGGTGGACTGGTGGGGAGTGGAATTATAACAGAACAACAGTTGTGGAAGACAAGACACCCAATCTCGTTTCTATGACACTGGGAGGGTACCCAAGAGATTATGCAACGTACGGTTAAATCTCTCGCACTGACCGTTTCCCGCTGGGTGATAAGGTGTAGTGCGAGACTTTTGAATGTTATACTAGGCACACTGCTGTTGCATTAGACAAGACTCAAAATTGCGGCCCGGGTCTGAATGAATCCGACCAGGAACCCCAAACTTGTAAAACCACTCCACCACCAATGTTCCAACAACGGTCTCGGCCCTCTGGTCCCGAGTAGGGTCAGCCATACTGTATTTGGTGAAGACGTCATCACCAATACATTTTCTATCCCGGTCCGAGACGGCTCAAGGACCGTGAAATCGATTGCCAAAATCTCGTTAGGCCTAGATGCCAGTAAATGACCCATGAAGCTCCGGGCAGCGGGCTGTGTGTCCTTAGCCACTTGGCATTGCTCGCACTCCCTACACCACTGAGCTACCTCCAAAGCCAAACTAGGCCAATAACAGCGCTGCCTGACTAGCTCCGTGGTGCGCTCAATTCCTTGATGGCCAGCACCTCCATACGCAGTGCGCTAGGTAGCAATACCTGCAGGAACTCCTCCCCACCATTAGGACGGAGAACTCGACGATAGACTACCCCATCCTGTTCCACTAACCTATCCCACTGACAAAGGAGAGCTAAGGCTGGCTTTGACAGCAGTCTGCGCTCTTCCCCACTAGGGAACCTCTTACTTTCCCACAACCCCAGGACTTCACTAAACACAGGGTCAGTCCTCTGTAAAGACTGCATCTCCTCATCTAAATAACTGGGAAAAGACATCATAACAGCCTGAGTAACCGGAAGGACCACCCTATCTTCCAAAGCCTGATGTACCTCCACAGGCACACTAGTGCCCAAAGTCTCAATACCCAAACCCCAATTAAGGGAGCATGGTGGGTTCTGTCATGAGAGGGCATCTGCGTTCTTATTACTTCTCCCTGACCTATACCGGATCTCAAAATCAAAGGAGGCCAGTTGTGCAGCCCAGCGCTGCTCTGTAGCGCCAAGTTTAGCTGACGCCAAATGACTTAGGGGGTTGTTGTCTGTAAACACGACACATTTCTGCCCTAATAGGTATTCCCTAAATTTTTCAGTCATGGCCTACTTGAGCGCAAGGAACTCCAATTTCATTGAGCTGTAATTTGACATATTGCGCTCAGTGGGCCGAAGACTGCGACTGGCGTAGGCAATGGGCCGCACCTGGCCTCCCTGCTCCTGGGAAAGGACAGCCCCCAGTCCTGCATGACTGGCATCCACTTCCAGGATAAAAGGCTGGGAGAAGTCTGCATATGCCAAAACGGGTGCTGATGTAAGTTTACTTTTCAGCCCCTCAAAACTCTGTTGGCACTGATCGGTCCATGCCGCCCTGAAGTCCTGGGAAGCTCGCTTTCTGGGCCTTACCTCTGCAAATTCAGCGACTAGCCGATGTAATGGAGCGGCAAATTTTGCAAAGCCCTCGACAAATCGACGATAGTAACTTGCGAACCCGAGAAAGGAACGCAACTCACCAACAGTCTCTGGTTGACGCCACTGTGACACTGCCTCCACTTTACTGGGGTCTGTAGACACCCCTTCAGAGGAGATCACATGCCCAAGGTATTTTACCGACTTCTGGAAAAACGAGCATTTCTCCAACCTAGCCTTTAACCCCTCCCGTTCTAATCGACTCAAAACAACTTCCAACCGCATCAGATGTTGGGCCACAGATGACGAGAACACAACAATGTCATCAAGATATAACAGCAGCGATTGACCTTGCTGATCACCAAATAATCGTTGCATCAGCCGCTGAAAAGTGCTAGGGGCATTACAAAGCCCAAAGGGCATACGGTTGTATTCGAATAATCCGAAGGGGGTACAAAAAGCAGTCTTGGGTTGATCTCTCACAGCCATCGGGACTTGATTGTACCCGCTGGCTAAATCCATGGTGGAAAACCAGCGGTCCCCAGTTAGGGAATCTAAAGACTCCTCAATGCGCGGTAAAGGAAATGCATCCTTACGAGTCTTTGAATTCAACTGACGGTAGTCTACACACATGCGTAGACTACCGTCCTTTTTCTTCACCAACACTATTGGCGAGGCATAAGGGCTACTGCTCTCTTTGATCACTTGTGCCTCAAGCAGCTGATTTATATGGGCTTTAACAACCTCATACTCTGAAGGAGGTATTCGTCGATAACGCTGTCTCACTGGGATATCGTCAACCAGAGGGATCTCATGGGTAATCAAATTGGTACACCCCAGATCACCCTCGTGTGCAGAAAACACTGAATGATAGTTCCAAAGCAGTGCCTTAACCTGACTGACTTCCTCACACCTGAGCATAGATAAGTCAATGGCTTCAATCTGATCTAATACGGCACTTACCTGAGAGCCCTGACCACTAGCAGAGAGCACTTGGGAGCCCTGGGCATCAGTGGCAGCAACAGACTGTACCTCTACCACCTCAGTGGGCAAGCTAACCACCAAGACACTATTCAGACTACCCAAAATGCTACGAGGGTAAAGCAACACATCCAGCGTCCCTACATTCACTACAGGTACATAAACCGTACCATGAATGACTTTTATCAACGCAGGAGAGGCCAACAATCCAGAAGGCAAACCCTCCTCCAAGGGTTCGAAAAGCACAGTGGTATCTGCAAACTGCCTAGAACATGTTGCAGCCACTAACTTTATAGTACCACCAGGGATACGACATGTGCGACGGCCACGCACTCTAACCTTGCCCACACTACTCTCACTGGGCTGGGTACTAGCTTGCTGACAATGCTGAAGGGCCTGAACCATAATACTTGGGGCTTGTGAAACTGACGGCAAGCTGAATAAGGCAGGGCCATGCTGCCCAAAGAGCTCCTGGTAGCAGCGCCGTAGGATATTCATCCCTAACACTCCTGGGACTCTAGTGCACGGCCCACCCGAAGGATCCCTGACCACCAGGACCCCGCACTTTGGTACCAGCCTACCGCACAGCTCCACATCCAACTCAATATACCCGACGTATGGTATTGCAAGACCATTAGCGGCACGAAGTTGTAACCAGTGATATGTCTTCATCCCTCCCTGTCCCCACTGGTCGCTATACTCACGTAAACAGCTCTCTGTTATGGTGGACACCATCGATCCAGTGTCCACCAAACAGGGAACTGAAACACCCCCAAAAAGGGCAACGAGATGAGGGCAAGACGAAACTAACTGAGGCACGGAAGTAAAAATAGAGCCATCAAACTCCCCAACCGAACAGTGGCTCTGCAGTTCGGTGGGTACTAGTTTTCCGACTGCTGTACAGAATGAGCTGGTTCTTCCCGGGTTGCAGGCACAAACCTGGAAGAAGGCCTCGACCTAGGGGGAGCACGCTGTCCATCGCAGTCCCTAGCAAAATGACCCTCACGTTGGCATCGCCGACATATTACTGGACCACGACGAGGAGAGGCATTTCGGGACTGAAAGCTCTGTAATCGGGCAAGCCCTTGTGTAAGCTGACCTATTTGCTCTTGCTGCAACTTAAGCATCTCGCGCAATTCTGCAAATTCTGAACGTGAACTACTGCTTTCAGCTTGTGGCTCCCCTTGTAACCCACACTGAAACCCATATGCTACCGGAAGTGATTGGCTCCTAGGTCTCGTTCCCCCGGGCATCCCTTCCCGTTCCCAACGTATCGCCTCACCCCGGACATCCAAAAAGGTACATAATGGCTGCCGGCGCACCAATTTTTTAAGTTCACGACGCAATGCCGGATCTAACACAAATTCAACAAATTGGTCGCGCAACAATATTTCTGCATTTGGCATGGCGGAGGACGACTGCTGCTTAACTTTCTCCTGGAGGCCCATCAGGGCAAGGGAGAACTCCAAAAGGGTCTCCCCCTCCCGCTGCCTCCGTGAGAAAAAGGCCTCTTGCAAAGCCACATATGACAACGAACAGCCATACAATTCACGTAGGGCCTCGACTATAAGAGTTGGATTACTTCTATCGGCGTCAGAACGATGCCTAATTTCCTCCCGAGCCTCACCCTCTAAGCGATGGGCCAGGATACAAGCCTGTGCCTCTTCGACCCATTCATCAATACCTATACCTGACGTTCCACTAAATTTTGGACATTTCCAGTCTCTAGGGACAAAAACAAACCTATCTGCTGATGTGGCACCAGCACCTGGCAAAGTAGGCCTAACCGCTGCTGTGTGGTGTTACTCGCTAGGGAACTTACTGAAGGTTGTTCCTGCTTTAACCTCTCATTCTCCACTCTCAACTGAGTCACCAGGTCCCGTAGCTCCTGCAATTCTCCCTCCATCTTGAACAGTAAGCAAACAATTAAATTGCCTGCAAAAATAAGATTTGAGAAAACAGTTGAACATATACCGCTGTCTTGTTCCTACATACACGTTACAAAAACAAATACACATATACACACTAAACCCAACCAATACCAATGTCTCCAAAACAAGAAAAACCACAAAAGCAGGACCCTGCCGACTACGCCAGTTTGTGGCCAGATGGCAGAGGGAAGATATGAATTAAATAAATTTGAATAAGTTAATTACCCAAAGGGTTAATAATGCCTGACTACGCCACCCTGGGAATCTCACCCAAGGAATTGATTGAAAACATTATGCACAGGTTCCCCACTCTGTGGCAAATAGGCAATGGAGACAGAGGTACTGGTATAAAAATAGAGTATTTATTGTATTTGCAAAGTCAGAAGAAATTTAAAATGTATTCACAAGATGCATAAACTGGGACCATAATCACACAAATGGTCCAGAAGGACGACACAAGGAGCTGCAGCCTCTACGTACACTGCAAACTCACACCACTCCAAAAGCCCCAGTGCACACGGCAAATCACAGCACTCCGTGAGGAAACACCATCACCACCTAAAGAAAGACTTTATTTAGCCCTGCTCTTCATCAAAGGTCTGCAGCTCCTGTAAAACAAAACAACACAGCACACACACACACACACACACACTCAAACAGAAACAAAAAGGATTTACAAAATTCAGGCAGGCAACACAGCTGACACTTAATGCCTGTCAAACACACAATAACAAAATTAACCAAATTAAATTGAATTAAAGAATAAAGAAACAAAACCAATTGTCACTGAAACAAACAGAAAGAAAACATGTTCACGCCAGTACGCTGGCAATAATACAAAAATTAACCCAAAACAACAAGTAAATCAACTGAAAACATAACTGGACCATATAAGTGCAAAAGCACTCCCACCGCATTAGCGGATTCACAAACGTATCAAAATGAGATTCACGTTCACGAACGCGAATATTCAACCCGGAACAAGACAGCGGTGACGTCACTGCATACCCCTATCACTCTATAACATAGGGGAAAACTAATCATGTTAATCAGTCGTCACAATACATTTCTGTAATAAACCCACATGAGTGAGACATACCGAATAACAGGCACAGGGACCCGGGAATCAGTGGAGGTGAAGATAATACTCCATAGTGGCAATGCAAAGTTTTAGTTTCAGTTTAATCACTCAGCTGGTGGAGCTCAGGATACACAAGGAGAATAACTTGGCGTATACAGTCGTCATCCGCCCATACGCAGCATCGAATTGACTATGATAAAGGCATAAGTTACTAATGAAATGCAAGTCAGTCAACACGCCATTAGAACACAACGTTACCTGAATGTGATTGCATAAACAGATGAGACACGCTGCCGACAAGTCAAAGCCACAATATCTGCAGCCACAGAGATGTTTACAGTTGCAGCAATCGTCCTGCACAGCTGCAGAAAACCGACATGTATAATCCATGTTTTAAAGAGATGCACATAGCGGTAATAGTTTCACATACCCAAGATAACAACAGCCCTCAGTCCATACGCCGGAAGCGAAACGGGATACCGGGAAGTGACGCTCGTCTGGGTCACACACACGTATGCTGTTTATATATGCGTAATCCAACCCCCTCTATCGGCCCCAACCAATGAATAAACTAATACCCAATAATGACCTCCCGATCTCTACATGCCACAAAAGCAATATACATTTTTAAATAAATAAATAGTTTACTTGTTTAAGGTTAATATGTTTTAATATGACGCCTCACTGTTTTGATGTCATGAACTCAGTCTATGCTCCACCCAGTGGATGAATGTGGTATTACCTGGAAAGTTCATGAACTTGCTGGTGCTGATAAACACAGACCCGGCGCCAGACACAAATTCACGGACGGGCATTTCATTTTTTAGGGGGGGCACAAATGAGAGCAACGTCACTGCAATGCATAATATCATTAGTTATGCATTAAGTGGACAAAAAAGCGAGGAAGAACTAACATACCTCTCCATTAACGCAATACGGAGAAGTCGTAAAGATTGGACCTAGCTTACTGAAGCAATCTAAACGCAAATAAAACACGTTGCAGGGCTCGACATCAACGCTTGTCCGGTTAATATCAGAGACAAGTGGATTTTTTAAAAGGCCAAGTGAAAGAGAATTTTACTTGCTCGACCGAACAAGTAGCCTAGTCTGATTAAAAAAACGCCAATAACAATCACCAAAACAGGATGATGATTCTGCATCCTTTAATCAAAGGCGACCGAAAGTCCATAATGTAAAAACGCAAAGTTAAACAAATAAGCACAGCAAACACAAAGTGTGTTAACAAAGTGGGTTAAACGTACTGCGGTAAAAATGTGGATTGTTTAATAACATGATACAGTTAAGCAGCATCATATCACGGTTGAAAATGTGACAGATTTAATGACAGTTCACTACAAGTAATTAATATTGACCACTTACATTTTAGACGCAATGTTGACTGTTTTTGTTGTTTCAGCAGCGAAAATAGTGAAAGATAACAGCAGATCCATAACGTGTCAGTCTCACTGCAGGCAGCACTCAAATGTGTCTTAACATTAAGCGGTGGCGCGCTTAGCAAACAACCAAACATTTCCGCGCTCACTACTGACAAACCAATCAAATTCGTTTAAAATATATATATTTTTTTAAATCAGACCAAACACATTTTTATTTTTATTCATGAGTTATATGTGTACAAAACAATAACTTTTAATTAATAACAGTGGCCTATTGATAAAAACATGGAGCTGGTGAACAGGTGAAGGGAGACCGCCCATGGCGCCGGGACTGGATAAACAGGCAGTATAAAGCTGAGAGTGAAGAAGTTTTATTTTAATCCCAATCTACATTAATATGATGAATATGAGTTTACCATTATAATCACACGTAATTTGTTTACTATGAAGTTATGCAGGTCATGTGTTATGTTGTGGATCAGGAGTTTGTTTGCCATGGGATTGCTATTGGAACCCAGCTGTGTGTCTTCATGTTTCAGGGCACAAAGGATTTTAGTATTAGCAAATAGCCAAGGGTCAAATAGGTCAAGGAAAGGAGACACTGGTCTGGTCTGGGGACTGTCATGTGATTCTTCAAGTTACAAGCCTGAACAGAAACATATTGTTAAAGCATATGGAGGGGAGGGAGAAAGACCATATATATTTACCAAGCCTGGCTCAGAGCTTCAGACTGATTTGGAGAATGTCCCCAGAACTTCACTCGGGTTCTGGGGAGATTCATCAGGCAGGCTCGGCTTATTATTTTGTCCGGAAAATAAAAGTCTATCTCTTGAAATCAGAACCTAAGACTGAAGATTGTTTCATTTGAGGAAAAGGAAAACCACAACATTTGGTGCCGAAACCCGGGATAGAAAAGAGCTGGACAGTCACACCGCCTGGGCAAATCTGACGAGCAACACAAACAGCGTATGGCCATATACAGAAGGTAAGCACTTTTTGCTTATTAAATTAGGTTTGTGTTGTTTGGCAGACTTTGCTCAACGTGGTGAGAAATTTAAGCTCTTCTAAATTTAAGAACCATAGATGTGAACTGGGTTTTGATTTCAAGGGTACAATCTAATTAAGGCATGCATGCAGGAATCTGTTACTTTGGCTTTGATGATCAAGGTGAATTGAAACAGATTTTAAGTGAAGAGAACGCGTAAGAGTTTTGTATGCAAGGTTGCATATGCTGCGTCTATCGGGGAAAAGGATGACGTAGAGGTTTAAGTAAAAGAGAACGCGTAAGAGTTTTGTATGCAAGGTTGCATATGCTGCGTCTATCGGGGAAAAGGATGACGTAGAGGTTTAAGTTAAGAGAACGTGTAAGAGTTTTGTATGCAAGGTTGCATATGCTACGTTTGTCGAGGAAGTTTAATTTGGTTTAATTTGAAGTTAAAATTTTAAATCATTACGTTGATGGAGGTGCAGTAATGATTGTTTAATTGGTTAATGTAAACAAAAAAGAACACGCAAAAGTCGTCACGTCGGGGAGGTGCACTGACGATTGTGTATTTATTTAATAATTTGTGTTTGAGTGTGTATGTATGCAGCTGCAGAATTTTGTTTGTTAGTGAGAGAAATGTGAACGTGAATCTGGCAGGCAGGGAGACAGTTTCCCTTAGGCAGTCTCTCTGTGGGCTGTTAAGGGGGGTGTAAGTGCTGTCCTTTGAGTGTATGGGGGATGACTACTGTGTTAGAGTGGGGAAGAATGAGCCCTAAAAAATAAATAAATAAATAAATAAATGCTAATGGGTTATTACTGAAAAATGGTTGGGTTAACAATTTGGTTTATAAGTTATCAAACATACATTTGAAATGTAAGGTTTGGTAAAAATAATTGACACCAGATGGGACATCAAAAAGAGCGCAGAACCTGAGACCACAGCTGGCTTTCTCAATGGACAATGCAATCAGGTGGCCACCTACAGAGATGAGCAGTTTTGCTTGTTAAAAGATTGTATTGTTCACCTGAGATGGCTCGGGGTGGTCAAATCACAAGTGCTGGTCAAATCACAAATGCTCTTCCAAATTTAAGAATAAAAAGGGGAAATTAAAGATTACGAGATTAAATTATAAGAATAAAGGGTTTCATTTTCAAAAGGAATGTGTGCTAGGACAGATGATGGTTTGTTGTGTGAATGAGTTTTATTGTTTTATTTTTGTCGTTGAGTGGCTTGGATAAAGATTTAATGTTAAGTTGAGAAAATGCCTAAGAAGTTTCACGAACCTGAGTGTTACCGTGTCGGGGCAGACACGTTGGGGTTCGGAGAAAAGAGTTATTAAGTCCTGCAGGTCAGGTACGGTCTATGTGTTATTTGTTTTGTTGTTTTGGAAGGCCCGGGCTGATGAAAGATATTGTTTTTGTTTTATTTGTCATGTCGGATTAGTAAATTGTGTAAGTGAATCTTTTCCATGTCGACTGAAGTGTAGTGGAAAGATGAATTTGGACAGGTAGTCTAGATAGAGTTGTTTTATTTTATTTGTGTGAGAATGCAATGTGTCTGTGCTAGAAAGAGTCTGTGTGTGTGAATGTATGAGATGGAAAGAGTGGGGGCTGAGTGAGCAGTGGGTGTGTCTTTCTTCTGCTGCTCTGTGGAGAGCCCACAGAGAGGTGTTGTGTTACAGGAGTGAAGATTGTTTAAAACTATAAAAAAAGGAGATAAAGTTTGAAAATATGAGTAAGAGTATGAATAAGAGACAGTTATAAATGCTGGGTATTAAAGATTAGAATTGAAGACATTGTGGTTCTGAGGTATTGTAGCCAAAAATATTAGTTATTACAGTGAAGTTTACAGCTAATTCTAGAAATTAAATAATTCGTTTAAATGATTGATTAAAATAAAAAAATTGTGCTCAATAGGAAAAGATTGCTAGTCCAAAAAAGGACAGATGTTGGTGATGGTATTTGATTCTATTTGACAAAACACTACAAAATATTATAAAGGAAATTTTATTTTAAAGACACATTGGAAATCTAAGTAATTATTTGGAGAATATATAAATTGGATAAATAAAAAGTTTGTGAAGTGGTTAAATGAGAAATAATTATAAAATATAAGGTGTGTTATATTGCAAAGAAAAGATTATGGCAGTCATATTAATGAAAAAATAAGGATTAAACAATTGTTGTGTGGAGAATTAGAAAATAAAATAATTGGAGTTCAAATGAGGAAACATTTGATGTGGCATTGTGTGAGGAGAAATACAATTAAATAAAAATATAAACTAATGAAAGATAAGAGGAGATAATTAACAGACAAAGAAATGCTCAAAGGGAGAAGGAGAGAAAGAGAGAGATAGAAAGGGAGGGGGAAGGTCAACTCCCATAGCTCGAGGGAATTGTGAGATTAAAATCTAGCAGGAAGACAGAAGTAAAGCTTTGAAAGAAAAACAACAAATTAGAGAAAAAAAGAGACCAAGTTATTAAAGGTGGAAATAAAGAGGAAAATAAAAAGGACAGGAAAATTATTAAAAGGTGAATGACACAGATAAATTATACAAAGATAAATGATTACAAAATGAAGAGGACTCTTCGTCTGATGATGGAAGGTGGTCACAAAATAAATTTTATTTTAAATCAAAAGGCAATATTTTGCATGGGTCAAGCTGAAACATTGAGGGGCTGATCATTCCCATCCTTTGACATTCAAGAAAAGTGAATAAAAGCTGGCAAGAAACAGACAATGAAAAACTGTGTGCAACAAAGTGTTGGAGGAGCAAAGAGGACTATGTGAAGCAGTGAAGGGGGGCACTGCGCTGACAATTACAAAGACAAACACCAAAAAGACTGAGTGGAATCCAGAAGGAGACCCACAAAGACAATAATGTTCTTGGAGACAAGAGAACAACTGGACTATACTTTTTCTTCTTCATACAAGCCTTTGAGTGAAAGAGGGGAAGAGTGAAAGCAGCCGTCCAATGTTTAGTTTGTAATTATAGGGACACAAACAATCTTTAGTGGAAAATCAGCTAGTCAAATTTAAAGGCTGATCAAGAATTTATGTTGTTAGGTGTGACTACCTGTTCTGAAATCAAATCAGACTCCTATTAATCTGACAGGAAGAAATGCATAATGAAAATTGGGGGGTTTGAATTTGGTATTCTAAAGAGGAAGTTAGAACTCCAATGATGGTACTAAGCTAAAAAGCAAATATAAATGGCATCGAACAGCTATGGCAGAAAGGAAAATAAAATAGATAAAAGAAATAAATTGAAAAAAAAAACACCATAGGATACTATAATAGGTAAACAAGAAAAAGCTGTGAGAATAGAAAAAAAGAAATAACTAATTATTGTAACAAACATACAATTTAAGGAAATAAATCTAAATTGTATCTAGTCACGATTTAAGAGCAATTAATGACAAGAAAAGATTGATGATCCAAAAAATTACATACTTTGCTTACAAGTGTTTCTCCATTTGATAAACATTTTTACTGTGAATTATGATTTGCATAAGAAGTAGATGCATTTACGTATTTAATTATAAGGGAAAATATTATACAGGTTTAGAATGGATGAACTACTATTACAACATGCGGAAAGTTAATTTGGTTGATTAATGCTAAAAAGTTGATAAACTGATTGGTTGTTATTGAGTTATAGGGACACAGGAGAACAGTTGATTTGCCAGCATGGGCAAACAGATGTGGAAGCTAAAAAGGGCCTCAGAGTGTCGGGAGATCTTTTTAGATTGTATAGAAGTGAGAAATCTCAGTCATAAATATTATTATCATAGATGTACATGGGGCAAATAAGTGGAATGAAAATAAATTATTTGATTCATGAGAAGAATAAGGATTTTGAGTTGAGATAAGAAGGGAAAAACTGATGTGACGGATAAGAGAGAAGAAAAATTTGACTATCATCTATAATCACAAAGGATGGTGGATAAAAAGGTATAGAAAAGGAATAATCATCAAAGCCATACTTAACAAAATGTGTGAAAATAATAATCATAACAGAACTTATGTTTTACCTAAACTAACAACCGTACACCTTTAACACTGCATGAAATATTCGCCGATAGACCTATGCGTATTGTAAAAACATCTGGAATTAAGTGTTATATGAACAAACTAATTGTCTATGTATTGAGTTATTTGTGTACAGAAAAAGCTGAAAGGAGTGGAGGAGGAGATGAGAAACATGACTCCTTGTGCGAGATGATCTAGCTTATCTGAGGTTCGAGAGGTCGGAGGTTCGGAGAGGTTGTTGTTTTGCTTCTCAATCTCTCTGTGTCTCTCTCTCTGGTTGTGTGTTTAGGTTTGACTCGAGTGCTGTGAGTCTCTCAGCTTTATACTGCCTGTTTATCAGCACCAGCAAGTTCATGAACTTTCCAGGTAATACCACATTCATCCACTGGGTGGAGCATAGACTGAGTTCATGACGTCACACCACTTGCTTTCTAATTTTGTGTAATGAAGAATCAACTCTGAACTTATTCACCTAACAGAAATCTATTTATTTATTTATATTCTTGCTTATTATTTTAAATATTGGTACAGTATTGTTTTGATGGGCAATGTAGGTGAATTTCTCAGAAAGAAAGCCATGATAAACTGCAGTATTGGTTATATTCAGAGTTTAATGTGGTATTACAGCAGAACCTGCTGCTATAAATGTACAAAAGAAAAAATCTCATGTTAAGCATTTTTAATTAATCTGATTCAGTAATAACTTTGTAAACAACAAACATTATTTTCTCTATAGTTAATACTTAAAAAGAGTACAAAACTCTAAACATCTAAAGTTCATCATAGAATATATTCAGAAAGCATTTATCTACCTTTAGCAAGAACAACCGTGTGACTGTAGCATCATATCATTAATATTCATTAATTAAGTTTATAATCAGCTTAAATCTGCAGAGGCCCTGATCCCAAAGCTGCTATAATCATGTGACACAAGCTTAACACATATACTCAGCATGAATCTTAGAAATAGTTTGATGTTTTCTGGGTATATTATCTGCTTGTCATTTTCACAGTTTTTTTTACGTCCGCTGGCATACAACAAATAAAACCACAATGAGCTCAGTGTTGGTAACTTCACCACACACATACTATGAAATACCAGAGCTATTTTTTACCAAACTTGATTTAGTTATAAAACCAACAACATTATAACATCATACTGTTTTGTGTTTGTTAAGCTAAAGTTTATGAATACAATGAATACACTGGCCTACAATGGGCAAATCCAATGTTATGAAAATCACAGTTATGGTTAAACTCTTAGGTGTCATGGCACCTGGGTGATCGGCAGTGTATGTGTGTCTGTTTGTTTACCTTTGGTGTTGGTTCCTCACGTGTGCACTCGCTCCTCCCATTCGTTTCTCTGATTGTTTCCCAGACGTGTCCTATTCCTTTTGGTCTTTTTATAGTCTTGCGTTTTGTCCTTTGTCACGCGCTCATTGTTCTCGGTTGGTTACTGTCTCGCTCCCTGTCCAGGTAGAGCCGTCCGCTGTAATTTATCTCACCATCTCTGCTCTCGCCCCAGGTTCAATCGCCGACATCCGGACTCTTGTCTCTGTCCAGGATTCTCGATCCTGTGTGTTTTGTCAGTGGATTACTGTCTAGTTTCCTGAGTTTTCGCGCAGTTGGTTGCTTCGTCTTCAAGCGTATACCAGCTGTCTTCGGCTTCCTAATGTGTGACGTCATCGGAAGTGGGTGGACCTCCTCGTCACTATTGGACTTCTTCGGCGGTGCAGTGTGAGAGACTCTTTCCCCTGTGGATTGTGGACTAGTGTGGATTTATATTTTCTGTCTATCTGAAATCAGTCGGGTGCTTCGTCTTCAAGCGTATCCCTACAGTATCAGTGTTATTTTCATTTAATAAACTTTTTGATCCCGCATTTGAGACTCTGATTCCTGAACTTTATTGACATTTCCTGACAAATGAGCGCGTCAGATATGGAGTCTGCGGGCGCGGAGGCTTTGGACCCTGTACAGACCGCACTTAACCAGCAGGGGGCAGTCATCGATCGGCATTCCTCTCTCCTGAATGCAGCCTCCAGAGATTTCCGCCTTCTCTCCGATCGGCTCACGGAGCTAACCAACCGTTTAGATCAGATCAGCCCACCGGTCGGAGAATCTCATCTTCCCGTTCCCGCTGTTACACCATCCAGCACAGATCGCGAGCCACACGCGGCCACACCGCCTACGTATGACGGCGACCCTAACACCTGCCGGGCCTTCCTTCAGCAGTGCTCCCTGGTCTTCGCTCTCCAGCCCCGGAGGTTTGCAGCGTCTGTTTCCAGAGTGGCGTTTGTTCTCACGCTGCTCACAGGGAGGGCGAGAGACTGGGGAATGGCTGTTTGGGAGGTCCAGGCCCCGTGCACGGCTTCGTTCGAGGCCCTCAAGGACGAAATGCTGAGACTTTTCGATCGATCTCTACAAGGTGACATGGCAGCAGCTGAATTAGTGCGATTATTACAACGAGATTCTTCCGTCACTGACTACGCTATCACCTTTAAGACCTTGGCTGTCACTTGTGGATGGAATGATGCTGCTCTCCGAGCTCAGTTCCTTGAGGGTCTCAACCCGCACATCCAGGATGAAGTCGCTGCACGGGACCCACCTACGTCATTGGAGGCTGCGATTGACATGGCATTACGCATAGAGACTCGTCAGCGTCAACGAGACCTTCGCCAGTCATTTCGTCGCTTTACTGTGGCATCTGAGTCTTCGGTTTCACCTGTTACACCTGTTTCACCGTCTGAGCTTGAGGAACCCATGCAATTGGGTAGGCTCCGCCTTACCGGCAGCGAACGACAACGTCGCTTGAATAATGGATTGTGCCTCTACTGCGGTAAGGCGGGGCATTTAGTCGCTGCGTGTCCAGTAAAAGGGGGTGCCCGCCGATAAACCCGGGAGTATCGGTGGGCGTTTCATCCTTTGATTCTCCCGTAAACCGCACCTTATTGCCTGTAATTTTGAAATATAACCACTCTGATTTTAATTCACAGGCATTGCTGGATTCTGGTGCGGAGGCAAGTTTCTTGGATGCCAGGTTGGCTGAATCTTGGGGTATTCCTGCTATCCCTTTAACCTCTTCTCTCTCTGCCTGGACGTTAAAGGGCCAGCATATGGCAGTAATCACCCATCGCACTCCCCCTGTAGGTCTGTATGTTTCTGGCAATCATCGTGAGGACATTGAATTCTATCTATTACAGTCATGTAATTCTCCCATTATTTTGGGGCATGACTGGTTAACTAAACATAATCCTCACGTTGATTGGCAGAACAATATTGTCTTGTCTTGGAAGTCTTCGTGTCATGTTTCGTGTCTTGGTCCTGCTCCTTCTGCTTCTGTTTGTTCTACTTTTCAGATTCCTGCTGCCGATCTCTCGGGGGTCCCGGCGGAGTATTCAGATCTGCACCAGGTGTTCAGCAAGGCTCGGGCCACCTCTTTACCTCCTCACCGGTCGTACGATTGTTCTATCGATCTCCTCCCAGGTACTTTTCCGCCTAAGGGTCGTGTTTTTTCCCTTTCTAAACCTGAAAGAGAGGCTATGGATAAGTACATTAATGAAGCGCTTAATGCCGGTCTCATTCGCCGCTCCTCGTCTCCAGCCGGTGCTGGATTTTTCTTTGTTAAAAAGAAAGACGGTTCTCTTCGCCCGTGCATTGATTATAGAGGGCTTAATGACATTACTGTTAAGAACAAGTACCCCTTGCCTTTAATGTCATCAGCTTTTGAATTACTTCAGGGAGCACGCGTGTTTACCAAATTAGATTTGCGTAATGCTTATCATTTGGTACGTATTAAGGAGGGCGATGAGTGGAAGACAGCTTTCAATACACCATCAGGACACTGGGAATACTGCGTTTTACCATTTGGTCTTTGTAACGCACCGGCTGTTTTCCAAACTATGGTAAATGAAGTGCTGGGAGACATGATTAATAATTTTGTCTTTGTGTATCTTGATGACATTCTCATCTTTTCTCCCTCCATGCAGATACACACTCAGCATGTTCGCCAGGTTTTACAACGGCTTTTAGAGAACCAACTTTTTGTTAAGGCGGAGAAGTGCGAGTTCCACAGGGTGTCAGTCTCGTTTCTGGGTTTCGTTATTGCTGAGGGAGAGATTCGCCCCGATCCCGCAAAAGTTAAAGCGGTCACCGAATGGCCAGTGCCCGACACTCGTAAAGAGCTTCAGCGTTTTCTGGGGTTCGCCAATTTTTACCGGCGTTTCATCAGAAACTTTGGTCAGATCGCTAAACCTCTCACTGCTCTCACCTCCTCTAAAGTGTGTTTCCGCTGGAATAAGGAGGCTCAGGAGTCCTTTGATGAATTAAAGTCCTGTTTCATTTCTGCTCCGGTCCTCTCTATTCCTGACCCGGCAAAACAATTTATAGTGGAGGTAGATGCTTCTGATGTCGGGGTAGGTGCCGTTTTATCACAGCGGTCGTCCATTGACGGGAAAGTACATCCGTGTGCTTTTTTCTCTCACCGGTTAAACCCAGCGGAACGAAATTATGACATAGGTAATAGGGAGCTGCTGGCGGTTAGACTCGCGCTGGGTGAGTGGCGTCACTGGTTGGAGGGAACCTCGGAGCCCTTTCTGGTCTGGACGGATCATAAGAACTTAGAATATATCCGTTCGGCCAGAAGGTTAACATCTAGGCAGGCTCGTTGGGCACTTTTCTTTGACCGTTTTAATTTCACCCTCTCGTACCGGCCTGGCTCCAAGAATACTAAACCTGATGCTCTCTCCCGTCTGTTCGGTCATTCCGAGTCTGAGCGGACCGAAACCATTCTTCCTAAGGGCAGGGTGGTCGGTGCCCTCGTTTGGGGTATCGAGCAGCGGGTGAGAGAGGCCGGACGAGAGGAGGAAAGGCCGGATGGGTGTCCAGCGGGGTGTCTGTGGGTTCCTGAGTATTTACGTTCCGATGTCATCCGGTGGGGCCATGAATCCAGATTTGTCGGCCATCCAGGTATTCGGAGAACGTTGGCTGCCGTCCGCCAACGTTTTTGGTGGCCTTCTATGGCTACAGACATCAGACAGTTTGTATTAGCCTGTTCTACGTGTGCTCGTAGCAAAGCATCTAATCAGTCTCCCGCTGGTCTGCTCAATTCTTTGCCCATCCCTTCCCGCCCCTGGTCACATATAGCCCTTGATTTTGTCACCGGCTTACCGGCATCTGATGGTAACACTGTCGTTTTGACTGTGGTGGATCGTTTCTCCAAAGCGGTTCATTTTATTCCCTTACCTAAACTTCCTTCTGCCAAGGAGATGGCTCAGGTTCTGATCAACCACGTTTTTCGTTTACATGGTCTTCCGACTGATGTGGTTTCAGATAGGGGTCCTCAGTTTATTTCCCGGTTTTGGCAGGAGTTTTGTAGACAGATCGGCGCTACTGCCAGCTTGTCTTCTGGTTATCATCCACAGACCAATGGGCAATGTGAACGGGCTAATCAGGATCTCGGTCAAACGCTTCGCTGTCTGTCGTCACAATATCCGAATTCTTGGTGCCAACAGCTCCCGTGGGTTGAGTACTCACATAATTCTCTTCCTGTCGCTTCTACTAGTATGTCACCGTTTGAACTATCTATCGGTTATCAACCTCCCCTTTTCCCATCACAGGAACCCGATGCAGCGGTTCCGTCTGCATTAGCTTTTGTCCGCAGGTGCAAACGCACGTGGAAAAGAGCTAAAGACCTTTTATTACAATCCTCCAGACGGACCAAAGTTGCGGCTGACCGCCACCGACGACCTCCACCTCGTTATGTGTGTGGACAAAAGGTATGGCTTTCTACCAAAGATTTGCCTCTCCGTGAGCCTTCTCGAAAGCTGGCTCCGCGTTTCATTGGGCCATACAGTATTGTTAAGGTCATTAGTCCGGTAGCAGTGAAGCTCAAGTTACCACTTACTCTTGGTCGGGTTCACCCTGTTTTTCATGTATCCAAGGTTAAACCTGTGATTTTTGCCAGTAATTTTTCCCCTGTCTCTGCCCCCAACCCTCCCGCCCCCCGTCTAGTGGATGGTGCTCCTGCCTATACGGTTAGGAGATTACTAGATGTTCGTCGCAGGGGCAGAGGTTTTCAGTATTTAGTGGACTGGGAGGGCTACGGTCCGGGGGAGAGGTGTTGGGTTCCGGCTCGGGATGTGCTGGATCCTGGTCTGATCGAGGATTTCCGTCAGCGACGAAGTGAGCCTCCTCCAAGTCCGTCCGGTGCCGGCCCTGGGGGGGGCGGTACTGTCATGGCACCTGGGTAATCGGCAGTGTATGTGTGTCTGTTTGTTTACCTTTGGTGTTGGTTCCTCACGTGTGCACTCGCTCCTCCCATTCGTTTCTCTGATTGTTTCCCAGACGTGTCCTATTCCTTTTGGTCTTTTTATAGTCTTGCGTTTTGTCCTTTGTCACGCGCTCATTGTTCTCGGTTGGTTACTGTCTCGCTCCCTGTCCAGGTAGAGCCGTCCGCTGTAATTTATCTCACCATCTCTGCTCTCGCCCCAGGTTCAATCGCCGACATCCGGACTCTTGTCTCTGTCCAGGATTCTCGATCCTGTGTGTTTTGTCAGTGGATTACTGTCTAGTTTCCTGAGTTTTCGCGCAGTTGGTTGCTTCGTCTTCAAGCGTATACCAGCTGTCTTCGGCTTCCTAATGTGTGACGTCATCGGAAGTGGGTGGACCTCCTCGTCACTATTGGACTTCTTCGGCGGTGCAGTGTGAGAGACTCTTTCCCCTGTGGATTGTGGACTAGTGTGGATTTATATTTTCTGTCTATCTGAAATCAGTCGGGTGCTTCGTCTTCAAGCGTATCCCTACAGTATCAGTGTTATTTTCATTTAATAAACTTTTTGATCCCGCATTTGAGACTCTGATTCCTGAACTTTATTGACATTTCCTGACATTAGGGGCGGTTTCCCGGACCAGGATTAGCTTAATCCAGGACTAGGCCTTAGTTTAATTAGGAAATATAACTAGTTTTAACAAAAATGCCTTACTAAAACATTACCTGTGTGCATTCTGAGGTAAAACAAAGGGCACTGATGTATTTTAAGATATGTCAGTGCAAGTTATTTTCAGTTTGGAGAGCTCTTAAAAGTGTTTAAGTCTAGGACTAGTCTAATCCCTGTCCGGGAACCGCCCCTTAGAGAATAAATGTATTACCATATTAGACAAACATATCTACATGGTTTATTTATATAAACATCATCATATCATGACAGATTTAAGCAATTCTTCTTTCACATATCCATATATACTTTACAGAACACAGATTATTAATCCACCCAGAGGCAGTCATGAGTGCACAATTATAATGTAGGGGATATCCATACGCCCAGTAGCTGAAACAGCAATGAGATTTTGAATATATATGAAACTAAGTCTAAACTAAAACTTTGATTGGTTAAAGGGCGTGTTGCAGGTTAACCACCACTGTCGATTAATGGGTACATAAATCACTCAAGATATGTATATAATTTTTAAAATGTCTCAAAAATGGTCTTAAAGACCACTTTTTTTACGTTTTTGGTATTAACGTTTTTTTTACGCAATTCAGTGATGACGTCACGTTGGGGAGAAGTGGAGAAAGCCTCAGCCAGAGCCATAGAGATAGATGAGACATTTATTGCTGTTTAATACTAAGGTATATAATTTGGAAATTATATATACATCGTGAGAAATATATAATGTGGTATACTGCAAAGTTACCATGCTAATTATTATTTATGATATATGTGGAGATAAATAAAACTTCGCAAATCTGCTGATTTGATTCATTCATGTCCTGACCACCAGGCTAGAGATTTTTAAACATCCTTAATCCACACTTACTAGTCTATCAAAAAATAATTAAAATATATTGTTTTGTGAGATAAAAGGATGCTTTGTTATATTGTTTATGCGATCATTACGAATAACATGATCATTTTATATGCAGAAGCGGCTGTCAGCAGCTGCAGCACACTCGGATTCGACCAGGGATGGACTGGGGCTAAAAAACAGCCCTGGACTTTTTCCCAAATAGGCCCATCATCCAGCCATTCGCCACTAGCCGTGCGCAACAGATACAAGGATGTCCTGATACTATGCCACAATACTGTCAGCCTATCAGACAAGGTTATTTAATATTTTGTCAATGTCATATTAAACTTTGATGTATAATAAGGCTGTGAAATAAGGCTGTATAATAGGCCCTATTAATTTGGTCTGTAAAGCTTTCACAAACCACCACCAGGTCTTTGCAAATTCCACAATAAACACAAATATGAAAGACAAGGAAAAACTGGACTCTGATGGAAGACAGAGATAAAATTGCAAGCTAGGATTTTCTAATATTTGGTCAATTATTTAGCACCTTTCTTGTATATTAGCACGTTTAGAGTGGTAGCAATGCATGCATGATATTTTCCCGTTTAATTCAAAACCATAGTCTTCAATTTTGGAAGAAATAGTACAGCATCTTAAAACATCAACCTGCGCCCTTGACACACTCCTAACATCTTTTTTCAAAAGTGTCTTTAACTGTTTAGAAGCAGATCTCCTAAAAGTGGTAAATTCATCACTTAACTCTGGCACTTTTCCAAAGTCCCTTAAAACTGCAGTTGTTAAGCCCCTCCTGAAAAAGAGCAACCTAGATAACACTGTATTGAGCAACTACAGACCAATCTCAAATCTTCCTTTCATAGGCAAGATCATTGAAAAAGTTGTTTTCAATCAGCTGAACAAATTCTTAATTTCTAATGGTTACTATGACATTTTTCAATCTGGTTTCAGACCACACCACAGTACAGAGACAGCGCTCATAAAGATAATAAATGATATTCGCCTCAATACAGACACAGGCAAACTATCAGTGCTGGTGCTACTCGACCTCAGTGCTGCTTTTGACACTGTCGATCACAACATACTTCTTGACAGGCTGGAAAACTGGGTCGGGCTTTCTGGGGTGGTCCTGAAAAGTTCAAGTCATACTTAGAAGGGAGAGGTTATTATGTAAGTATAGGTGGCCATAAATCTGAGTGGACATCCATGACATGCGGAGTCCCGCAAGGCTCAATTCTTGCGCCACTCCTGTTCAACCTGTATATGCTCCCACTAAGCCAAATAATGAGAGAGAACAAAATTGCCTATCACAGTTATGCAGACGACACCCAGATCTACTTAGCTCTATCCCCTAACGACTACAGCCCCATTGACTCCCTGTGCAAATGCATTGATGAAGTTAACAGTTGGATGTGCCAAAACTTTCTACAGTTAAACAAAGAGAAAACTGAAGTCATTGCGTTTGGAAACAAAGATGAAGTTCTCAAGGTGAATGCATACCTTGACGCTAGAGGTCAAACAACTATAAATCAAGTCAGGAATCTTGGTGTGATATTTTAAATTCATGTATCTTTGATTTTTTTTTTCTCATTTCTATGTAAAGCACTTTGAATGACCTTTGTGTATGAAATGTGCTATACAAATAAACTTGCCTTGCCTTGCCTTGCCTTCATTGTAGCAGAAAATGTGAGCTCACTACAACCTCTCATATACAATAAAGTCAATGAAAGAAATGAAAACCAATGCAATACGCTGAATGTCCACCCACAGACTGTTTTTAAACAGGGTTGGATACATTTTTTGCTTTGGTGTGTGTGTGTGTGTGTGTGTGTGTGATTTTGGTTAGATGAAAGTTGTATGTTACAGTTTGACAAGAGTTTACACTTTGACAAAAGGACAATGTTTTGTTTCATTGCGACTGCACACAAATATAAGCAAAGACTTTGCAGTTTGAATGATGTCCCATATGAACAAAATATGAAAAAAAGTATGTATTGTTTTTACGTTTACACTGTTTAATCGCGCCCGCGTCTTTCTCTCTCTCTTTCTCTCTCCCACACGTGCACACTCACATCACGTCTCTCTATAACAGTAGTTGCGCATTATGTTAATTTTCACGCGAGTTTTGTTTATTTTTATATCGTGTATATTATATTGTAATGTCATGTGTCCTGCTACTAGTGGCACTTAGCTCTTGCTGATGTGAAGTTAACTTGGTCTGTCCCTCATCATGACCAGGCTGTGGATGAGGCTCGCGAACATAGACGCTTGTGAATTCCAGGAATCCGTGGACCAATCACGGCTAGTAGGCCAACTCTTCTTCCTTGTTTGTTTTTTACACATAGCAGCATATAAGTGATCGTATTAGTGCCTCTGCTGTTGGCTGGTCATGACCAGCCATATTACCTTATTACACTTTTTTTGCCATCGGCCGGGCGACGGCCCACCATTGAACGGCCGTTCTGGACTTTTCCAGAACGCACAGATTGCCAATCCGTCCCTGGATTCGACCCCATACATACTGTAATAAACAGACGTTCGGCGGCTTTCACATGATGTCAAAGGCTATTTGAGGAGGAACCGCTCATTGATCACCGATCATCCTGTACATGGTTGGTCCTGCCGAACAGGTTGAGCACTTTTATATACTTTTTCATAGTTTGACCAGCAGGCTGCGGGAACCGGCCGCACATCACGCCGCCAGACGGTGTTGCTAAAATAACTCGAAATGTAGAACTATTATCAGATCGGCCCACCAGGAAAGTCCCGACTCTCCCGATTGTCAATCCGCTACTGGCTGTAAGGAAATTAGTGCATTTTGGTCGCTGGTCGACCCCGCGAACAGATGTGACCTGCCTCACTCAGCTTCCAGGATTTGACATGCTGCCTAAATCCGTTTGTGCTCAAGATCGCATAAAGTTACACCCATTTCAGGCAGGATAGAGTGGTCTGCAGAATAAAAAGCTTGTGAACAACTTTAGAATTCTATAACACTATAGCCCCACCCGCGGAGGGTATACCTTTCGCGTCATTTTTTGACGAACTGGGGACTTCAATACTATTACGTCCGTTGCATTCTCTTCTCCTATTTTCTTACCATTTTCGCGTCGGTTTAGGGTTAGATTTACATAATGACATCCCTACCCAAACCTAACTCTAACCCCAACACCAGGTGACAACTGTTTCTAACCCCAATGCCAGGTGACAACTGTTTAATTTCGCGTACACTGTTTAATTTCGCGTACACTGTTTATTTTGCGTAATCTAACCCTAAACCGACGCGAAAATGGTAAGAAAATAGGAGAAGAGAATGCAACGGACGTAATAGTATTGAAGTCCCCAGTTCGTCAAAAAATGACGCGAAAGGTATACCCTCCGCGTCACATATTGACGAATGGTCAAGTGTCGTCAAATATTGACGACATGGGGTGAGACTGTGTTAATCTGTCTGTCTGCCTATCTCTCTACTAGCCTATCCATCTGTCTGTCTGTCTATCTATCTGTCCGTCTATCTGTCTATTTATCTATAATCTGCGCTATCAGTACTTTACTCGTCTCTAGTCTAGTCACTCTCAATGCTCTCAAGGCGGCTTTGGTAAATTCTCTCCCCAGCGTGACGTCATACAGTGCGTTGTGGGGGAAAGGAGAATTGCAAACCGCTGTACTTTTTCGTATTATATTCCGTTTTGTGATACCCAACAACATAAAATACAATGAATAACAGTTTAAATGCTTATTATCAACAAGCAAATTGCACAAATTCGTTGAAAAATGTAACCTGCAACACGCCCTTTAAACTCAGTGATTTCTTACCCAGATGTCAGTGTGGTGCCATCAACCCATTTCCAGACTCCCAATTCTTTTGTCAGACCAATCCAAATGTTATAACCAGTACGCCTACGCAAAAATACCTGAAACAATAACACAATTAAACTATAAATGACAATAACAAATGTCAACAAACCACATTCTGCTGACCAGATACGTAGAAAAAGACACAACTTGTGTCAAATTACACTGCAATCTAAAAATGGTGCTCGATTTCACTGAAAGTGGTTCATTGGCTTGGTATTTAGGGGATCTATAAGTGATGCTATAGCACAACCACTTATGAATCTACACAGCACCATTTGACTAAAATAAAAGCTATTTAACACTTAAAGTGGATCCCCAATGATTATGAGCCAGTGAATCACTTTAGCTCAATTTATTATAGTGTGTATAGACATCTAATGATTTTCTTTCACTCACTTCTTCCTCTTTGTTGTTTATAATCAGCAGATCTGCTCCTTTCTCTTTACAGTCTTGTCTGCTGTCACTCCAGCTCTTATAATCAGATGAAAAGTAATAAAAACTGAACTTGTAGTAAATCCATGTAAAGCTACTGAAGTGCAAATCTGTTAATACAATCAGTGTGTTTGTTAGTTTGATTTATCCACACAAAACATAAATGTTTATTTTATGCTGTATACAAGTATTGGTGTTGAAATAATTTTTCTAGTTAATGCCTTAATACTGATCAATTATTACATACAAGCAATGTTGGGGAAACAGAAAATGTACTATTGAAAAGTTCAACAGCAAAAGTAAAAATGTATTTAATTTATCTCAGACAAGACGCTTGTACTACCTTATATGTAGTACATTTGTTTATTAGGTTTAAATAAAGTGATGGGTCATGACCCAGGGAACACATGGTGTTAAATATATATCTTACAATGAATGCACTGTAATTCACTTTGGATAAAAGCATCTGCCAAATGTATAAATGTAATGTAAATGATAAATAGCTTTTGTGCTTAATCACATATAGTAGCTTACATTTTTTCTCCTACGGCATTTTTGTTTGTAAGTTTTAGTTACCTTAGTTGTTGGTTATTGTTTACTAATTCAGTTTCATAATAATTAATAATATTTTCTAATGTTTAAGAGATAATAAATAAATGTTACCTGTTAAGGCATTGAAGAGTTCATCAGTCTTGTTTTTGTTCTGGTTTAGTAACTTATTAGCCTGGTAATACCATCCTCTGCTATTTTGCTTCGCTTCATAGACAGAGTCTGGCTGGGCATAATTGACAATCGTTTTCCTTCTCGTGGGAGGGGCTTGTCTGAAGTTTAAAATCATTGGTCTAAACGTAAGCCAATCACACATAACATTTGGATATGATGTGCTTTAAGCGCCGGATCAGCCGCATCGAATCTCTGCTGTAAAATACACGTATGATGTGAAAACAAACCCCATCGAGCGAAAAACCAGAGTTAACATGGCTATGAACGACTTTTGCAGATTATGTAAAGTAAATCGGGCCAGAGCTAGTTAAACACTATCCTTACGGTGTCTTTCCACTCACGTCTAATGGGAGGAACGCCCCTCTCTCCTCTCACACTCTTCCACCAGACAACCATAAACACATGTAAATTAAATCTCCCTACCTTATTTTCTGGTTAATCAGGAATGTCACCAAAGAATGCTTGCCCACGCGTCCTCCACCATTAACTGTGAACAATATAATTCCATTCCATGATTTCTCGATCGTTGTGCACGTCAAGCTGTGCTGCATACAGTTTCTCGCTGGCGATCGGTAAAGTTGATAAATTAAACTTATCCAAAAACTTGTCGGGAGCAGGGCAACAACATAATCTCCATTCAAATGTTTAACAAACACTTTTCTTGTTCGGGTTTAAGTTGGCAAGTGCCGGTTCTCCACAACAGAGCTTTCTGTGTCTCCATGTCCATAACAGACTACAACCGTGATTTGGCGTTTAGCGTCTACGTCACGGCTCTCAGCCCGCCCTCTGTTCGTTGATTGGACGGTCGTTTTGAGACCGGTGGAAAACGGTTTGAATGGGAGGTATCTCAGACTGAGTACAGAAGCGTAATGAAATTTAGCAGAAGTACGAAGTCTGACGTAGTCAGGCTAGTAACTTATTGTATTATCTAAGTAATTCTTCTCTTACATTAGTCAAGTTATAGTTGTGTGTTAGTAACACTTCTCTTTCTTTAGTCAAGTTATAGTTGTTTGTTAGCAACTCTTCTCTTTCTTTAGTCAAGTTATAGTTGTGTGTTAGTAGTTGGTTTCTTTCATTGTTGAAATAGACACAAATGACAATTACAGCAGTGAAGAGAAGAACAGACAGTAAACACAAACACACTTGAACTGATCTGTGTCTTCTGTTCTTCACTGAGACTCTTCCTGAAAATCACACACATCAGATTATTTGTCTTTTCTTTCTCACTTCAATAAATCAACTGATAAATGAATGTAAGTACCTGTATGTTGAAGCGCTCGCTGTCTCTCTGTACTCCTCTTCTCTGTGTTTATCATCACTACATCACTTCTTACTAAATCTAAATCTTTATAGATGACCATTGTTATCTCCTCTCTTTCTCCTCTGTCCATGTTCAGAGTCTCAGATCTGATCACATCCTTATAAATAACCACACACATCTCTGATCTCTTAAAGTCAAACAATATAACACTGTGCCAGTGCTGTAGGTTAGTGCCAGTGCTTCAGGTGGTTTGTTACGGTTGCTGTTTTGTTCTTCTGTTTCATCAGCAAAGATAACACCATCATAAGATGTTTCAGTGGTCAAAGTGTATTCATGCTGCAGAAGTTGGCGTGCATTTAAAGGTATTTATAGAAAGCAGTTTCACAGGGTCTACAAACAGGTGTTGATGTAATGTAATTCATGACAACTTAAGACCTTTGAAAATGCTTTGAAGATCACATGAATATACAGAAGATCAGCAGTCCAGGGAGTGAGTTTTGCTAGGTTCAGTTCAAAATGATTTTTATCTCCATCATAACCTCCAAATAATATCCACAGTTTAAAGTCATATTGTCTTATTTTTGACATTTAAAGTTCCTTACAACAAAATCTGTAGTCCCATTTAGCAACTTGTTTAAAAAAGAAATCATGATTGAAATATTACGGGATGTTTTAGAATACAATGTGAAAAAAATTGTTCTAAATACTTATTTAAATGTACTTCTAAACGTAGGTTCAGGAGAAGCCTAAACATTCAGTCCTGTCAATCTTCACGCCTTACCACTGACGAATCTTCCAGTATGCTATTTTTTGTGCATTTCATATTGACTGCACTATTTGTCCAAAATGTAATTTGGCACTCTAAATTCTCAACAATAAAAATATAGACCAACATTCAAGTACTGTCCATCAAAACAATTTACATTTTTAAATAAATAAATAGTTTACTTTTTTAAGATTAATCAGTTTTAAGTTGGTGGTTTGATGTCATGAACTGAGTCTTTGCTCCACCCAGTGGATGAATGTGGTATTACCTGGAAAGTTCATGAACTTGCTGGTGCTGATAAACAGGCAGTATAAAGCTGAGAGACTCGCAGCACTCGAGTCAAACCTTAACATACAACCAGAGAGACACAGAGAGATTGAGAAGCAAAACAACAACAGAGAAGACACTGAAAATGTTGAGCCTGCATGAATTTCAGCCTTCCCTCCTCACTCCATTCATGAGGATTCACTGGCCAGTCTGCAGTCTGTGGCCGGAGATCAAACCTCTTTACAGACACACTGACCTACTGCAGGAGATGGAGAAACTTCAGCACAAGATCTCTGAGGAGATCCAGCAAATGTCAAACTCTGAGGAGATCCAGCCGCTCACCTGTACAGTGCAGGAGAAAGAGGGAAGTGGCTTTGCGTTGACACTGGACACTAAAGACTTTTCCCCAGAAGAACTGTCAGTCAAACAGGTGGGCAGGAAGCTGCAGGTGAGCGGAAAGACAGAGAAGAAGCAGGAGGATGGGAAAGACTCGTACTCGTACAGAATCCAAGAGTTCAGACGTGTGTTTGATCTGCCTGAAGGAGTGAATCCTGAGACAGTGACCTGCTCCATGACTGGTGGAAAGCTCTACATACAGGCATCAGTCAATCAGATATCTGAAACACCTGAGAGGATGCTGCACATTCACTGCCCTCAAACTGTGAAGACAACACAGACAGAGACTGAAAAGAATCAAAACAACACCACTGAAACACACAAGACTGATCAGCAATCTTAAAAACTCTCAACAGAAGATCAACTCAACAGATTTGGACTGTGTGGTGGGATTTAAGATAAACTTTAGCTTTATATTACTGATATATTCATAATAATTGTTTTTTCCACTTTTTGAATAGTATGTAAATGTAAAAGATTATTTTGTAATTAACTGTTTTTATGGAACTGGATAACATAAAATTAATTACAATGTCAGGGGACATTAGCGACTTAGATGCCCTCTTAAGCCCTTATTAATGCTATTTATATGGTTGGAATGCCAAAAGAACTTTTAATGACTCGACTATTTAAGGAGCGGTGAATCAAAGAATCAAATTTAACTTGATTTTTTGTTATATAAGAGGTTATTGTACTTAAACGAACATACTGGAAGTTTCAGAACTGAAAACGTTCTTGTTACTGAAATATAACAGTTTTTGGCACCAAGCCAAGAAAACAGTCAGTCCACGAATGTGCCAATATGTGACATTGTAGAAATTTTGAACACCACTTCCAAATTATAATGAAAACGATTAATTTTGTAGACCCGCCCACAGGTTTGCATGTAGGGAAGTAACACGTGTGGGGGCTAGGGGCGAAACGCTGTTTATAAGTGCAAGGGGCTTTGTTTAGAAGGGTAAGCATGGTAAACGCTATATTTCTGCTCTTAATCTACTGTCAGAGATCACTTGCACTTTTATTTTGCCCGTCTGGTGATAAAGCAAGTGGCGAAGCAGCAAGCACACAACAAAGTCATAGGACTTTGGGAAACCTCAGAATGCTGATTTCATTGTATGTGAGTATTTTGTGCCATTGTGACTGTGAAGTGTCATAGGGCAAGCTTGATAATGCATTATAAAATAATAATTGCAATAAAAAACTCATAATTTGGAGTCATTTTAAATGCTATTAAGTTTTATTCACTCCCCTGACTCCGTCCCTCAGCATTCCCCCATTTCGTTGTCACTCACAGTCTCTATGGAGCAGTTTCCCGTACAGGGATTAGACTAGTCCTAGACTAAAATAACTGGAAGTGCTGTCCAAACTGAAAACAACTTGCACTGACATATCCTTAAATATATCAGTGTCTTTAGTGATGCTTCAAAATGCACACAAGTAAAGTTTTTATTAAGACATGTTTGTTAAAACTAGTAATATATTTCATAATTAAACTAAGGCCTAGTCTGGCTTAAACTAATCCCTGTCTGGGAAGCCACCCCTTTAAGTTGTGGCCATTTGCCAGATCACTGTGAATTACCTATAAGGTTAAATTAAAGCAAGCACTTATTGTATCTAGTGACAGTATATTGCATAAACTGAAGTTCAAAAGGATAAACTTGCAAGTGATTCTTCTTTTTGTAAAGTTTTTATATTATTGTGTTTAAACAGACATTGTTTGTTTGAAACGTGTAGTAGCTATATGCAATACAAAAGTTTTGTAGTACTGAGATTAGTTCCAAGTTCAACGTACCCCAACACACCTGCCTGGATGTTTTAACCCTCAAACGCTCCTTATTTTTTGTTTACACTACTGGCCCTTGGGGTCTATATGACCCCAAAATTTTAAAGCATAATTGTAAGAAAAATATACATTTTCAATAATACAAATAATATATATATATTTTGTTGTTGTTGTTTACTTCTCATCTATACAATAAAGCTGTGTTTTGAGAGATGTCTGTGTGTGTGTTTGTGTGTGTGTGTGTGTGTGTGTGTGTGTGTGTGTGTGTGTGTGTGTGTGTGTGTGTGTGTGTGTGTGTGTGTAGCAGGTTATTAGTATGTACTGGTAACTTGCATAATTTGGAAAAAGAAAGTGGTAAAATGTATGTTTTAATGTCTGAGGTGAAGTAATGTTGAATTTCCTCATAGCAGTGAATACAAATTAATCAAACAAACTGCTTCATGTGCCGTTTTTGCACATTTAATTTTGAAATCAATAACAGTTTAAACTTTCTCCACTTCTGATGTGTGTGCAGATCTTCACGAGTTTTTAATTACGTTTATATTCTAAAAAAAAATGTAATTCATTTCAGAGACAAATGACAAACAGAGCAGTGTCTTCTCTCTCCAGTACAGCAGGAGGCGCTGCAGCTCTTTAGTTCGCCGATAAACCCACTAAAGAAAGAAAGAAGGAAAGAGCTCGCGTGTGATGTGTTTTGCTGCGTCCGAAACCGCCTACTACATACTATATAGTACGCGAAAAGCAGTAGGCGAGGCGAGTAGTATGTCCGAATACATAGTATTTGAAAAACAGTATGCGAAAAGTACCCGGATGACCTACTACTTCCGGTTAGATTTTGCAGTGTGCATAAGATGGACGCTTCGCTATCCCATGATGCCCCGGACGAGGAGTTATCCAACGAAGAAGAAGAGGCACGCGGCTGTTGTAGCGCTGAAATAACATGACGTGATGACGACTTATGTCACGTGATGTAGCAACATGGCGGATGTAGTACGTCCGAATCTCATTCATACTACCAGGATTCATACTATACAGTACCTACTGTTTTAACGTCAAGTAAGTAGGTACTTCATCTAATTCAGTACCTACTATACAGTATGCGGTTTCGGACGCAGCCTTTGTGTATCTTCAGTGTTTTTCTCTCTTGAGTGTTATATTGAGTGTAAACAGAGTCTTGTCTCTGTGTATTTTAGTGTTGATGATGAGAGATGAGATGTGCTGTAAATCAGTAGGAACCGATCTGTCCATGCTGGATATTGATGATTTCATCACAGAAATCTCTCAGCTGAAGAAAGAGGTGGCGTTACTGGAGACAAAGCTGAGGTTAAGAGGAGATGAAGGACTGAAGAGAGAGGTTTGTACAGCTTAAACATCCTTTACCTGTTTGACAACATCAAATCATTTATAATCTTACTCTTTGTGTGTGTTATGTTGTGAGGATGTGGTTTGTTGTGAATCTTCCACACAGCACTCCGAGCTCAGTCTAACTTTACTCTGTTATACTGAGTCAAAGCCCACAGACGCTCAGGACACTACAGTGTGTGACAGTAAACGGAGCTTACAGGAGGATCAAACCTCCACAGAGTCTCTGGATTCTGTCTGTAACGCTGGAGAACAACAACAGATCCTGCAGACCAAACTCAAGATGTGTTCAGTCAAACTCATCGACTGCAGGAACCTCATGATGAAGCTCAAAACTGAACCCACAGAAACGAAAACTGAACCCACACCTGATGGACATGAAGACAATCCTAATGATGATCATTATTTTATTCTGTCAGGTATGTCTCCTTAATTATTATTGTATTTTTACTGTTTTTATCCTCAACTGTTGCGGGCCCACACAAATTGTTTATGTAACTATTAAACCGATAGCCTACTCTAAACCAAAAATAATCTTGACAAACTATGTATTGTTGGAAAGCTCTAATGGTGTACAAGATATATCGTTTTAGATAATATTGTGGTTGTTGTTTTAACGATATGCAAAATTAGAGATGCACAATCATGATTTTTCATGGGCGATTCCGACACAGAATTTTTTTAATAGTCTTATCAAGCAACAAACAGGAAAGAATGAAAGTATTCATAAACAAGATGGTTATTTAGTATTTAACAGGCTAAACTGGGTTTTGGCTATTGAAACAATAACTGTAACCATCTGAAAACATTTAGTCCCATAACATTTTTGGTAGCAGTTTAAATTTACCTATTGTTCATAACTGACCAGCACAAATATAAATTATAACAATTGGTGAGGCTGATAAAAGACAGACAAATTTATCCAATTTAAATAAATTGTTCTATATATTTAAAAAAAATACAAAATTAAAATCTGTATTGTATACAGTAGGATTGCAGAACTTGCCATCAGCGTGTATTTTAAGCTTGTGTGTCCATGTTCAGTACTTCATGGTTATAATAATGAAATACATCTCTAGTCCTTCCATTACTTTTGGGAAGAATCTAGTACTCTCTTTAGATTCAGGTAAGCTTAACTTTTGTCCATAGTTTCTAGAAATCCTTAATAGAAATTTTTGATATGTGAGTAAATCAATTAATTAGATGCTCTTTACCACTATGTACCAACAACCACTGTGCAACTCTAACTTTATATAGCTATGACAAATGTGTTTTATATGTAAGGGATAATCCATGGCTAGCCATGCATTAAAGGATTTATTCCGGATTAATTTCTAATTGTAATCAAACTGACTGGAACTACCTGTGCATTAAAACCGTTTAATGCACAGGTAGTTCCAGTCAGTTTGATTACAGCCAATCAGAATTGAGTATTTAAACATACCATGGTATAAACACAAAGTTAATACACCCAGGGAAAGACTAGCATGTCATGGCTCAATAGCTAAAACAAACACTGATCACCATAATGGTGACTTAAAATGAAACAAATCATTAAAATTTAAGCCTAACAAGTGAATTTGCTTAAGCCCTCTGGAATATGTTAGTCAGCAGCTTTGGCTCAAACGGCTCTGCTTAGCTAAGCTGCTGTCGAATCACAACACACTAAACAAACTACACAATCAGAACTCATTACATATTTCTGAAGGAGGGACTGCATAGAACAAGAAAGACATCAGCCCGTTTTAGGACAATGACAATTGTAAATTGTGTGTAAATTGAAATTGTTTAAATTGTGTGAAAAATACTGTTTTTTTTTACAGACGAAACATGAACAAATGTTATATTTTGCACTGTAAACACAATCATAGCTTCAAAAACACAGAAAGAACAGGACCTTTAATTGGAATGACGTTAAACTAGCACAATTTAACCAAAAGGAACAGCTGTTTAATTGATGTATTTGCATTTGTATAGTATTTGGACATACTACTCGCCTCGCCTACTGCTTTTTGCCTTCTATACATATGGAAGTAGGCGGTTTCAGACAGCTCATTCTAAGGTAATATAAACAATACAGTTCATAATGTAAGGTCTTTATACACCACTGATATTGTAGTTAAGTATATTATATTGCATTTCTGTCAAGAGATCCTTCTAGAAGTTACACAACGCACCTTTAAATATAGGATGTATTTGAAGTTGTTCAGGCTTATTTGAAGTTCAGGCTTATTTGAAGATATTCAAATGTATTTCTTTCTTTTTAATTAGGCCTGCACAAAAAAGTATGATCAAGTATTTCAATTTTCTAGTCTTTATTAGGCAAAAAAATCACAAAGATTGAAACAACGAATCGCAATAGCAACAGAATCGCACGATATATTGAATTGTCACAAAAGTATCGGGATAGTATTGAATCTCCAGATTAGTGAATCGTCCCAGCCCTACCCCTTAATCTGCACTATCCAACCACGGCACTGCCATTTAGTGCAGCGAGAGAGAGAGAGAAAATAATTCACAGCACAAATGAGTTTTAATTGCGACAAACCACCATCATTGCGATCAGTGTTTGAATTTCATCAGCTAATCTGCATTTTAAAGGACACACCCAAAACAGCACATTTTTGTGTCAATTTTAACATGTTGTAATAAATTATCTATTTGGTATTTTAAGCTAAAACTTCACATGCACTCTGGGGACACCAAATATTTATTTGACATTTAAAAAAAGTCTTGTGACATGGTAGGGCTGGGCGGTATATCGGATTTAGGGGATATATCGATATGGGTTCCCGACGCGATGCGGAATTAGCCCATACCGTTCATATCGATATGGTTTAAAACAACTCAAGCGCGCATACACGCGCTCTGCGCTGCGCGAGCCCGCCCCTCACAGCAAATACGCGACATGGAGAAGCACGCAGAAACTCTGTGACGCTTGGATGCGCCTCATGAATGTGGACATTCAAAAACTGCGGCTGCATGCACTCGGAGGATTGTAATAACTGAGTTCAAGACTAAAATAAAATGTCTCCTCAACCTGCTTTTACAGAGAGATCATTGGAATAAAGTTACCGCTGCATATGTGTGCTTTCATCCCAACAACATGTCTGACGCTCCATCACAACACCTATTTATCTAATACGCTATTGCAGTTATTTCTCATCACTATTATAGCAATATCAGGTGAGTGATACTGCGTTTATATTTTAGTTCGACGGGACAAGTACGTAGATAAAACAGAAACTCCAAAGGAGTTATATTTTGTGGTGAACTTTTTCCTCAGATTCAAAGCCCAGTATAACAGCCACCCACTGCGCAAAGTGACGTCAGAATGACGTATTTTTCATGGAATTTTTGGACGTCCGAATTCGGTACATAAAAGGGGTTGTTTTGTAACGCCAGGCGACGTCTTTTTTGCGACGTCTTCTGCACGTCTAAATGTTTACATCCGTAGGACCTCCGTGTAAGGAAAAAAGACATGAAAAAAGCGAAAAGAAATGATTGTCTCTGCACTTCACCCATCCATTGCAACACCGAACGCTTCAGCCATTTCCTGCCGGCCGCGGGTTTCGAACCACCGATCTCTGGATTACAAGCCAATCTCGCTAACCACTCAGCCACAAGGCCATATGTTAATTTTGTATATAAGGCACACTTATTGCATTCATAACACGAACGCAACATTATGAGAACAGGTGAGAATATTTTCATGTTAAATTGTTAGTATGACCATATATTGTAATATAACGAACTACGCATTTAATTACAGATTTTTAATTGTAAATTTAGATGAATTTGTATATAAATAAAGAAAGCAGAAAACACAGTACTGTATAAAATAATATAGACTATTCGTAAGTATTAATCATGTTGGTACAATAATGCTGATATTTGTTAATAAAAAAATCATGTAATACAGACATAGGCCTGTCATAGACGTCCAAATGACCTCCAAAGAATTACCCAGTTCAAACGTCAAATGTTGCCCGTAAATATGACGTCCAAATGACGTCCAAAAAATTACCCAGTTTAAACGTCAAATGTTGCCCGTAAATATGACGTCCAAATGACGTCCAAAAACTTACCCAGTTTAAACGTCAAATGTTGCCCGTAAATATGACGTCCAAATGACGTCCAAAAAATTACCCAGTTTAAACGTCAAATGTTGCCCGTAAATATGACGTCCAAGTAGGGTCATGGTTGGACGTCCAAATAGTGGACCTAGTTTGGACGTTGAATAGATGTCCAGAATTGGTCATGGACCGACGGACCCAATATAGACACGATCTGCACGTCTATTCGACGTCCTGTGTTTAGTGGGCACAAACAAGTCTCCGTTATTTAATTTTATAACGTCACTTTAGAATTAGTAACGAATGATTGTGCTGCTTCAGTGAAGCCAATATAGTGAATTAATGAGATTATTATTGAGAAAAATAAGGGAGGATGTGTGTGAATTAAACAGACACTTTAAATGTGCTGAATGTGTGCGCGTTATAGTTTCAGTTTGCACGTAGCCAATCAGATTCCAGAACCACATCTGTACTATAAACTTAATTATTTTGGATCATATGTTTTTAAGTTTTGTCCATTTTTGTGACTGGAATACACTGTAAGGACAAAAGGACTGTGACACCCCCTTCTAATGAAGAGGACTGACTACTTTAGTAAATTCTGTGAACATAAATCTTAATGCTACAGACAGTTCAGTATATTAATGAGAATTACGAGATTCTAATTTTATGGATAATAATTTCAATAGTATGGGCAGGACACTTTTCTATAATTATAATTATATTATAGATTAAAGATCATATTACATGATAATGCCCATGTGCACAAAACAAAGTAAAAAAAAGAAATGATTAAGAACTTCACTGGTTTGTATATAAAGTTAACTAAACCCAGCTAAACAACTTTGGTATGACAAACATTTACCACCTATCAAGGACATGAGCATACAGTCATTTCGTGTAAGATAAAGGCTCTAACAAAAATGATTTTTTTATATGGTACTGCATGGTCTATAATTTTTGTGTTGATTTGAAGTGGAATAGATAGTTTATTAGGGAGTGTTTACAACTTTATGGTACAACAACTTCAGCCACAAAGATTATAAAGGCTTTGACTTTCAAGTAACATTTTTATCCTTTTTGTAAAAAATACCGGATATATATCGGATACCGGCATTCCTAAAAAAATACTGGGATATGAATTTTTGCTCATACCGCCCAGCCCTATGACATGGCCCCTTTAACAAATATTTAGATAGGGTTTTAGTGAAGTTGTTTGGCCACCATTATGGTGATCAGTGTTTCCTTTATTTGGGCAGTTTGTTTTTCAGTTTGAGGTATTTGGGCAGCAAAGTTTTTCAAAAACATGTTATTTGTTGTAAAAGATGTTAAAGCAAAGATTAGTAAGTAATATTGCTTACACTGTAAAAGTAAAATGCTTGCCTTTGATAGTTGAAAAGTATCATTTCTTGAATCAGCATATTAAAGTGATATATTAATAGACAAACTCATTAGACATATTATAAATTAAGCATGCTCATTAAGTCATCTTATCAACCCTGAATAGAAACACAATAAGCTAAGTTTCATGTTAAGTCTTTTCCATAGTAAACTATTATAAGGAAACGTTGTTTTAAGCATTAATCCGGTAAAAGGCAAAACAAATGTATTTATTTGTTTCATATTTCTTTCAGATGTGAGGAGTGAATTATGTTCGGATGGAGAAATAACATCCTCGTCTCGTTCCTGCATCACTGGTGGAGAGACATTGAGCTCACAGAGACATTTAGAGAGACAACACACAGAACATGAACATCATCTGAAGAAACACACCAATAAGAAACCATATCAGTGCAGTGAATGTGGAAAAACCTTCAGGGGTTCATTCTCTTTAAAGTCACACCAAACACTACACACTGCAGAGAAACCCTATCAATGTTCATACGTTGATAGGGATGAACGTTTCAGTCATAAATCTAGTCTCACAATCCATGAGAGAGTTCACACTGGAGAGAAACGTCATCACTGTGATGTTTGTGGGAAGAGTTTTACTCACAAGAGTACCTTACTAAATCATCAGAGAATTCATACAGGTGAAAAACCTTACAAATGCTCTCATTGTGAGAAGTCGTTTGCTCAGTCAGCTAACTTAAAAATCCATGAGAGAGTTCACACTGGAGAGAAACCTTACGTCTGCTCTCACTGTGGAAAGGGTTTCTCTGATCCAAATCAGGTCCGAGTACATGAGAGAAATCACAAACCTTATTACTGTAATGTCTGTGGGAGGAGTTTTGGGCAACATATTGTCTTACTATATCATCAGAGAATTCATACAAGTGAAAAACCTTACAAATGCTCTCACTGTGAGAAGACGTTTCCTCGGTTAGGTAACTTAAAAGCCCATGAGAGAGTTCACACTCGAGAGAAACCTTAAGTCTGCTCTCACTGTGGAAAGAGCTTCACTTCTCATAGCTCTTTTGGAGTTCATCTGAGACTTCACACTGGAGAGAAACCTCATCACTGTAGTGTTTGTGGTAAGAGTTTTAATAAACGTGAAGATTTAGTGATACACCAGAGAACTCATACAAGAGAAAGACTTTATTCAATTCAATTCAATTCAATTTTATTTATATAGCGCTTTTCACAATACTCAATTGTTTCAAAGCAGCTTTACATTAATAGAAGCAGTAAAAGCACAGAAAAATGACAGATAGCACAACATAATACACAATAGCATAAGCTGTCAAATTTGCTGAGGCTATGACTCGACATTATGAACGAGCGTATTACTAATGTAACGTCTAGGAGAAGAAGCTAAATTAAGCCCAAGCAGGCTACCTCCCCGGGGTAAAAAACCCCCTAGGAGAAAAAAAACAAAAACCCCGGGTTGTTGAGCCGAGGAAAAAAAAATAAAAAGTCCTAGGACTCAGTGCGAGAAGACGTTTGCTCGACGAGATTTTCTGAATACCCATCTGAGAGTTCAAACTGGAGAGAAACCGTCTGCTTGATCTGTGGAAAGAGATTTGATTTTTCTAGAAGTTTTCAGCATCATCAGAAGAGACATACTGAAGAACAAACTACACTAAAAATCATCATAGTGCCTTCTCACATGCTGGACTAGAGATGCTCAAAGCTCACTTATAGGTTACCTACTTGAAACAAAGTGTACAATTGTGTAACCACGCATAATTGCTGTTGGTCTCAGTGCATTTAGTAAAAGGGTCTCATTCCTTTAAGTTTGGGAAAATCCACCATTGACATTGGGTTAAGTGGAGATGAAGTCCACCCAGGTCTCCAACACAAATGACCTTCTGTATGTAAATGAAACCCAGATAGCATGCAACCATTGAAACAATGTTAAAAACTGTTGATTTGTCAATGTTAATTGCATTGAATCAATATCAGGTTTGCACCCTCCATTTAATATTGAAAAAATATTGAAACTTCAATAAACCATTATGGTGATCAGTGATTGCTTTAGTTAAGCCCTTGACTCTTTACATTCACTAAATTAAAGGTTAAGTTAGTATTTAGTAGGATTATTTGAAAACAGGAATTAATTTAAATATCCACGTAAGTAGGTTGTCATACAATCTCTGCCATTTAGCTTGGTTATCAACAATAGTGTTTAGTGTTTCTTTTATTGATTGTCACCATTGATAAGTTTCATAGACTGATTCATGATGTCAAAGATTGAGTCTGTACTTAACCTTCTAAGTGTGTTTTTATAATTCTGAAAATATCAGATCTGACACTGCTTACAACTAGCATATTATTTAGGTTAGTATAACAGTTCTTTCTGGTTCTCGAATCTGATTGGCCAAGAGCTCTTCCCAGCCGTCCTATTAATATTATAAATTAATATTTGGGAAACAATTGTTTGATACTGTCCTGATAACGTAACAGTAACCGCTTCGCCATTTGTATCATTCCACCACCTAATGGTCATTTTAGTATTAGTGAATGGAGGTTCTTTAAACAGGCTCATTTCTGACTGGAAAAAACTGCACACACACACAGGGTCCGAAATTAACTTTTTGGCTCACCTGCCACGGGGACTGGTAGATGAAAAAATCCACCAGCCAAGCAAATTTTTTACCGGCCAGAATAATAAACAGCCTTTTTTGTCAGATATACATGTATTTCAGTACATTTAATTAAGATAATAAGGTATTATGTTGAATACAAACATAAAAAATGTCCACAGCAAAATTTTAAATGTATAATAAAAAATCTATATATTGATCAAAATGTAATCAACTTTATTTGTAAAGCACTTATAGAAACTGTAGTTGACCAAAAGTTATGTACAGAATGCAAAAATGTCAAACAAGTAAGCACACAATGAAGACAAATGAAACATGTCAGATACAATGAATAAGAGTACATGGAAGTAAAAACAGAGCAACAAATGGTAAGACATAGATGTGAACATGAAACTAGTGCTTATAACAGTACATTTGAAGGTTTTGCTTAATCTAATTAACTTAAAAAGAATCATCCCAATGCTCACTCTCCATACCTCCATTTCTTACAAAACATACTTTTTTATTTTACTCATCCCCCTTTTTGTCGGTGAGTTTTTGTTTCAAAGGTTGCTTCACTTCCGGTAAATGTCGCCACATATCAGCTAATATGCAGCAGACTGCAGACCGCAAGTTAGCTGCAGTACTAGCTAGCAACAGACCGTCTCTAGTGCTTCAAGTCTCGCGGCACTGTTTACCTTCCGGCCCCCGAGACTTGGAGCGTAAAGACATTCTGTGGTTAGCTCACCCGCCGGGGTGGCGGATAGCCTTTTGAATTTAGTCACCAAACGGAAAATCTACCCGCATTTGGCGCTTGGCGGGTGTTAATTTCGGACCCTGGATATACACAGACGCGCTGTTTTTAAACACTCTCCATGTGTCTCATTAGTGAACTAGCTCCTGAATCAGTGTGTGAATCCCAATCGGAAGTGATTATCCCGTCAAAGATCAGCGCTCTTGGATGTAACATTAAACTTAAGTGGAGCAATATTACATCGTGTGGACGATTAACACTTGGAAAAAGGAATGAAAACAATAATTTTTTTCTGGAGTGATCTCTCTCCCCAGAACGCGAAAACACAGTGGAACTGCAGGTAAGCACTGCAGTTTTTAAATGTGGACAATTGATAATTTATTTTATCGTGATGTGACTATTAAAAAACTTTGAGATATCAACCCCTGATATATTTATGAACTGCGGTCAAGTGGGTAGCGCTTCGAAAATACACGGTCAAGCCGGCCGGACTTTTTTGGTGTGCGCGTCTATTACTGCACTTATGGTGCATTTACACAAACCGCGTTTCAGGCGTCAAAATCCACTTCTTGTGGGAGGGGCAAGTGCCATGCGGTTGTCTGTTTGCCAGATGACTTATGTTGATTCTGCATTTATCGAGAGAGTTACTGGTTTGTATTTGGTAACCTTACTAGGGGAAAATAAACGGCGCGGGTTGATAAACGTCACCTGACTCAAAAGTGAAATGTGTATGTACAACTCCCCACTGACACTCTTCCAAGCGAGGTCCTTTTTATTCTTGTCTCTAGAAATAAGAACTTGCGTCGTATAGCTCCGGGTGACTGCTTCGGACAATATCAAGCGTTCCTTCAGGTTGAATGTGTGACTCCGGGCGGGGTTGCCTAGCAGAAAGCAGGCTCCTGATTGGTTAATGTGGCGCAAAATTCCGCCAAAGTTAAAATTTTTCAACTCGGGCATCAGCCGGCAATTCACGTCAAACACAAAATGCACCATTCGCACGTACCGCGCTCAATTTGTGCCTTTGAGCATTGAGCAAGGTACGCGCGAATGGTGCTTTTTGTTAGCGCGCTGCGCCAAACGCCTCATCTGCGCCGTGGGACCTCCAGATGCGCACTTCTCAGATAGGTGTTAAATAACTAATAAAATAACAATGTTTTATGATTCCCCATAAATATGTTTTTTTAAGTATTTAAGTCACACACACGTTTAACAAAAAATAATTGTCCTCAGGGTAAAGAAAAATTTTGTAGCGTGTGAAGATTTGGATTTTTAGTTATTTTCAATAATAGAAAAAATCTGAAATGAGATCGATACATCATTCATGCATTGTGACTGTGAAGTGTCATGTGACAAGCTTGATGATGCATTATAAAATAATAGTTGCAATTAAAAAATCATTTTAAATGCTATTAAGTTGTTTAAATATCATTAATTTTCAATTCCATCATTTAAAAAAATTCTAACCAATTTAAGGTGGAACTCTGTTCCCCCTCGAAATTCACTCCCTGGACTCCGTCCCCCGGCATTCCCCCAATTTTGTTGTCACTCACAGTCTCTCTAAGTTTGTTGCCGTTTGCCGGATCAGTGTGAATTAACTTTGAAGTATAAAATGAAATTACAGCAAGCACTTATTGTATCTAGTGACAATATATTGCATAAACTGAAGTTCAAAAGGATAAACATGCAGGTGATTCTTCTTTTTGTAAAGTTTTTATATTATTTTGTTAAAACAGATATTGTTCTTTTGAAACGTGTTGTAGCTCCTATATAAAAGTTCTGTAGAATGTGCTGGAATCTTCAGGTTCAAGGCTGTTACTAATGCTAATGCTTTATCTCACAGGTCTCCAATTCATTTTTCTGGAGGTCTACAGTACTGAGATTAGTTCCAAGTTTACCGTACCCCAACACACCTGCCTGGATGTTTTACGAAGGTCACAAAGACCTTGATTAATGGGTTCAAGTTTTAGACCTCTGTTATATGCACTATTGTTTTAAGTGTAAATTTTAGTGTAAACAGATGTATAAAACCTGAGATTTTTCACTGGGTTATTTTGTACTGCTGTCTGTTGTTAAACGTTCCAACCAACCAATAAAGGCAAGACATTACCTTTTATACAATCAGATAAACTTGCTTCAGAAATCATCCATACTGAGCTGTAAAAATAGAATTTAACAAAAAATGTTGTTGGTAAAACAGAAGAAATCACAATGAGGTTTATTATATATATATATATATATATATATGACAAGATTTAAAATGTTAACAATCTTTTGTAACCTCTAACCAGCAGATGACAATATCTAGATATAAACCTGCTAAACCTACCCAGACAGAAAATATCTTCTCTACCTGACATTGTGCATTTAATCACCTGTTTGTATTCTATTTGTGATGCACACCCATAAGAATTTTTCCTCCCACTGTAAATTCCTACACATTTATTGGATATTGAACTGTATATAGGATTGCCACTTTCACCTGGCTGACCTGCCTTTGACATCAGAAACATGTTAGTCGTGCCAGAGGACTGGTCGATGAGTTTGCATTCATGCATGTGCAAATCCCCCCGGCCACAGATAGTGTAAAAATATAATTCCTCATTCATGTGGAGCTGGCCAATGTGCTCACATACTCCACTTCCTAAAGCAGTTGTATCCCCGAGTACTTGAACTAGGCACTGATCTCTGTCATTAAACATGTGATGTTCCTCTGGCAACAAAGCTTCATAAACTAAAGTAAAGCCTTTGGTGGGGAAGAAAACATACACATCATAAAAACGAGCATATTCAAAAGTATGACAGGCAGTCAAGATGTAACCATTACCCCAGTAGACACCATAGCAGGACTTTATTGTGTTTTTGTTTTGGTGCTTTAGCTTGATCCAGCATATTGGCTCTTGTGTTAATTTCAATTTATTCCAATTTTTAAACTCTGCACGTGGCTGTCCAATAAACTTTCCATTTATTAACAAAAGTGGGCCCTGAGATGACGTAAGCACGTCAATACAATCCTTCACATCTGATGTGCTCATGCAAGGAACAGCATATCCTTTATTATTTCTGTAAGAGCTGTCATCTCTGTCACCGACTGAAATGGATGAGGGGTCAGTAATCTCAGCAGCTTCTGTCTGAAACATGAAACACAACATGCAAAATGAACATGCAACATATTTGTTTTTACAGTAAGGTAGATACTTTGATAAAAATGTTCACTATCAGTTTAATTATTGATACTGCTATGTGCTGCTATTTTTTTATAATAAAAAATATCCTATATATTTCATCCCTTATATATTTCATTTATATATTCTACTTTACTGTAATTATATCATATGTTGTTATTATACCTTCTGCATATCCATAGACACGTTATTTCAGTGTAGATTAACAAGAGTCCGTTGTCAAGGTAGTGGTTTGATGAAAAATTGTCTGAAAAGACCAATTAAAACAAGTAAATCAATCAATCAAACAATAATTAGGTCTAGCTCTTAGTTCGAGTGCATGCAGTGTTGCGCAGAAAGAAAGTGCATTGGAATTTAAGATACCGCAAGAACAATTCGATGGCCTAAAAAAGCATTCTGCTCTGGAATCACTGTCGGTATACTTTAATGTCATATGACAATCAATATGCGCATCCTCTGCTAAACGTCGACTAGCTGCTTACAATAAGACTTGCCTCCATTTTGTGTCAAGAATCATTTAAAGGTGCAATTTGTAAGATATTTGCAGTAAAATCTCCAAAAACCACTAGGCCAGTGTTATATATTTTGTCCAGCTGATTACTATCAATATCTGTAATGTTTTCTACTACTTGTAAATCGTGAGAAAATTTCCATTCAAAACATTGACACGGGGCAGTGCAGTCTCCTGTCAATGACGTTAATATCCATGTGACCCTTTGTCACCGCCTTTACTGACGTAACCCACATGACCACACTGGTCGAGCTCGAAAAAATTAAATGGCGGCCAAGGAAGCGGCTGGAGCACAAATTTAGTGAAAATAAACGTATATTTTCACTTTTCAAGCATTTTAATTTCATTTCTAGCGAGAAATTAGTATTGCAGTTTTCAAATATGTGATTAGTTATCACAAAGGCGCTCTCTGTTTTTATTTAAAACACGCTGCCTTTGAAGTGCGTCGGAAAGCCTTTCTCTGAGCTGCCTTCAGGCCTCCGAGTCCGAAGTCATGTCCTCATGAGGCAGCGAGGCCACAAGTCCTCACTGCCTTGAGTTTTCGGACGCAGCCAGTGTTGTGGACAAATGCGGAACTACGCGCTTGCTTATGGACTTATGGATATCTCTGTACCGTCTGCCGCTGGTTGTGTCAGCTCCTGTAAGCGTACGGGCCAACCAAACGACCCAAGAAGAGTTTGGAACAAAACGAGGGAGGATCAATTTGGTGTTGCATTATCTGGATAGAGAGAGCTTCACGACAACATTTAACTAGACCAAGATTCTGATCCTGCTTGTGTTTTACGTGATGGGTGAGTTGTTTTGATTCGTAACCCTTCAAAAAACGTATGCTATTATATTGATGACAACATTACTGTAATCAGCGCGTCTTCCCGCGGACGATATGCACATCAAAGGTATTGTGAGACTCTGATCCTGCTTGTGTTTTACGCGATGGGTGAGTTGTTTTGATTCGTAACCCTTCAAAAAACGTATGCTATTATATTGATCACAACATTAGTGTGTAGACTATAATCAGCGCGTCTTCCCGCGGACGATATGCACATCAAAAGGTATTGTACAGCAATATAAATGGTCATTTTAAGACACTTCACAATAAGATTTGTACTGTCAGTACATTATGTGAAAAATCATTGTAGATTGTAAGTTGAAAACTTAATTCTGAGCTGTGTTTACCATCGAATTTGGACTAATACTGTAATATCAATATGACTAACAATTTCGTTTTGAACATCACATATAAACTTACATAATGAAATAAACGATGTCATCAAATGCAACATTTATAAGACTTGATTACCTTATCCATCAACGTGATTTCTCGTTCTCGTCTGATTGATGGCTAAAGTTAAAGACTACAAATCCCATAATTCCACGCTGCTTTAGAGCGTCAGTAAACAACATCATTGTTTTTGTTTGATCTGGCGCCATCTTTCGGCACATAAATACAAATTGTATCTTTAAATGAGATTTAAACTCTTATAAAAAGAGAAATAGTGCTATTTGTGGTACACAAACGGTTAACAGATGAGTCCCGGCTCCATAACTCATATCGCTATTATGATTGGCTTTTTACTTTTCTTAAGTCCCGCCTCTCTAACCTACTTCGCTTTATGATTGTTTTTGTCTTTACTCATTAAACGTGTGATGTAGGCTGCATTTGCACAGTGGTTCGAGTGTCGACTCCAGCAAACAGATACCATGTGCATTTAGGATATTTTCACTATATTTGACTGAATAAACTGGTTCTGGTTCTCAACATTAATATGGACATAAAAGTTAAATCGGCAGGGAATAAGAAAATATACATTTCCTAACAAATAATATCAACATGCAAAATAAAAAAAGAAAAGTATCTTTAAAAAGCTAGAGTAATAATTATTAATGTATTATTAATTATCAATTTGTATAATTTGTTTTATTTGTATAATAAAACAATAAAAAACAAAAATAATATTACCTTAAAATTCAGAAATGTGTGTCTCCAATGTAGACCAGTCAAAGTACAGATCCTTACTGACAATGGCTGTCACATCAGTTTAATTATAAAAGTTTTATTTCTTCTAATATGGAATTTGCAGATGGGGATTCACAAGCCATATCACCAGTAGAGGTTGCAGAAGTTATTCTGTTAAATCATTGTAATATTATGTACCTGGAAATCCACTGCAGGCCCCGAAGCACTAGGGGGCCCATCTTGCTTGTAACTTAATGTGCTGCTGCACAGACCAAGTGGCGAGCGAGGGGCAACCTTCCGATCTCTCTGATGAAGCCAATACGGAAGTGATTTAAACTGCAATTCATTGACTGGCCGCTAGAGGCTGGCTCCAAAAGGGATTCAATTCCCATAAAGCTCCATTATAAAATTGACAACTTTACAGTAGTAAATAATATGTTTACAGCCTGGTATAAAAAAAGTTTTTGGTCCGTATAGCCAGGGGCGGAGTGGGACCAAAAAATCTACCGGGAAATTTCGTATACCACCGGCCCTCCGTGGTAAAAAAAATGTCTCGTAGCCTATTTGTAGTAAAACTAGGGTAATACAAATCGTAATCAATTTGCCCCCCCCAAAAAAAAAACATTTTCATAACATTAATAAAATCATTAAATCATGGCTAATTTTCCTAAATTAGTAAATATACAAAATGATACCTGGTTGAAAGACGGAGATGCGCACCTCAATCAGCTATTACATAACATATTACGAGACCAGAGATGAATGTGCTCATAAACGGGAGTAATATGGAATAATTTGTACATCTTTGAATAACTGTAAGAATATTTCTTTTAAATATAATTTTTGTCATATAAAGTTTTGAGAGATAATAATGTTTTTTCCACGGTTATTGCTTATTTATTTTAACTTGTTTGGCGCATTACCTCAGAGTTTATTTCAGTAATATTGCTTTTTTCCCGCTAATAATAATACAATTTACATGCCAATCCTGCTTCCTTGTCTTTTTATTAATTTCATTATGCTGTAATGTTAATTTATATGTGGATATTTAATAGCATATGAGACGTTCATTGCCGTTATATAATCTCGTCTAATATTCAAATCATATCCGGAATAATGTGTGCATCTTTGAATAACTGTAAGAATACAGTTCATTTGAAAATAATTTTTGTCAAACTTTTGAGAAATAATAATGTTGTGAGGATATTTATATATTTCAGTTGAATACTCTTGTCTATTAATATGGAAATCTAATAGAAATCTAATAGTAGGAAATATAAAATGTGATACTGCAAAGTTACCCGTCTAAATTTTAATTATGATATATAGCCATATGGAGATAAACCTTTGCAAATGTGCTGATTTTATCCATTCAAGTACTGACCACCAGGCTAGAGATTTTAAACATCCTTAATCCACACTTTCTATCAAATAGTTTCCGCTTGATGGATCAATCCGACCGCATATGTACTGAAATAAACAGGTATTCGGTGACGCGGCTTTTCACATCAAAGGCCGACAGGCTATGCAATTTGGAGAGGGGCCATTCAATAATCCCCCTATATTTTTTAAAAATCCTGGCGAACAGGTTGAGCACTTTTATATAGTCTACTGTGTTGAGCAAAGAGGCTGCACAGTTTGACCAGCGGGAAGCGGCCGCACATCAGGCCGCCAGACGGGGTTGCTATATTACTTGCAATGTATTATCCATTATCAGACCGGCCCTCGCAGCCTCAAAACACTACCGGCGCACCGGGAAATGTCCCGACTCTCCCGATGGCCACTCCGCTACTGTGTATAGCCAAGTTTGCCCTTCATGGGGGGTGAAATTTTTGTAACACATCCGTTTAAATTATATTAAGCATTAAAGTTCTGCATAATTAAGGGCGTGGCCACCTGAGTGACGGTTGAACAGCCACTGCTGTCACTACAGTCGAGCTAGTCGTGTGTGGTTTCAGCAACCAGTCACCTCAGCTTCACCCACATCCTTTTTACCCATTTTCGAATATCTGCGAGAGATGCATGGTGACGGCAGGCACCGCCTACTTTAAGCTTCAAAAACAATCTTCAGACACCTACAGGCGATGTCACCGACACTACTTCCGTCTTTTTTACTGTCTATGGTGGCGAGTGATATCATTGTGCCACAAGAGCCTTTAGAAAGCATAAGAAGCTGTCTGATCTCATAATACTTTAATTGAGTTGTCAGTTGGTCTGTGCAGTTCCACATGCAGTTGACACCCTAACGACATGCGTCTTGATATATGGATATGATTTAAAACTAAATGCTAAAGTTTAAAGACAAACTTATGTTGTTTTGACAAAGTTTGGCCTGAACGTTTAAAACAGTTTGACAGAAGTTTGAGACGAGTTTACTTTAGCAGGCTACCTACCTGGCTGTTAGCATGTTTAAGTATGAAGCTTTTTAACATAAAGCTAACATAATTTAATGTGAAGCTAGCATGAAGCCAGCAAAAAAAAAGTCTTGAGAAGAGGCGTGGTGAGGGGACGATGTGCCGTTATGTTGTGTTGCGGGAATGTTATGTTCAGGACAAAAAGATGTGCTGTTGTACCAAGAGGCTAAATAATAGAGACAGTCGTTGTACGTGTGTACGAACCTCTTTTATGAATAACATGACATGGTGACAGAAAAGGGATAACTTAGGCGGAAATGCCCTGCTGCTGATGCTGTGTGTCACAACTGTGGCAAAATGGGACATTATAGCAAAGTGTGCAGAAACGCTGCAAAATCTCTGAATACTGTCACTACAGAAGATGAAGAGAGTTTATTTTTGGGAGCCGTGAATGCTGGAAAAGACCCATGGACAGTACAGCTACAAGTAAGGCAAAAAGTGTGCTTTAAAATTGATACTGGTGCTGATGTCCCTCTGCCGCTTATGGGTAAAGTGAAAGAGGAGATCGACTGTATGGAGAGGATGGGCGTAATCACAAAGATTGAGAAGCCGACTGATTGGTGCGCCGGGATGGTGGTGGTGCTCGTATTTGTGTGGATTTCACAAGGATGAATGAATCAGTTTGCAGAGAAAAGTTGATCCTGCCTTCTGTTGAGCACACTCTGGGAATGCTAGCTGGGGCAACAGTATTCAGCAAATTAGATGCCAATATGGGATTTTGGCAAGTACCACTGACAAAAGAGTCTGCCAAATACATCACCTTCATCACACCATTTTTGCACTATACAACCCAAACAGTGCACTAAAAATCTCGGCTGATGCTTCTTACTTTTGCCTGGGTGCAGTCCTGTTGCAGAAGAGCGATGCCAGGTGGTCACCAGTGGCATATGCGTCCAGGGATTGCTGTCCTACTGGTGAAGGATGCGACCGAGCCGGTACCTTTAGCCGAGATTTTTACAGCCCTTACTTCATAGTACCCAAAAGAGCGGCGGGCTGCGGTCTGTGCTGAATTGAGCACTTTAAAGAATGTTAAGAATAGCACAGTGTCAACAGATGCTTTGCACGCACATAGATTGTGTGCTCAAACACCTCGCTTGTTTAGGTCTTCAGGTCAGCTGGGAGAAAAGCAAACTTTGCCCCATACAGAGGATCTCTTTCCTCCGTATGGAACTGGATTTGGTTGAATGCATGGCACGATTAACATAAGCACGTGCACAGTCAATACTGACTTGCTCGTATACATTAAAATGCAAGACTGCGGTTCCACTGAAACAATTTCAGAGGCTTCTGGGGCATATGGCAGCAGCTCGGGCTGCTCCATATGAGACTGCTTCAGCTTTGGCTTCACCACCGAGTCCCGAGGAGAGCGTGGCACAGTGGCATGCACCAGGTAACGATCACACCGGCATGCCGTCTCACTTTCTCTCCGTGGTTAGACCCATTATTTCTCAGGGCAGGTGTACCACGGAGACAGGTCTCCAGGCATGCCATTGTATGCACAGATGCCTCCACCACTGGGTGGGGGGCCACGTACGGCGAGCTTGCAGCCTAGGGAGTCTGGACGTCACCCCAGCTGCACTGGTACATATATTGGCTCGAGTTGTGGGCTGTATATCTTGCTCTCATCCATTTTAGCAACGAGCTCCGAGGCAAAGATGTATTAGTTTGCACCGATAACATTGCGACTGTTATGTATATCATTCACCAAGGCGGTTTGCGCTCTCGTCACCTGTTGCATCTCGTCCTTCATCTCCTTCTTTGGAGTCAGAAGAATCAGAGGTCTCTTCGTGCCGTTCACATCCCGGGGTCGCTCAACACAGCGGCATATACGCTTTCACAAGCAACGCGCCCCGGGAAAAGGAGACTCCACCCATAGTCGGTTCAGCTGATTTGGAAATGTTTCGGCAGAGCGCAGATAGATCTGTTTGCATCTCCAGAGACAACCCATTGTCGCCTGTTTAATTCATTAACCGAGGGCATACTTGGTGTGGATGCACTGGCACACAGCTGGCCGCAGGGTCCACGCAAATAGGCATTACGCCCAGTGAGCCTTCTCGCACAGATTCTGTGCAAAGTCAGGGAAGATGAGGAGAGCATTCTATTAGTTGTGCGTATTGGACAACCAGGAGTTGGTTACCAGAACTTACGCTCCTCACAATAGCCATTCCCTGGCGGATTCCCCTGAGGAAGGACCTTCTTTCTTCATCATTTAAAATAGCTGCTATTACACCAGTTCTCAAGAAAACACCAGTTCTCAAGAAACTTGGTGCTGACCCTAACCATTTAGATAATTTTCGTCCTATCTCAAATTCTTGAAAAAGCAGTGGCAACACAGGTCCATGCGAATTGAATTTAAAATTCTCCTCCTCACATACAAATCTCTTCATAGTCTCACTCCACCCTACCTTTCTGACCTCTTACAGCCCCACACCCCTTCTCGAACTCATCGCTCCTCCTCATTGGGTCTCCTTCATACACCTTCTGCTCGCCTAACCACCATGGGTCATAGGGCCTTTAGCCGTGTTCGCTCGCTCTACATATCCACTCGTAACCGGCTGATCTGCGCGAGAACTGACCCGAGATTCTCACTAACGAGAGACATGTGAATCTGATTTGATTCGAGAATCTCTCAACTCGTAACCGGCTGATCCGCGCGAACTGTCTCTCCAATCAGAGCCGGAAACACTGCAGATTCGCAGATTCGAGGCTCTGTGGGCTACATAATCAGGACACAGTTTTTTCTATATTTTCTCTATATTATTATGCTAAAGTCTAAGCCGCTGTCCCGAATCCTACTCTAATTGTCCCGAAAATTATACTGAAGCAAAATCTTAATCCCCAGTCCTGAAATTTATAATGGAGCAAAATCTTGAGTAGTTATTGTCTGATAAAACATGAGCGAGGAATTTGAGTCGTTCTGCTGCCAGCCCCCGCCAGCTACTCATTGCCTGCAGCATCTTGTTTGTTTTTTTATATATATACTGTAGGCGCGCATTAAGATATGCATTGATAAGGCACGGGAGTGCTGGCAGCAGTAAAAATCTCCGCGAAATATGCTGATGTCGAGCCTCCACAACCTTGGTAGCTCAAGTGTGAATTTAAAGTTGTATTGTTTTTATTATTTTATTTAATTCATCTGATTTATCTTTTATTATTAAATAAAATAAAGAAAACTATTATTGGATGATCTAACTATTATTGATTGAAACATAAAATACTTCTACACGCATTATATCAAGAATAATACTTTATTTATACGCATAAGCACTTATATTAATATGATTGTTTCAGTTTGAGATTCATTATCTTTTATTATTAAATAAAATAAGTAAATAAAACTATTATTGGATGATCTGCCCAACCCCTCCAACAAACACAAAAATGCTTTTAAATATGAAAGATTAAACGATTGAATGTAAAAGATTATTATTGAGTCTCTTGGACATAAATAAGGACTAATTATGAGACGTTAGAAGGCGCAAAGAGCTGCATCACCTGCAGCCTGGTAAGTAAATGAATGCTTTGCTTTGAACAAATGCATCTGTTTTTAAATGTTTTTTTTTTTAATGCTACCTCACGGATTTATTGTATATGATGACTCTGTACCTGCGGATATGGTGAGATGAGAAACAATTTTAAGTAATGATTAAAAAAAACTCTTAGCTAAATAACCGCTGTCCAAAGTGCTGAAACGTGCAGAGAGCCGTTTGTAAATTCTTTATCTCCTGTTTGTTACAAATAAAGTATTTTTAGAGTACAAACCTTATCTTACATACTTGTAAATTATGTTTTGATGATATTGGATAGCCATACATTTAAAGCAATTACAAGCCTGCTTTTTACTTCCATGACTAAAAGAAAACGGGTTTTAAAGGTTTTAATAAAAAAATAACAATTTCAATACAAGTGAAAACAACACAATTATTTAACATTAATCTTAAACTGGGGATCTTCTTCCTCCGCTTAGTTTTTCAGTTTACAAAGTCCGTCATCTAAATAGGGATTAGACATAGCGCCAGCGCAACTTGCTTTTAAAGGGGATGAGAGCTGAGTCTCTCATTGGTTTACTGCACGTTGCGCCCAAAATACTTCCATTACAATAGGACCAACCCTTTTCGACCATGCGCTCAGCGCAAAAACCATTTTTCCCATCGTTAAATTAGAAAAAGTGGATTCGGACACGCCCATTTAGACGTTGCGCTGTGCGCTTTAGACAATGCGCTTAGATCGTTAAAATAGGGCCCATAAATATGATTCATACGTCATTAAAGTGTCTATTTTTTGTGTACACTCCCAAAAAAACCCAAAATGTTTTTTTTTTTTCGCAAAATTAAGAAAATAAACATGATGCACATTCTGTTCTCTCTCCCTTAGTGAACTCCTTTCAGAAATGCATCAGAAAAATTAACTGTAACTTAACCCTCTGGGGTCTGACCATTTTGGGACACTGGCAGAGGTTCGGACATGCTCTTACATTTGGTCTTTTTTCAGTTGCTTTAAAACATAATAATGGCAAGTGTCTCATAACATTGCATTCAGCACAAACAGGACTACAATATTATATGAGATATATGTATGTACATGTTTGTATTTTGTATTTTTGAGGGGAAATTGTTTATGCATGTTTTTAAAAAAAGCAAAATTTGATGCTATAAAATGATCCACAAAACCTATACTAAACATGTTTTCCCAAGACTTTTCTAAACAGAATCTAGTAGTCTAGAGTTTTTTCTTTAAAATTATGTGAAAATCATTTTGCCTACTCATTCACATAAAACAATATATTGATTTAGAAATTGTAAGACACTTTTTGTTTAGAGTGGCGGTATGCGAGAATGATTGATTCACAGCAGAGTAAACAAAAGGCTTGCATAATGAACTGCATAATGAGCCTTTAGGCAGGAATGTGAGATGGATACAGTAAAGAATTTAGAGGACAAAAGGAATATATACATGTTTGTTTGTGGTTTATTAAGAAGTTAACAATATAATTAAAATAGAAATGAAGGTCAGTGGGACATTTTCAGTTTATTTGGAAACAAACCCTCTTCAAAAACTTAACTTGTATAAACTAAGAAACGTCTCGGTTACGTATGTAACCCTCGTTCCCTGAAGGAAGGGAACGGAGACGTCACGTCGTGACCGACGAATTGGGAACCGCTTCGCAGGTGACCTATCTACTTCGAGAACTATCAAAAACGCCAATGAACTTGGCATGCAGGTATTTGCATAATGCCGGCGCCGCCCCGCCAGGTGCGTATATAAGGCGCAGGTGCATAATATCAAATCAGCTATATTATTGCTGAGAAGCCGAGCAACAGTGCCCGGCCTGAAAACAGCAATGGAACAGCAAACTGTGGCGATGGGACGTGACGTCTCCATTCCCTTCCTTCAGGGAACGAGGGTTACATACGTAACCGAGACGTTCCCTTTCAGTCGGTCACTACGACGTCACGTCGTGACCGACGAATTGGGAATCCCTACCAAAACGCCACTGCAGCTGAACCCTTCCAGTGCCTGCAAAAGCCCTCCGCCCTCCACATAAAGGGGCGGAACCTAAGGCGAAATGCAGAAGGCCGGTCACTACCTGTTCCTTAACCCACGATAGTGAAGCAGCGAACTGGGGAAGCGTCTAAACTGGGCAGAGCTAGAACACTGCGGAAGCCATCCCCTAAGAAGGTTAAATGGATGACATAAAAATATATGAAACAACCGACAGGTTGCTCAAAAAAGTCTCTGAACAATACATGGTATGCCGAGAGATGCAGAGCAGGCTCTGCTAAGGAAAAACGTGGAGGATTAGAACCCCACGGACTTTACACACAAATGAACCCCACGTAGGGGACAAATGTGGACGCCTAGCCTACACAGGTTTACAGAAAATACATCAAAGATAGATTGACAGCGGATGCTCCGCAACACCAGCTATCAGGGCGGTGGAGGAGAGGCAAAAACAGTTTTTGAGACGTTTTTGCCCCTATGGCCTTCCATATTGGTGCAAATGTACAGCACCAAAATAGAGGCTCCAAGCCGACACACGAGCCGACCCTCGGCATTCTTAACTAATTAGTAGAAAGAACCCGAGTGGAAACCGGTTCGACACAAACACTATAGAATCTTGTGAACGTATTAGGTGTCGCCCAGCCTGCAGCTCTACAAATATCTGTTGGCGAGGAACCGCGAGCCAGTGCCCAAGATGATGCCACACTGCGTGTAGAGTGAGCACGTAAATTAAATGGACAAGGCACATTCTGCTTTTGATATGCAAGGGCTATAGTATCCACAATCCAATGGGACATCCTCTGCTTGGTGACAGCTTTCCCTTTCTGCTGACCATCGTAACAAACAAAGAGGTGATCTGAGGTCCTAAACTTTGCGTCCTGTCTATATACACACGTAGTGCACAAACAGGGCATAACAAAGCCATGGCTGGGTCTGCCTCCTCCAAAGGCAGCGCTTGCAGGTTCACCACTTGATCTCTGAAAGGAGTGGTGGGAACTTTGGGCACAAAGCCGGGCCGGGGTCTCAGTGTTACGCTGGATGCAGCCGGCCCAAACTGAAGGCACGAATCATCGACCGAAAATGCATGAATATCCCCTATCCTCTTAACAGAAGCCAAAGCAAGGAGAGTTAATGTTTTCATAGTAAGAAATTTAACACTCACACTATGCAGAGGCTCGAATGGGGCTTCCTGGAGTGATTTCAGCACCAAGGACAGGTCCCAAGGAGGAATAGAGGGAGGACGCGAAGGATTCAGTCTTCAAGCGCCTCTGAGAAATCTAATGACCAGGTCGTGCTGACCCACTGTCCTACCGTTTACGGGTGAATGGTGAGCTGATATCGCAGCGATATCGACTTTAATAGTGGATGGTGACAGCCTATTCTCCAAACGACGCTGGAGATACAAAAGCACAACACTAATCGGGCATTCTCGGGGGTTTTCACTTTGGGAAGAGCACCAGTCGACAAACAGGTTCCATTTAAGCGCTTAAGCCTGTCTCGTAGACGGCGCTCGGGCAGCAGCAATAGTGTTAGATACCTCTTGCGGTAAATCACTCACATCCTCCGTGCCCCATCCAGAGACCACACATGGAGGTTCCACAGGTCGGGGCGCGGGTGCCATAATGTGCCCTCTTGTTGAGAAAGAAGGTCCTTCCTCAGGGGAATCTTCCAGGGAGGGGCTGTCGCGAGGAGAGAGGGTTCTGGAAACCAACTCCTGGTTGTCCAATACGGTGCCACCAACAGCACGCTCTCCTCGTCCTCCCGGATTTTGCATAGGGTTTGCGCAATGAGGCTCACCGGAGGGAACGCGTATTTGCGCATGTTTCGCGGCCAGCTATGTGCCAATGCATCCACGCCGAGCGAGTCGTCGGCTAGTGAATAGAACAGGCGACAATGGGTCGTCTCTGGGGAAGCAAACAGATCTATCTGCGCTTTGCCGAAACATCTCCAAATCTGCTGAACCGCAATGGGGTGGAGCCGCCATTCGCCGGGACGCGCAGCCCGAGAGAGCGCATCCGCCTCTACATTGAGCGTGCCCGGGATGTAAATGGCACGAAGAGACCTCAAATTCTTCTGACTCCAAGTGAGGAGGTGACGGGCAAGATGCGACAGGTGACGCAAGCGTAAACCGCCTTGACGATTGATGTACGCCACGGTCGCAGTGTTGTCTGTGCGAACTAATACGTCTTTGCCCCGTAACTCGTTGCTGAAAGGACGAGCGCAAGATATACAGCCCACATTTCCCGGCAGTTTATGTGCCAATGCAGCTGGGGTGTCGTCCAGACCCCCGAAGCCGCAAGCCCATCGTACGTGGCCCCCCACCCCGTGTCTGAAGCATCTGTGCATACTATTGCATGCCTGAAGACCTGTCTCAGAGGCACACCGGCTCGGAGAAACGCACGGTCTAACCACGGAGTGAAAGTGCGACGACACGCAGGTGTAATGATAACACGGTGTATGCCGCGCAGCCACGCTCTCCTCGGGACTCGATCGTGAAGCCAATGCTGAAGCGGTCGCATATGAAGCAGTCCGAGCGGAGTTACAGCTGCGGCTGCTGCCATATGCCCCAAAAGCTTCTGAAATTGTTTCAGCGGAACCGCGCTCTTGCTCTTGAATGTATTCAGGCAAGTCAGAATCGACTGTACACGCGCTTCTGTAAGATGAGCTGTCAAATCGATCGAGTCCAGTTCCATACCGAGAAAAGAGATTCTCTGCACGGGGCAAAGCTTGCTCTTTTCCAGTTGACCCGAAGACCCAAACGAGCGAGGTGTTTTAAAGTTAAATCTCTGTGATCGCACAGCGTCTGACGTGTTTGAGCTATTATTAGCCAATCGTCCAGATGCGCGAGAATGCACACACCTTTCTCTCTCAGGGGTTTTAAAACCCCCTCCACTACTTTGGTGAATACGCGGGGTGACAGAGAGAGCCCGAATGGAAGGACTTTGTACTGGTATGCTCGCCCCTCGAACGCAAAGCGGAGAAACGGCCTGTGTGCCGGGGGAGAATCGATACGTGGAAGTACGCGTCCTTCAGGTCGATAGATGCGAACCAATCGTTTGGACGAATGCATGAAAATATGCATTTGGGTGTCAGCATTTTGAACGGCATTCTGTGAAGTGCACGGTTCAGCGAACGCAGGTCCAGGATCGGTCGCAAACCGCCGCTTTTCTTGGGTACAATAAATTAAGGGCTGTAAAACCCCGACCTCATCTCGGCTGGAGGGACCGGCTCGATCGCGTCCTTCGATAATAAAACAGCGATCTCTGCACGGAGGACGTGCGCATCGGCAGCTCTTACCGCAGTGAAGCGAACGCCGGAGAATTTGGGGGGACGCCGGGCAAATTGGATCGCATAGCCGAGACGAATCGTGCGTAAAAGCCAACGCGACGGGCTGGGAAGCTGTTCCCATGCCCCCAGATACCGTGCGAGGGGGACTAAAGGCATGATCGGTGTACCCGCGGCGGGCGCAACGGAGGTGATCGCCGGTGTGTGCGTAATGGCCGCACCGACAGCAGTGTTGTGTGTGATAACACTCACCTGAGTCCGTAGCTGGGTGGGTGAGTAAGGGAGGCTCTGCTGAAGACACCTCACACCACTCGATACACCCTCTGGCGAAGGAGGAGGAAGACGATGGGTTATGAGCCCGTAGCTGTCTCCTACCACCTGAGAAGTTGGAGAGCGCGGTGGGGTTATGAGCCCGTGCGTCACTCTCATTCTCCTCTGATGAGTCGGAGAACGAGGGGGGGTTATGAGCCCGCTCGTGTCTCCGGCGCTCATCTGAAGACCTAGAGATGGAAGTGGAATTCGCTCTTTTTGTGAAATTGTGGGTGACGACTGAAAAGTCGGCGGAACAGAAAATTGAAACAAAAGTTTCCCCAACCGGCCCTCCTCCGGTGGGGGGAGTGGTGCCTTCACCATCTCCCGAAGAGCGATCCCCTTTATCTCTAGGTCGCCCGTCCCAGGGCCGCTTCGATCTCCTCTTTCCACCCTTCGAAGCGGGCTGAGCGGGCGGGGCGGGCTGCTGACAACCGGTTCCTCGCATCTTAGAAGAGCCCCGGGGAGGAACGGAGGTGGCCGCCGCAGGACGCCCTCGGCAAGGAGCAGGCTGAGGCGCCGACGTGGACGGGGCAGGCGCAGGACGCTTCCAACGTGGCATGATCTGAGCGATGGCCTCAGTCTGCTTCTTGGCCGCGGAGAATTGCTGGGCAAACTCCTTGACCGCCTCGCCGAACAGGCCGGTCTGGGAAACCGGAGCATTCAGGAGCCGGGTCTTATCGGCATCCTTCATGTCCGCCAGACACAGCCAGAGATGGCATTCCTGGACTACCAGGGTAGACATCGCACGCCCGACGGCGCGTGCGGTGACCTTGGTCGCACGAAGCGCCAGATCCGTAGCCGCACGCAGTTCGGAGAACTCCGCCGAGTCGTGACCTCCCGCGTGCAGGTCCCTCAGAGCCTTAGCCTGGTGAACCTGCAGCAATGCCATGGCATGCAGGGCAGAGGCTGCCTCCCCACAAGCCTTGTAAGCAGCACCGGTCAGCGCCGATGAGTGCTTACAAGCCCGTGAGGGGAGAGTAGGCTGGTCCCGCCAGGAGGAAGCGACACCGGCCGGACACAACTGCATCGCGACCGGGCGCTCCACTGACGGGATACCAGTGTACCCCTTGGCATCTCCACCCTCGAGAGAGGTGAGGGGTGAAGGCTGATACGGCCGGTTCCGGGCGGAAAACAGGGTTTTTCACGACCACGTCAGCTCTTCATGCACCTCGGGGAAGAAAGGCACCGGGGGCGAGGACTGAGAAGCCCTGGCACCCCCGAAGAACCAATCATCGAGGCGGGATGGTTCAGGTGGGGGAGGTTTAGTCCACTCCAAGCCGACCGCCTCCGCCGCCCGAGCGGGAGCGGATCTGGATCGACGTCCGAGGCTGACAACCCCCCCTCCGACGTTACGGTGGACATCGCGTCAGGTGGAGGCTCGACAGAGCGCGAGGACACCGTAGAACACGGGCCGCTCGTCTCCATCGGGACCTCCGCTGGCAACGGATCAGGGCGCTGGGAGCTGCTGGATGAACCAGCAGACTGACCCAGCACCGTTATACGGAGATCATCCTTCGCAAGTCTGGTAACTGCGCCCTTAGCAGTACCAGACTTGGAAGGCGGGGGCCGTTGCCGGAGGAACGACACCTGTCTCCGCAAATCCGCCATAGTCATGCCCTCGCAGACGGAGCATGAACTATCACGCAACGCTGCCTCTGCGTGCTGGAGCCTCAGACACGAAAGACAACGCTTGTGGCCATCCTGGGGGGCGATGAACACACTGCATCCAGAAACGGAGCACGGACGGAAATCCATCTTTAAAAAGACGACCCCGACCGTGACACGAATGAGTGGCTGTCTTTAAAAAGACACAAAGCTCAAATGTGCTGCACTTTTAGGGAAATCACTCTTTGTGCAAGCTGGTGAAACACACAGGGAGAGGCAATGCACTCACTCGAACTCAAGTCCTAAATTAAAGAGACAGAGAGAGAGAGAAAGGGTGGAGAAAAAACACTGCGAGCCTCCACTGAGGTGTCTTTGCCCAACCAACTTCAGCAAGCTGAGATCTTATTTTTTTCCCTTCAGAACAGGATCTACGAAGATCAGTTTGGAAAGCTTCTCGAGAGCAGATGTCTGCCGGCTTCGAAGCAATAAAGCTGATTTGGTATTATGCACCTGTGCCTTATATACGCACCTGGCGGGGCGGCGCCGGCATTATGCAAATACCTGCATGCCAAGTTCATTGGCGTTTTTGATAGTTCTCGAAGTAGATAGGTCACCTGCGAAGCGGTTCCCAAATCGTCGGTCACGACGTGACGTCGTAGTGACCGACTGAAAGGGAACTGATAGACAACAGAGCTGTAAACTTCATGTGGCTTATGTTACCATATAACTTTATGTCCAAAAAGAATATGTTTTTTCACTTCATAGTTTTGTACTGATGAGAGGGATGCAGACCTGTAAGAGAGTTATAAACAGCTGTTAGCATAAATTGTCCAGAGAACTACCACATAAGCTTACATGCATAACTGATGGGTAAATATCACTGATAGCACTACTACATTCAGATAAACTATCATGTACATAAACTAAATTCAGAACATCTCAGATAAACATCTGCAGTGATTAGTTTTATAAAAAGCTATTTTCGACTGATCATCTAGCTTCTGTTTTTAACAATGTTTTAATGCGTTTCTGTAAGTACGTATGAACTTTAAAAACACATTGCATATGGCGTCCATGTGCGTGAGCTCGTGTCTCCGCATAAACAACATGGCACTCATAAAAAACGGTGTCGCGTGTAAAGTGCATTGTATGTAATTGCGTTGCATTTAAACAATATATGGAATCTTATTACAGCAAACACTTAAAAGATCCTGCAGTGCAGCCTTACTGAAAGTTGCCATGAATGATACAAAAGTGAACTGTGTCTAACATTGTACGGCATGTAACAGTTATGCGCCATTATGTGAGTTCACGCGTCCTCTTTGTAAACAATGCGAAAGTTTTTCAATCCGAACCGTGCAGTCTGCTGAGGTCGCTTATGTAGGCTGAACTGCTCAAGCAATAAGCATATTACATGATAGCAAATATAAATGAGGATTAATGACTAACAGTTACATCAGGAATATATCCTCCTCCATTGCATCTTCCATTGTTCTTCTTCTTACGTAACATAAAAGATAAACGCTTCTCTTCCTCAATGTCCAGACATAAATGAAGATATTCCTTACGTGTGTGTATAAAGTTTATCATCCAACATGTGGTAAAGTCTTTAAATTTGATAAAACTTTACGCTTTGTTTGTCATTGTTTAAACTGTTTGTCTGTTCATTACCATGTGAACAGCAGGTACAGCTTCTGGGCGTGACCGCATTAGAGATAATGAAGTCAGCCAGAAAAAACTGTACTCTATTTACTTCAATGCAAATTACATAAACAGGCAGTATTTGTTTTCGATTATATTTAGATTGTTTAAAAGTACACATTTCAGACTTTCTTTGGATATGTGTATCATGTTTGTGTGACGAGTATTCGCTGAGTTTCAATTGATTTTGGCAACGTGTTTTGAGAGACAGCTGGCGGAGACAGAAATGTCTGAATTCGCACCCTGTTTATTTTCTTTATTTGACAAAAACACAAAGATCTGTTGTGAATGTACACAAATTAAAGAAGACCCTTCACAGTTTTAAATGATGTAAAACACGTAAGTGTATGATTATTAATGATGGAGTATTTTAAGTTGATTCTGCCACAATAAGGAGAAAACACGGCCCCGCGTTTTTGGACCCCAGGGGGTTAAAGAATACTTGTCATATAAACAAAAGGTAAATGTCTACATAATGCTTGGAATGTCTACTTTTAAATGATGTAAGTGTAATCAAAAACAAATATTGTCATTCGTTGTTAACTGTATAAGAAGGGGGGGACGTACCATCTTTCTCCTGTTACTGCATTGTCTATAATGAGCCACGCCCAGCTCCATTGAAGAGAAGAGCAGAGATCATCCATATTCATTAGTCAACCCCACATAATGGACACTTCATCTCTGATCTCTGCATTCGCTTTGTGGTATTCTTATAAAAGACGCGATTGCAAACAGCACTGAATCCTTGTTTATTCGTGTATATCTCTGCACAGTACATTTATTTAACACAGAATTACACGCATGGGAAGACATTTCTTTTGTGTTGCTTTCACAAACAAACACGTGACATAATAATGTCTTTTTACATTCCTGCCTAAAGGCTCATTATGCAAGTCTTTTGTTTCCTCAGCTGTCAATCACAGATTATTCAGGAGCTTTCCAGCCTCCTTGAATGTTGCCTTCCCAACCAGAGGGTGACTTAGGAATTGTAGATCGATGTGTTGTTTTATGTGAATGAGTAGGCAGAATGATTTTCACATAATTTTACAGAAAAAACTCTGACTACTAGATCTTGTTTTGAAAAGTCTTGGGAAAACATGTTAAGAATGAGTTTTGTGGACTTATATCAGTTTATTTAAAATGTTGCTTTTTCAAAAACCACGCATAAACATTTCCTCTCAAAAATACAAACATGTACATATATGTTGATCATATAATATTGTAGCCCAGTTTGTGCTGAACACAGTGTCATTAGACTTTTGCAATTCCTTGCTGAATCCTTCATGCCCTCCCTCTATTCCTCCTTGGGACACAGTAAGATTAACCCCCCTGTTCAATGCACATTCTTAAACAAATTTTGTAGTATGAGGCAGTTTTTATTTATTTTTTCTGTATTTTGTCTTTACACTTTAAGGTGGGCCAACTGGAAGAATTTCACTCCTGTCTACCGGACAGATTTTAGACAGATGAACAGATGGAATGCTTGCAGTGCAGAGACCTTTTCAAGTCATACCAGGGTATAGGGGACGTGGTGAACTTCTGGGCATTTACTCAGATGTTTGCACATGATTTTGCTCCCAGGACTGTTTATTTTTGCAGGAGGGAACCCATTGGTGTGTTACATTCATAGAAGAGAAAGCAAGAATGAATTAACATCAACTGGTTTTGATGTATTAATTGATGTATTCATTCACAATTTAAAGTTAAACTTTGCAGTGTATAGTGTTCTAAGAACATGTGCATGAAAACAGGTTGCAATCATTTAAATCATTTTATCATTCTTTAAAGTTTCTCATATTTCATGTTAATGTAATTTGCTATGTACTCACTAAAAACAGTTGGGTTAAAAATAACCCAATAAATAACCCAATGGTGGGTTACTATAGCACCGACCCATTGTTGGGTTATTTTAACCCAATGCATTGGGTAGAAAGTTTTACCCAATTAGTTGGGTTATGAAATAACCAATTTGTTGGGTTATTTTTTGCAATGCTGTTTTAACCCCATTATTATTGTTATTATTATTATTATTTAATATTTATTACTATTATTTGCTTTATAAATAAATAATACAAAACTTACAAATACATTTATAATGCTTTATTTCCATTTAGTCATTTGCACATGCACTTAAATGTATAAATACATACATGTATAGAAGCATAAATAGATACATACACACATACATATATACATACATAAATATACAAAAACATATAAGAACAGAACAAATACTCCATCTTATCCAAGTAAAAACTGCTTAAAAGGATAGATCACACATTTTGTCATCATTTTCATCCTCTCGTGTTGTTAAACATGTATAGAAGTCTTTATTTTGATGACCACAAAGGAACATATTTCAAAGAATGTTTGAAATCAAACTGATCATGAGCCCCATTCACTTTCATAGTATTCTTATTTCCTACTATGACAGTCAATGGGGCTCATGATCTGCTTGGTTTCAAACATTCCTCAAAATATCTTCCTTTGTGGTCATCAGAACAAAGAAATGTATACAGGTTTGTAACAACAGGAGATGAAGAAAATTATGACATAATTTTTATTTTGAGGGGAACTATCCCTTTAAGCAGGTGACAGTGTGTTAAGGAAACATGACCTGGTACAAAATGTATTGTGTGTTACAGAAACTACCTAACAGTAGTGAAAGGCTTGGGAATATTAAAGCATGTGTCAACTGCTGGTCTTGCTCCTGGGCCATGCCTCCCCACAAAAACAAAGACTAGTGATTAGTCGAATTCATCCCATAGCAGGACTGAATTATGTTATTCTGACCTTAAGACAGAATTTTCACAATGTAAATATGCACACATAAACAGGTTAAAAAAAACAAGTGTCATAGGCTAAATGATACTTACAGGTTGAAAATTAAATATAGCTGCAAGCAGCGATACGGGGCCAAGCACCTTCAGCGCAATGAGCACCCAAAGCACAGCAAAAACCACACGACGCAGCAAATGTGCAAACCGCAGAAAGCGCGCAATACAGAGGCCGAACCCGAAGCAAAGCAAATGCAGAGCAGAACCACTGCAGTGCGGAGCAACAACAGTAAAGATGGCAAAAATATAACACGTGTGGAAAACCAGACAGGTCGAGAAGAACATGTTAAAGTGAACACAAAAGGAAATCTCAATAAGTGAAAGTAAGAGCTGGGATTCAAACCCATGACCTCAGGTTCCCAAAGCACAGCAGTTACCGCATGCGCCACTGAGTAAACGATTAAACCACTGAGTTGGTGTGTCCAAGCTATAGAATAGAGATTAAGAGCTGTAAACATTGATATCCAGCAATTACCAAAAGTGCAGAAATGACAACAGAGAGCACAAATAACTGAAATACAATGTATAGTATGAGATTCACAAAACTTAAGTGAGAAAAAAGTTAAGACAAAATACCACTGCACATGGGATTCGAACCCATGACCTCTGAAACTCATGGCATGTGATTAACCAGATGCGCAACCGAGTGAACACAGCTCAAGGGCAGCAAAAAAACAGCTTAGGTGCTTCAAGGATTGACATGTGCCAATCAACACAGATGCAGAACTGACAGTGCAGAGCAGAACAATCAGAAATACAATGTATATGAGAATCAAAAAGCTCAAATGAGATTGAAGACAAGAACATCATTCTGTATTGTAATGCTATACAATGTAATATACAGTCACATTAATTTACTATGACAAATAGACAACGTCACAGGCACGGTCAACTTTGGAGTGGTATTTCTAAGAAAGAGAACAGAATATCAAAAATCTGTTCGGTCATTTCTGTGCGGATTGCTCCAAACATTATACGAGCAGTACCTGGCATAAAATAAACAACATTTGTAATAGGAGTAGCGAAAAAATCATCTACCATATGCTTTACAATAACACATGAACAGAATGTTGGAAAATGACAAACGAGGTATCGTTGCAATCGGCATAAACCAGTGAATACAATTTCACAAAGAAATTTATATCAGACAAAGTATTCAGAAGTTAAAAGCAGTTCCATGAGAACTGTTATAGTTTATAACCCCTAGGTGGCGCTGTACTCTGACTTCCCAGATACCTTCAGGACATCATGTCGAAGCTCCTTACTAATTTTTGCACGGATATGTCCAATAGTTCAAAAAATATAACAAATTATGTGAAATTTCAAAATGGCGGACAGGCGGTTCGGTCAAACCCAGCATAATACACATCGACAGATGCGGCATGAGGTAAGCAATCCATAGACATCAAGATCATAATTTTCTGACAAACAGTTCAGAAGTTATGGGCAAAAATAGCCTATTTTATTATCTCATGACCCATAGGTGGCGCTGTCAACAAATTTGGCATGGACCCCAAGTTCATGGTCCACATGAAGTGTACCAAATTTCATTTCAATTGATCAAAGAATGACTGAGCTACAGCTTCAGAACCATTTTTGCGCCAACCTCGTTAAGTTTGCGCATTTATTACTTTTAAACAAAGATAAATATCAAAATTCTGTTCAGTCATTTCTGTGCGGCTCACTCCAAAGATCACCTGTGCCATATCTCATAAGAATTGAACCACATTTGAAGGAGGAGTAGCAAAAAAACGAAATACTGTACATTTCAAAATGGCCGCTACTGTAATGGGTGGAGTTTTACTGTAAAGTATCAAATTCAATAAGCGGGATGAGAGCAATCATGTGTACTAAGTATAATTTTCATAGATCAAGCGGATCACCAGTTATAACCATTTGAACATTGAATTTTTGCACTGCTGGTGGCGCTATAGAGTTAGTGCTAGAGACCCCATTTTTGGTCACTTGACTTTTCAGGACCACCTCTACAACTGTGCCAAATTTCATCATTTTCCTATGTACGGTTCATAGGGCTGCCATAGACTCCCATTGGGGAAAAATAATAATAATAATACTGACAATAACAATAGGTGTCTCAGCACCTTCGGTGCTTGACCCCTAATAAATGTTTGCTTTGGCTCTTGGTACTGTAGGAAGGCTGAACCATCTTGCTGGCCATTTTGTAGGGTTTTTAATGCAACATCTCCAAGAATGTCTACATTTAAAGAAAAGAATAATGTATTAAATCTCAAAGCAAACACATCTGGCACGCTGAATAAATACTTTGACAGTAGATGGCGCTGAATTGCAAATTCAACCGTTACCGGGGTTACAGTAAACAGTAGTATACGTGCAGGATTAAACAGCGCTTTATCAGGGGATTATACTGAGGTAAAACGACAATAAAATGCCATCGAGTCATTTCTTAAGACATTTTCATTCAGAAGCACATTTATATTACAGCTCTGTTTCTATAACAGCCGGTTGCATCCCTTACAAAAGTTAAAAAACGGTTTTTACTACACTTTAAACCAAAAAATATTGTCTGTTAGAAGCCATGGTTAAAGCAATATGGCAATCAATACGCCATGAAACTAACGTTATACTACTAAGAAAAGACATGATTCATTTTCGTAAGGGTTCATGCTGTTGGTGCTGTTTAGTATTAAAATAATTTGCGATGTTTTTCTACCTTTATGATGGCTTAAAAACGCGTGTTGGCATCGGTAACAGTTAATTAATGGAACAGGTGTAACGGACAAAAACTAGACAACAGCGTTTTGTACAAGTATTTGTAGAAAACGTGGCTGATAGTTTACTGTGTGTTAGAGCTTAAAGACACTTTGTAGCAAATAAAACATTATACACAGAGATATTTTAAAACGTACCTCTCGTGTCTGTCCGCACTCAGCAGTGGCTCCTGTCGACCATTGAAATTCAAAATGCGTGACGTGAGCCCGATTTTAACCCATCGGTCTGGGTTGTTATAGAAATAACCCAATAAAAGCTACGAATAACCCAACACAACAACCCAATATGTTTAACCCACCTGTTGGGTAAAACAAATAACCCAATTATTCAATTATTCATAAAATGGCCCTGATATGTCACTAGACATTAAGAAATCATTTTCATTTCAAATACTTATATCACTGGTAACAGTGGTCCGGCCAGGATATATAATGTGTTTGTTTGAATATATAAATCAAGGTACATCTACATAACCATGGTTCGCATTACACCGCGTTCCAAATTATTATGCCCATGCAGTTTTTGTTTATTTTACCAATAGAGTCAGTAAGTTTAGATATTTTATTTGACCCTCAACACTTATATGACAGCGTGGATGATATTCTATTTAAATGAAATTAAAACGTTAAAAGATACTTAAATACTTTGAAAATAATGCTATTCCAAATTATTATGCAAGTTGTATTTCTCCTACAATATGGGTATGAAAAAAGATTTTTAGTAAAATATTAGGAAAAGGCAGCAAAACATGCATTTAAACCTGCTGGTGTCCCAGGAATCCCAAGAACCCCTTAATACAGGATCCTTGCAAAAATGAAACATTTGCTGTGAACTCAGAATACAAGATGACTATTTTCACACAGTTTTATTCATTGACATACCATCCCTGCAAGCAAGTCTATGATGGCCCGTTATTGGCCCACTTATTGCTCGTTATAGGGCCCCCAGCAGGCTCACAGTGCAGGGCGCCTGAGATTTTGCTCATCGGCAAAAGGTTCAAAACAAAAGTAATTCAATTTAATTCAATTTGAACACCCTGAAAGGGACTACAAATTATCTATACAAATATAAAATAATACAAATTAACAAAAATAACAAATTATTTGAGATTTGCCAATGAATACTTTGGAACACTAAAACATATTTTTAACAGAGGTCACTCTTCCCTCCAGGTCTGTAAACTAAACAGACAGTGGTAGCACTCCTTTACTTCACCCGCTTGGTCTTGAATTCCTCAACCACACCTTTATCTCACTCTCAACTTTAGAATCAGGAGGACTTGGCCTAAAGGAGCATTGTTTTACAGTAGGGATGTCCAAATCGGTCCTGGAGGGCTGAATTGCTGCAGAGTTTAACTGAAACTTCCCTCAATATACCTGCCTTAAAGTATCTAGTATTCCTAGGAAGACCTTGATTAGCTTGATCAGGTGTGTTCGATTAGGGTTGGAGCAAAACTCTGCTGAGAGATCGGTCCTCCAGGAGCAGGATTAGACACTTATGTCCTAGTGGCAACTTGGGCTTTACACCTACCAATGGTTCCTGTATAGGCAGTCTAACAGGAAGAAAAAGCAAAGAAATTACAAAATGTCACATTTGCAATTATTCTTTTTTTTTGAGAAGTAAACTGTACTCTTCTTGTAACATTTATGAACTATATATAATATATTATAAATATATGATCTGTCCCATATCTAAATGCATTTGAATAGACTAAATCATCCAGTGAAAGAACGCATTCTGTCTCAAAGAGCACACTTGTTCACGGTTTTTAAATGAATTATGCATTGTCTTAGACACAATCCCATGCAAAAAAAATGTATTCCTTTTGTGCAGAGTTATAAGGTCGTATTATTGAATTTTATATACATTTTTCAAAAGCATTCAAACAGAACATGGGCTGCCAACACAAAGCCTGCATGGGCCCAAAGATCCAAAAATTGCTCTGGGCCTGAATGAGCTGGCCCACTCTGGGCCATTATGGGATTAATGAGGGCAGACCGCTAGTGTGGGCTGCTCACAGAAAGCCAGAGCTGAGCCCAAAGCTTTGGGCTTTACCTGGGCAAACCCATACTGGGCTTGTTTAGGTTTGGTGTGGGCTGGCTCTAGCTCACTGTTGCTCACAAAAAGCCAGCATGGGCCCTGCAGTGGCATGTTTGCAGGGATAACACACTGATTAATGTAGATGAATGCCATTCTGGATTGTTGGTGAATAGCCACTATGTTCAGTAAAGACTGTAACATTAGGGAGTGGTGGCAGAGTAATGATTTGGGCTGGAATATTGGGAAGTGAGATGGTAGGGTCCCATGGTAGGGTAGAAATGTAATTAATAAAAAATAATAATTAAAATACTTTCCCACAACGCAATGCTAACATAGTGAGCCAGTTACATACACGCAACCACTATATTTGAACAACACAAATTCTTAAAGAGTAACTTAACCCTAAACCCTTTTTTAGTTAATGATCTGTAAGAATGATGGTTTATTAGTGCTGTTCATTGATTTAAGTAACTTTTTGACATTTGGGTATAAAGTGTAATGCTACAATATATGGTGTAAAAACGTCTCTTCAGGTTAAACGGTAGCTACTGCAGTTGAATTTTCCTGTTGGATGTTGTGGTAGCGTGTGATGTAAGTGGTACGATCCTACTTAAGCAGATTCAAGCTCACCACGCCCTTTTTACGATCTCACCACACACTTGGTACAAGCTCAGTTCATCCACTCTATCTCCGTTAGGGTCTGCCCATTTTTCTTGCATTATTCAAATATTGCCAGTGGGTGGAGTCAGGCTCTGACTAGGAGTTTAGTTACTCTTTAAAGCTATTCCCAGTGTTTTGTCTGCACTGAACGTTACTTTCACATTTGGGGTCTCAATCGCCATGTGTGAAACTCATTCTCTGACTAAATATGTCAGGAACTGTCCGCCTGGTCGCTCTATCACGACCAAGCGAGACAGTGGGGAACGAACCCAATCGCAGACGAGGTTGGGAACCATGAAACAAGACTTTAATAAATGACAAACACAAAGCAAAAACCCACGATGGGGAAAACCGTACAAGAAATAATATAAACTAGACAGGACTGACTTCTAACAAACAAGACTGGACTCGACCCAAACACGGACTGGACACAAGCCAATCTACGCGATCTGGGGAGACCTGACAGACGACATGATCAAGGACATGACAAATACATTTAAATACACAACGCACGAGCACAGGATGTTAGACAACAGGGCATTATATAAAGGAACAAATCAAGAGGGAACAGTGGAAACTAATCAAACATTGATGGGAGAGCTAACGAGGAGACGAGGGGGTGGGAACACAAACAAGACACAGCAGCACACAGACCAAACAAAGGCCATGTGCTACAACACAAAACATGGATACTGCCACGATCCTGCCACATGACTAAACAACTATGACTAACTATGACAGGAGGGCAGGATCATAACAAAATATTGAAAGTTACACTTAAGTCTCGGCATTTCACCTGTCCGTCAAAATCTTGGAGTTTGCTGATGACACCACCATTATTGGACTTATCTCTGACGGAGACGAGTCTGACTAAAGGTGGGAGATTGATAACCTGGTGTCCTGGTGCAACCAGAATAACTTGGAGCTAAATCCTCCGAAGACAGTGGAGAAGGTTGTGGATTTCAGAAGTAATGCATCCATACACACCCCAATCAATCGATGTGGTTCCCGGGTCAATATTGTGGAGTCCTTCTGCTTCTTTGGTACGATCATTTCTCGGAACCTAAAGTGGGAATTGAACACCAGTTCCATTGCCAAGAAAGCACAACAGCGGATGCACTTCCTATGGCAGCTGAAGAAACTCAACTTCCCTAAGCCAATGATGGTGCGCTTCTACACAGCAATTATTGAGTCCATCCTCTACTCCTCCATCATCACCTTGTACGCCGCTGCCACTGCCAAGGATAAAAGTAGATTGCAGCGTATCATCCGCAGTGCTGAGAGGGTGATCGGCTGCAATCTGCCTTCCCTTGATGACCTGTACTCCTTAAGGGCACTAAGACATGCAAAGAAGATTGTGGCAGACCCCTCCCACCTGGGTTAATTCTTGTTCCAGTTACTTCCCTCTGGCAGAAGGCTGCGGGCCATTAGGACCACCACCTCACTCCACAAGAACAGTTTTTCCCTTCTGCTATTAGCCTTCTTAATAGACCTTTTGCGAGTAGATGTTAAAGTTAAGTCACTGCCACCAGTTGGGCTCCGCCCACAATAAATGTCATCTCTGTTTGCAAACACGCAAAAGATCTATAAGGCCTTGAACTCCCACTGATCACTGATCCAACTTGAAACTATAAACTATGAACCATACCACATTTTCACTGATTACTAACTATAAACTCTAAACATTGCCATGGTTGCACTTATTTAAATGATAAATTCTAGTCTATTATTTGCATTTAAAGTAGTATGTGTATTTATGTGTTCTCTTATATCTTGCAGTCTATATATTGTTTGTTATATGGATGCACCATCTTGCCAAAGTAAATTCCTTGTTTGTACAAACATTCAGGGTGAATACCCCCCCCCCCCATTTTATTTCATTTTATTTCATTTGCGCAAGACAAAGAAATTTTGTGACAAATAAAAGGACCTTCTTAAAACGTTTTAAAAAATCCTCATGTCGCCTACAGCTCTTCTAAAGGTAAAATGCATAGTTCATTCTGGTGTTAGATATGTCAGTGACATTTCTTTTGTTGTTTTTTGGTCATGTAGTGGTCTTTATGATTTGTGTGAGTTATCTAGTATTGCACTTTACTGTTTTGTAAGGGTTTTTGTTTTGGGTTTTGTACTTTTATTTTGATATCCTGTTCTGTTCTGGCTTTTATATTAAAATCTTGTCATGTTCCACTTCTCTCTGTACATGCTGTCTGTTCACTATTTAACTGGTAAGATCTGATCACTCCCTCGCGAAGTATTGTATGTGTAAAAGCTGCATTACCAAGCGTTCTCTGTCTTGTATCCTGTTTCCTGTTCTGTGTTTGCCTGTTTTTGACCCGTGCCTGTTGTTTTGGATATTGTTTGTTTGCTGCCTGCCCTGACCTATTGCCTGATATTTGAATTACTCTTTGGATTGCCCTTTTTGGATTTTATAATAAACCTTTGAACATGGATTCTACTCTCCTTTGCTTACAGTTGTGTTTCAGGCAGTTGTTCAAGAAATAAAATACATTTGAATGTTGTGACTGGCCAATCAGTACCAAGCATTTTACAGTGCCATGTAGTAATAATCATAATAATAATAAACTACTAATAAAAAATAATAAGATGAACGAGGTGCCCCCCAGTGAAACAGGAAACAGGAGGCCCCCTCATTCTGTATTCTCTGGCATAGACCCTGATGCGAGAGTCAAAGTCATGTCAAAGATATGCTCCTATATTATTATGTAACTTTTGTAAATACATCATTTATTTTACATTAGTAGTTATAGTGGACCACCTTTCGTCAAACTTTTATGGCCCCCTCCCCCACCCCTTGACAGGTGGTGTTTTATGACCCCCTTTGACAGGGGGCGGGCCAAACACTCAAAACCAGTAAAATCTGTCAACTTTAGACAGTGAATGTTTAATCGTTTTATGACATGTCATTTAGTGGTTTGTTTTCCTGTGTGTGTGTTTTATGTCAAGCCTATGCTGTCATGTTTAATGCTGTCAAAAATAAGTTTAGAGTTTTACGCTGTCCAGTTTCTGGCAGGTTTTATGACCGGAGTTTTTCCATCCTGTGTGCTCTCCTCTCCCGGGCGCGCTTCTCGAACCCCACTGCGTGTCTCACAGCGGGGTCGGTGTTCAGCGGACCTGTGTGGTTCTTTAGACGAAAACCTGTTTATTATAAACTAAATAAAAATTTAACCGCATCACGAGGTCCGTGAGTCTTTTCATCACCCGCTCTCTATGTTCACGCGCATTAAAACTCGCTCACCGGTGCACGCGCCGGGTGTATGGTCATATCTGCAGTTTTAAAATAAACTTAATAAATGTAATGCTGGCCACGCTGACAAAAAGTAAAGGTTTATTTTAGATTTAGGGATTTCTTTAATCAAGTCTCTGATTAAAACATGTGAATGCGCGCACCGACGGCGACCTTACGATGACTCGCACTTATGTCTGACCTTAATAAACTTTTAAATGTTTTAAGACGTTTTCATCCCATCTTCAGGGTTTTTTATTATTGACTTCTTAAAACCATGTATGTATATTATTATACAACGAATCTTATCATGTATGCTCTGACAAAAGTATGATTTTAGATTTTAGGTGGAGCGGACACACATTTATGCCAAATACTGTTGAATATAAACGTTTGTTTTGTCAAAAGTTTCTTTAAAGTCAATAAGTAATCAAACATTTTAGATGTATCTGGTTAAACTTAAATCTGATATTTTCTATCGATCTATTTCTTTAGTTTTCTGATCAGTCAACGTTCACAAGCTGCTCTCATGACCGTGTGTGTGTGTGTCCGTGAGATAATTCACAGCAGGGGTGGATTGTAAAGTAGTTAGAGTCTTTTAAAACCATGGTGGTAATAATGTAATACTGTCCACTCTGACAAAAAGTAAAAGGTTTATTTTAGATTTTATAGCAAACACTGCAGGATCTAAAAGTTTGTAACATCACAAATTTATTTAATGAAATATTCAGTACATGTATAGCAAGGAATTGTACCAAAACCACCAGAGGCCAACAATTCTTTAGACCAAAGTCTATTTATTTTAAACTAAATAAAAGTTTAATCGAGATCCGTGTATCTGTTCATGTACAGCATACTGTTCATGCATTAAAGATCGAGTCCCCGGTGGGTACAACAGAGAACACCCGTGGATGCGCGTTCATATCTACCGTTTTAAAATAAACTTAATAAATATAATTCTGTCCGCTCTGACAAAATAAGGTTTTATTTTAGATTTAGGGGTTTCTTTAAACAAGTCTGTGATTAAAACATGTTCAGCAATGCGCGCACCGACGGCGACAGAGAACTTACGCTGATGCGCTCTTATATCTGTCGTTAAGAAACTTTTAAACGTTTTAAGACATTTAAGCCCCTCTTGTGGTTTGAATTCATTAATGTCACCTAACATCCGAGTGTGTACATGTGTATTTACGATAAATGTAACACGATATGCATTGTCAAAATAAAAGGTTTCCTGAACATGGTATTCCAGTGCGTGTTTTTTGTCTCGCGAGTGCTCGTCATATTTATTGATGTGAAAAAAGTTTGATGTCTAAGACGTTCAGTTTCTGGACGGTTGGTTTTTACCAGCGGTCTCTCATTCTCACCACCCGTTATCACACACCCAGTAGCCCCCAGTGTGTCTGAACAGCGGTGGTGTTCAGCGGCCCGTATTGTTCCTAAAACTCCGTGTTGGTAAAATAAGTGTAATACAGCCATTGACAAAAAGTAAAAGGTTTATTTTAGATTTAAGGTGGTCCACCAGCGCCTTTATGGCAAACACTTCAGGTTCTAAAAGTTTGTAACACCAAGAATTTGTTTAATGAAATATACAGTACATGTATAAGCAATGCCCCCGAGTCCATAATCTCCGGACGGGTCGCCAATACTCTTTTCTTTAGACTAAAGGGTATTTATTTTAACATAAATAAAAGTTTATTTGCATCACGAACGCCGAGAAACTGTTCATGTACCGCAATCTATTGTTCACGCGCATTAAAGGTCGATCACCGGTGATGACCAGAGAACGAACCGTGTGTTCATATAAACTTAATAAATGTAATTCTGTCCGCTCTGGCAAAATAAAAGTTTATTTTAGATTTAGCCATTTCTTTAACCAAGTCTCTGATTAAAACAAGTTACTTTTGCTTAGGGCAATAGGCACATGCACACACATATCTGCGGTATCAAAAATAAGGCCCTTAAAGTTTAAGAAATTTAAACATTTGAAAAAAATCAAACACCCCAGAGGTGTCTGAGCAAGCCTACATCCAATGTCATATGAGCCGTACCGTGTAGCGTTCGTGTCTGTGTGCGTGTCCGTGTCAGTTTATGTATGTGTGTGTTATGCAATCGTAGAGTAGGGCGTGGGATGTGAGAGACTGTGAGGGTGTGTGTGTGTGTGTGTGTGTGTGTGGTTATCACGTGGTGGGGGTCCCAAATGATCAATGGCAGGATTTTTATGTGACGGACAGGCCCTAGGGCAGCCTGTGGGGTTAGATACAACTTAGGTTAACATCTATCAACGCATAATAAGCAAACATGAAATTATATTATACCTATGCATTGTTACTGATGTTCCTAGTTTTGTGTATTTTTCTTAAACTTTTGCTTTTCTAACTTAGGCAGTCTTCAGACTTTTGTCTCTTCATACATTTGTTCAAAGTTTTTCTTCGCTAGTGTCAACCCGTGTCTGAGATTTTGTAAACTCATCAGATGTACACACTTGCATATTTTTCTTAAACAAACTTTTGCTTTTCAAACTTAGTCAGACTTCAGACTTTTGTCTTTTCATACATTTGTTCAAAGTTTTTCTTTGCTAGCGTCAAATCCTGTTTGAGATTTTTTTGTAAACTCATGTACATACTTGTGTATTTTTCTTAAACTTTTGCTTTTCAAACTTAGTCAGTCTTCAGACTTTTGTCTCTTCACACATCTGTTCAAAGTTTTTTCTTTGCTAGTGTCAAATCCTGTTTGAGATTTTTTTGTAAACTCATGTACACACTTGCGTATTTTTCTTAAACTATTGCTTTTCAAACTTAGTCAGTCTTCAGACTTTTGTCTCTTCACACATCTGTTCAAAGTTTTTTTCTTCGCTAGGGCCAAATCCTGTTTGAGATTTTTTTTTGTAAACTCATGTACACACTTGTGTATTTTTCTTAAACTTTTGCTTTTCAAACTTAGTCAGTCTTCAGACTTTTGTCTCTTCATACATTTGTTCAAAGTTTTTTCTTTGCTAGTGTCAAATCCTGTTTGAGATTTTTTTTGTAAACTCATGTACACACTTGCGTATTTTTCTTAAACTTTTGCTTTTCAAACTTAGTCAGACTTCAGACTTTTGTCTTTTCATACATTTGTTCAAAGTTTTTCTTCGCTAGCGTCAAATCCTGTTTGAGATTTTTTGTAAACTCATCAGATGTACACACTTGCGTATTTTTCTTAAACAAACTATTGCTTTTCAAACTTAGTCAGTCTTCAGACTTTTGTCTCCTCATACATTGTTCAAAGTTTTTCTTCGCTAGTGTCAACCCGTGTCTGAGATTTTGTAAACTCATGTACATACGTGTGTATTTTTCTTAAACAAACTTTTGCTTTTCAAACTTAGTCAGTCTTCAGACTTTTGTCTCTTCACACATTTGTTCAAAGTTTTTCTTCGCTGGGGCCAAATCCTGTTTGAGATTTTTTTGTAAACTCATGCACACGCTTGTGTATTTTTCTTAAACTTTTGCTTTTCAAACTTAGACAGTCTTCATACTTTTGTCTCTTCATACATTTGTTCAAAGTTTTTCTTCGCTAGTGTCAAATCCTGTCTGAGATTTTGTAAACTCATGTACATACTTGCATATTTTTCTTAAACAAACTTTTGCTTTTCAAACTTAGTCAGTCTTCAGACTTTTGTCTCTTCACACATTTGTTCAAAGTTTTTCTTCGCTAGTGTCATATCCTGTTTGAGATTTTTTTGTAAACTCATGTACACACTTGCATATTTTTCTTAAACTTTTGCTTTTCAAACTTAGTCAGTCTTCAGACTTTTGTCTCTTCATACATTTGTTCAAAGTTTTTCTTCGCTAGTGTCAACCCGTGTCTGAGATTTTGTAAACTCATGTACATACTTGTGTATTTTTCTTAAACTTTTGCTTTTCAAACTTAGTCAGTTTTCAGACTTTTGCATACATTTGTTCAAAAATTTTTCCTCGCTTGGGTCAAATCCTGTTTGAGATTTTTTTTTGTAAACTCATGTACATACTTGTGTATTTTTCTTAAACTTTTGCTTTTCAAACTTAGTCAGTCTTCAGACTTTTGCATACATTTGTTCAAAGTTTTTTCTTCGCTAGTGTCAAATCCTGTTTGAGATTTTTTGTAAACTCATGTACATACGTGTGTATTTTTCTTAAACTTTTGCTTTTCAAACTTAGTCAGTCTTCATACTTTTGTCTCTTCACACATCTGTTCAAAGTTTTTTCTTCGCTAGGGCCAAATCCTGTTTGAGATTTTTTTGTAAACTCATGTACACACTTGCGTATTTTTCTTAAACAAACTTTTGCTTTTCAAACTTAGTCTTCATCAGACTTTTGTCTCTTCATACATTTGTTCAAAGTTTTCTTTGCTAGTGTCAAATTGTGTTTGAGATTTTTTTTTTTTTTGTAAACTCATCAGATGCACATACTTGTGTGTTTTTCTTGAACTTGTGCTTTTCGGGCTTGGGCGGTCTTCGGACTTGTTCTTGGTTCTGTCTGCTCGGACAGTGTTTTGCGTTCATCAATCGTCTTGTTTTCTTTGTGGGCGACATCATGTGTCTGTGGTTGTTTTTGTGAGTGCAGATTGTTTCATTTCTATAGTTTATGCAACATTTTGGCAAACTCTTTAAATTAGTGCTAGATGATTAAAACAACAACGCAAAGTATGTTTTAGATTTACTTACTAAATCTTTCACGACGAAACAGCGATGATAGCATTATGTCTGAATCTGTAAACTTGTAACACCACCAATAGCTCGATGTACATAACGAAGACTGCAAAATAATAAAGAGTGATTAAATTAAGATGCAAACATCTACAAATTGGCAATGTTTTTTATCTATTGGTACCATTTTAAGGCTACATGTCCAAACTATTTCAAACATTGCCAATTTGTAGATGTTTGCATCTTAATTTAATCACTCTTTATTATTTTGCAGTCTTCGTTATGTACATCGAGCTATTGGTGGTGTTACAAGTTTACAGATTCAGACATAATGCTATCATCGCTGTTTCGTCGTGAAAGATTTAGTAAGTAAATCTAAAACATACTTTGCGTTGTTGTTTTAATCATCTAGCACTAATTTAAAGAGTTTGCCAAAATGTTGCATAAACTATAGAAATGAAACAATCTGTATTCACAAAAACAATCACAGATATATGATGTCGCTTACAAAGAAAACAAGACGTTTGATGAATGCAAAATATTGTCTGAGCAGATAGAACTAAGAACAAGTCTGAAGACTGCCCAAGTTTGAAAAGCATAAGTTTAAGAAAAATACACAAGTATGTGCATCTGATGAGTTTACAAAAAAAAAAAATCTCAAACACAATTTGACACTAGCAAAGAAAACTTTGAACAAATGTATGAAGAGACAAAAGTCTGATGAAGACTGACTAAGTTTGAAAAGCAAAAGTTTGTTTAAGAAAAATACGCAAGTGTGTACATGAGTTTACAAAAAAATCTCAAACAGGATTTGGCCCTAGCGAAGAAAAACTTTGAACAGATGTGTGAAGAGACAAAAGTATGAAGACTGACCAAGCCTGAAAAGCAAAAGTTCAAGAAAAACACGCAAGTGTGTACATCCGATGAGCCCACAAAATCCCAGACACGGGCCGACACCAGCGAGGAAAAACCCCGAACAAATGCACGCAAAAGTCTGAAGACTGACCAAGCCCGAAAAGCAAAAGTTCAAGAAAAACACACAAGCATGTACATGAGCCCACAAAATCCCAGACACGGGCCGACACCAGCGAGGAAAAACTCCGAACAATGTATGCAAAAGTCTGAAGACTGACTAAGTTTGAAAAGCAAAAGTTTAAGAAAAATACACAAGTGTGTACATCTGATGAGTTTACAAAAAATCTCAGACACGGTTGACACTAGCGAAGAAAAACTTTGAACAGATGTGTGAAGAGACAAAAGTCTGAAGACTGACTAAGTTTGAAAAGCAAAAGTTTAAGAAAAATACACACGTATGTACATGAGTTTACAAAAATCTCAAACAGGATTTGACACTAGCGAAGAAAAAACTTTGAACAAATGTATGCAAAAGTCTGAAGAGTGTCTAAGTTTGCAAAGCAAAAGTTTAAGAAAAATACACAAGTATGTACATGAGTTTACAAAAAAAAAATCTCAAACAGGACTCGACCCAAGCAAGGAAAAACTCCGAACAAATGCATGCAAAAGTCTGAAGACTGACCAAGTCCGAAAAGCAAAAGTTCAAGAAAAACACACAAGTATGCACATGAGTTTACAAAATCTCAGACACGGGTTGACACTAGCGAAGAAAAACTTTGAACAAATGTATGAAGAGACAAAAGTCTGAAGACTGACTAAGTTTGAAAAGCAATGCGAAGAAAAACTTTGAACAGATGTGTGAAGAGACAAAAGTCTGAAGACTGACTAAGTTTGAAAAGCAAAAGTTTAAGAAAAATACACACGTATGTACATGAGTTTACAAAAAATCTCAAACAGGATTTGACACTAGCGAAGAAAAAACTTTGAACAAATGTATGCAAAAGTCTGAAGAGTGTCTAAGTTTGCAAAGCAAAAGTTTAAGAAAAATACACAAGTATGTACATGAGTTTACAAAAAAAAATCTCAAACAGGATTTGACCCAAGCGAGGAAAAAATTTTGAACAAATGTATGCAAAAGTCTGAAGACTGACTAAGTTTGAAAAGCAAAAGTTTAAGAAAAATACACAAGTATGTACATGAGTTTACAAAATCTCAGACACGGGTTGACACTAGCGAAGAAAAACTTTGAACAAATGTATGAAGAGACAAAAGTCTGAAGACTGACTAAGTTTGAAAAGCAAAAGTTTAAGAAAAATATGCAAGTGTGTACATCTGATGAGTTTACAAAATCTCAGACAGGATTTGACACTAGCGAAGAAAAACTTTGAACAAATGTATGAAGAGACAAAAGTCTGAAGACTGACTAAGTTTGAAAAGCAAAAGTTTAAGAAAAATACACAAGCGTGTGCATGAGTTTACAAAAAAATCTCAAACAGGATTTGGCCCCAGCGAAGAAAAACTTTGAACAGATGTGTGAAGAGACAAAAGTCTGAAGACTGACTAAGTTTGAAAAGCAAAAGTTTAAGAAAAATACACACGTATGTACATGAGTTTACAAAATCTCAGACACGGGTTGACACTAGCGAAGAAAAACTTTGAACAATGTATGAAGAGACAAAAGTCTGAAGACTGACTAAGTTTGAAAAGCAATAGTTTGTTTAAGAAAAATACGCAAGTGTGTACATCTGATGAGTTTACAAAAAATCTCAAACAGGATTTGACGCTAGCGAAGAAAAACTTTGAACAAATGTATGAAAAGACAAAAGTCTGAAGTCTGACTAAGTCTGAAAAGCAAAAGTTTAAGAAAAATACGCAAGTGTGTACATGAGTTTACAAAAAAAATCTCAAACAGGATTTGACACTAGCAAAGAAAAAACTTTGAACAAATGTATGAAGAGACAAAAGTCTGAAGACTGACTAAGTTTGAAAAGCAAAAGTTTAAGAAAAATACACAAGTGTGTACATGAGTTTACAAAAAAAATCTCAAACAGGATTTGGCCCTAGCGAAGAAAAAAACTTTGAACAGATGTGTGAAGAGACAAAAGTCTGAAGACTGACTAAGTTTGAAAAGCAATAGTTTAAGAAAAATACGCAAGTGTGTACATGAGTTTACAAAAAAATCTCAAACAGGATTTGACACTAGCAAAGAAAAAACCTTTGAACAGATGTGTGAAGAGACAAAAGTCCGAAGACCGACCAAGCCCGAAAAGCAAAAGTTCAAGAAAAATACACAAGTGTGCACATGAGTCCACAAAAAATCTCAAACAGGACCCGACGCCAGCGAAGAAAAACTCCGAACAAATGCACGAAAAGACAAAAGTCCGAAGTCCGACCAAGCCTGAAAAGCAAAAGTCCGTTCAAGAAAAACACGCAAGTGTGTACATCCGATGAGTCCACAAAATCCCAGACACGGGTTGACACTAGCGAAGAAAAACTTTGAACAAATGTATGAAGAGACAAAAGTCTGAAGACTGCCTAAGTTTGAAAAGCAAAAGTTTAAGAAAAATACACAAAACTAGGAACATCAGTAACAATGCATAGGTATAATATAATTTCATGTTTGCTTATTATGCGTTGATAGATGTTAACCTAAGTTGTATCTAACCCCACAGGCTGCCCTAGGGCCTGTCCGTCACATAAAAATCCTGCCATTGATCATTTGGGGCCCCTACCACGTGATAACCACACACACACACATACACACACACACACTCACAGCCTCTCACATCCCACGCCCTACTCTACGATTGCATAACACACACATACATAAACTGACACGGACACGCACACAGACACGAACGCTACACGGTACGGCTCATATGACATTAGATATAAGTTTACTCAGACACCTCTAAAATGTTTGATTTTTTTCAAATGTTTAAATTTCTTAAACTTTAAAAACCTTATTTTTAATACCACAGATATGTGTGTGCATGTGCCTATTGCCCTAAGCAAAAGTAACTTGTTTTAATCAGAGACTTGGTTAAAGAAATGGCTAAATCTAAAATAAACTTTTATTTTGCCAGAGCGGACAGAATTACATTTATTAAGTTTATATGAACACACGGTTCGTTCTCTGGTCATCACCGGTGATCGACCTTTAATGCGCGTGAACAATAGATTGCGGTACATGAACAGTTTCTCGGCGTTCGTGATGCAAATAAACTTTTATTTATGTTAAAATAAATACCCTTTAGTCTAAAGAAAAGAGTATTGGCGACCCGTCCGGAGATTATGGACTCGGGGGCATTGCTTATACATGTACTGTATATTTCATTAAACAAATTCTTGGTGTTACAAACTTTTAGAACCTGAAGTGTTTGCCATAAAGGCGCTGGTGGACCACCTTAAATCTAAAATAAACCTTTTACTTTTTGTCAACGGCTGTATTACACTTATTTTACCAACACGGAGTTTTAGGAACAATACGGGCCGCTGAACACCACCGCTGTTCAGACACACTGGGGTCTACTGGGTGGGTGATAACGGGTGGTGAGAATGAGAGACCGCTGGTAAAAACCAACCGTCCAGAAACTGAACGTCTTAGACATCAAACTTTTTTCACATCAATAAATATGACGAGCACTCGCGAGACAAAAAACACGCACTGGAATACCATGTTCAGGAAACCTTTTATTTTGACAATGCGTATCGTGTTACATTTATCGTAAATACACATGTACACACTCGGATGTTAGGTGACATTAATGAATTCAAACCACAAGAGGGGCTTAAATGTCTTAAAACGTTTAAAAGTTTCTTAACGACAGATATAAGAGCGCATCAGCGTAAGTTCTCTGTCGCCGTCGGTGCGCGCATTGCTGAACATGTTTTAATCACAGACTTGTTTAAAGAAACCCCTAAATCTAAAATAAAACCTTATTTTGTCAGAGCGGACAGAATTATATTTATTAAGTTTATTTTAAAACGGTAGATATGAACGCGCATCCACGGGTGTTCTCTGTTGTACCCACCGGGGACTCGATCTTTAATGCATGAACAGTATGCTGTACATGAACAGATACACGGATCTCGATTAAACTTTTATTTAGTTTAAAATAAATAGACTTTGGTCTAAAGAATTGTTGGCCTCTGGTGGTTTTGGTACAATTCCTTGCTATACATGTACTGAATATTTCATTAAATAAATTTGTGATGTTACAAACTTTTAGATCCTGCAGTGTTTGCTATAAAATCTAAAATAAACCTTTTACTTTTTGTCAGAGTGGACAGTATTACATTATTACCACCATGGTTTTAAAAGACTCTAACTACTTTACAATCCACCCCTGCTGTGAATTATCTCACGGACACACACACACACACACACACACACGGCCATGAGAGCAGCTTGTGAACGTTGACTGATCAGAAAACTAAAGAAATAGATCGATAGAAAATATCAGATTTAAGTTTAACCAGATACATCTAAAATGTTTGATTACTTATTGACTTTAAAGAAACTTTTGACAAAACAAACGTTTATATTCAACAGTATTTGGCATAAATGTGTGTCCGCTCCACCTAAAATCTAAAATCATACTTTTGTCAGAGCATACATGATAAGATTCGTTGTATAATAATATACATACATGGTTTTAAGAAGTCAATAATAAAAAACCCTGAAGATGGGATGAAAACGTCTTAAAACATTTAAAAGTTTATTAAGGTCAGACATAAGTGCGAGTCATCGTAAGGTCACCGTCGGTGCGCGCATTCACATGTTTTAATCAGAGACTTGATTAAAGAAATCCCTAAATCTAAAATAAACCTTTACTTTTTGTCAGCGTGGCCAGCATTACATTTATTAAGTTTATTTTAAAACTGCAGATATGACCATACACCCGGCACGTGCACCGGTGAGCGAGTTTTAATGCGCGTGAACATAGAGAGTGGGTGCTGAAAAGACTCACGGACCTCGTGATGCGGTTAAATTTTTATTTAGTTTATAATAAACAGGTTTTCGTCTAAAGAACCACACAGGTCCGCTGAACACCGACCCCGCTGTGAGACACGCAGTGGGGTTCGAGAAGCGCGCCCGGGAGAGGAGAGCACACAGGATGGAAAAACTCCGGTCATAAAACCTGCCAGAAACTGGACAGCGTAAAACTCTAAACTTATTTTTGACAGCATTAAACATGACAGCATAGGCTTGACATAAAACACACACACAGGAAAACAAACCACTAAATGACATGTCATAAAACGATTAAACATTCACTGTCTAAAGTTGACAGATTGTACAGCTTTTGATTGATTGTCCCGCCCCCTGTCAAAGGGGGTCATAAAACACGACCTGTCAAGGGGTGGGGGAGGGGGCCATAAAAGTTTGACGAAAGGTGGTCCACTATAAATACTTACATTGTGTTTATTTTTTGGACAATGTTTGTTTTGTGTGCATGCAGCACATTTGACAGATATCTGTTTTTGGATCATTATAATCCATTATGTCATTATAAATTTGGTTAAAATGCATTCTGCATAATAATTTGGAACAGCACATTTTGCATATTTTCTTGTTTATTAAAATATATTTTGACACATTTATTTCATTTAAATAGAATAACATCCACACTGTTATATAACTGTTCAGGGAAAAATAAAATTTGTAAACTTACGCCGGTTTCACACCGCAAGCGTGAGCTGCGTTTACAGCTCATACTGTGTATACTGAGTCTAGCGTTCAAGTGATGACACCAGACGGGGACTGAGTGAGAAGGTGAGTTATTTAAAGGGGTACGGTGATGATGCACAGGTGATGGTGATTAATTCTCAGGGGAATGTGAACGAGTGGGAGGAGTGAATGATGAGGTTGATGGTTGTGGAGATGGGATCCTGACACTGTGCAGTTTAATAAATCTCAAGTTCACATTACTTTGGCCCTGTTTACACGTATATGGTTATTTTTAAAAACTGAGAGATTTGCCTTCGTTTGTGCCCCTCGTTTACACGCAAACGGAGAACTCGCCTCTGAAACCGATTGTTTCTAAAAACTAAAAGTAAAATTTTCAATTTTTCTTGATAAACTCTCTTTTTATCAAGTCAAGTCAGCTGGTGTCCAGGTTACAAGATTAAATTGTAAAGCGTGAGCCGGACGGCTCTCCTGATTATGCCAAGTGGTTAATGTCCTCAGGCCAACATTATGTTGATCCTGGGACAACATTTCAATTAACCAATCAGATTTCAGAAATAAGTTTACAGTTTGTTTTAAGTTTAAGCTTAAAACCAGAATTAGTTTCTAGACCATTGTTTTTCACTTATCATGTCCCTTTGATTTTAGGGTTTGGTTATGGTTAGGGTTGGGGTGGGTTTAGGTTGAATTAGAAAAAATGTGTTCTTTGTCAACACAATATGTTGCCCTGAGGACATCTCTCACTTGGCAAAGTCAGTTTGAGCTTACACGGACCCGCATATATTTTTATCTATGATTTTCAGATAATCTTAACACTGTAGTAAATAACTGCATTTTACATACATACCAACTTTTTCTTAAAGCTGACTTTTAATTTACTTACAAGAAAGACATTTAGTAATTCTCTAAAATTGCTTGGATTTATACTGACATGTAAGATTAGCTTGTCACACTAGATTAAGCTTAAGTCCATTAACTACACTGGTAAAGATGCAGAAATATAGGCTATAAAATATAATTTCATATTGTTATAATTGTGTTGCTGTCAAAATACAATTATAAATGATAACAATAGTATTTTAATAAACTTCTATTCTCACACATACTATAGTTTTTTGTGATTTTTTTTTTTGGGGGGGGGTATTTTTTTAACTAAAGCGGGCACCACGGGGCACCCATTTGACCAGTGGGAGCCCTGCTCATAAGTATTGTAATGGTGCAAAAAGTCAAACTTCAAAGTAACTAGTTATCATATATCCGCTCCATGAAACACATGTTAATGCTCAGTACACATATGGTTCTTTAATGTATTTCCATTGTACTAAAATGTGTTACTTTTTAATGGGCATATATGTTACTGAAACAGATAGCCTAGTGCATCCCAAATTTTTTAACATTAACATTTTAATATAACATTATAGTCATTATGGCCTTTGAAAAACAGTTTTTTAGAAGGTAGGGTAGTGCACAATATATCCCTGTGGCGCAGCCTAAGCTTTTGTCCTTAATTTTTTTTTCTTACCTTACTTTTATTTTTATACTTTAAGTAGTTTTAAAACCTTTTACACTTTTACTTGAGTAAAAAGCGTGAGGTGATACTTCAAAAGTCTTTACTCTAATATCTATACTTCTACTTGAGTAATGAATGTGAATACTTTTGACACCACCATATAAAATAAATATATTTGAATTAATTCTTGTTATATTAATTTTAGGATTAACTGTAGAAATAAGCTCAAATTCCACAGCCAGAACAAAGTCCAAAAGTAAGTATTAATAACAGAAAAATATATGGGAATAAATGTTCGATTGTGATTTCAGCAAGAAGCTTCTAATTAATAAATGATTTATAAAACGGATAGTTCCAATCCTTGATTCTGATTGGTCGATAGCTGTGCTTTATTCATGATAAAACATGGCTAGGACCACTTCACCCAACGTTCTATTTATCAATGCGGCCTTAGCAACACCCTTAGCAACCACATGTATCAGTTTGAGAACGGTTTGTAGGTTTTATTTGAGCTTTCATGCATATTACACATTGGAACATTGTTGTTCACGGTCAGGGACTACTTTTTTCTAGCGGAAGCAATGCTTTTATTGATTTAACTTTATGAAAGTTGCACTATAGCCTTTTTGGTAACACTTTATAATAACTGCACACTATGAAGCATTCGTAAAGCATTAGTAAAGCAGTCCTAAATGGTCAATTCATCATTTAATAAACATTAATAGACATTAGTAAGTAGTTATAAATGCTTTATTCTTGATTTATAAGCATATATATAATGTGTTTAATAATTGTCTTTTCATTCTTTATTAATGATCAATTCATCATTTCTAAAAAAGTATTACATTATTTACAAATAAGTTATTAAGGAGTTGTCAGTGGATCATAAGATCATTTATAAGTGTAAATAATTGATTAATAAACTATTTAAACATTCACTTATACATCTTATTATTTAGACGTATATTAAGTTAGTCAGAGTGTTAATAAATGCTTCATTAACATATATTCCTACTGTAATTCATGATTAATTCAGCTAGTTATAAAACATTTAGAAGTGGTCAGTTAACTATTTTTGCTTTTTAAAGCTTTTATAAACTAGATTTAAATGCTCAGTTATCTTTTAAACAGAAAAAGGAAACAAACACAACACAGACCCGTATTTGTCAGATATTGTTTTATCATTTGTTGATTATATTTGTTTTTCTATCTCTGTTATTTTGTTGCTTATTTTTTTTAATCAATATTCACTTTATTTATTATTCATTTTGTTGCTTTTTTTCTTTTTAAGAGAGGTTTATTTTTCATTTTATACGACGTTGTACAGTTGTACAGTTTAATTTTTGCTTCTGAAATAAATTTTTCTATGTTCTGTATTACTCTGTATTGTGTTTTTTCCTTTTTCTGAGCCTTTAAATCTTCTTTATAAAAGCTTTACAAAGCATAAATAGTCCTCACTTTAGATGAGCTCACAACAATATAACTGACCACATTTAAATGTTTTATAACTACCTGAATTAATCATGAATTACAGTAGAAATAGAATGAAGCATTTATTAACACACTGACTAACATTATGACTATGTCTAAATAATAAGATGTATAAATGAATGTTTAAATAGTTTATTAATAATTTGCTTGCACTTCCTAAATTATTTTATAAACCTACTTATACCTACTTATAAGCATATATATATATATATATATATATATATATATATATATATATATATATATATATATATATATATATATATATATATATATATATATTTATATATGCTTATAAATCAAGAATAAAGCATTTATAAACTAGTTTCTAATGTCTATTAATATTAAATAAATGATGAATTGACTATTTAGTAATGCTTAATTAATGCTTTACTAATGCTTCATAGTGTGCAGTTATTATAAAGTGTTACCATTAAGGGTAAACGCATTAAGGTACTCAATACTCAAAGCAAGTGCTGTATCGTGCTCCGCTTCACGTCGTGCCTAACAACGCTCTTCAGCCTTTACTTATTCACGATACAGCACAGCCTCTCGTACCTTATTGCTTACATAGGCAAACCTAAGTTTATTAGTTAGCCTATTTGTTGTCCTAGCTATTTTCAATCAGCCTGGAATCAACAACAGTTGCTCTATATTATTACAAAGGTTTAATTTGTTATTAGTTTAATCTGTGATTTAAAAATAAGCACATCTACATCACCAATATTACATTTTTTATTTTTATTTTTATTTAACCTTTATTTAACCAGAAAAAAATTCCATTGAGATTCAGAATCTCTTTTTCAAGTCCTGGCCAAGACAGCAGTATAAGAGTTTCATAATTAAAATATACAGCAAAAACAGGCAACATAAAACATAGAAAAAGAGTAAAAAAAGTAAAAAAAAGGAAAGTAAAGTATTTTATTTAAAGCATGCCGGCTTACCTTAACAAGACCTTTTTGCATCAGAGCTGTTCCAAAGTAGTCATTTAAACGTTGTGCTTAAAAATGAGTGGATGGAAAAGTGTGCATTTATTCCCCATGAAAAAAAGCACAAAGACTGTCTGCGGAGAAAACTACACTGACTATGTCTAAACTGAAGGAAAAAAACACTTCCAGATCCTTTGCTGGAAACCAAATGACTGAGTATACCTGACATACAGCCAGGGTTTGAAATGTTTAAGTTTTTGATTACCAGCCACAGTGGCCAGTGGTTTTCCAAAGTTACTAGCCACAATTTTGTTGTTGGAAAAATTAATTTTATATGATTAAAATTGACTTTGGCATGCTAAAATTACTTTTTAAAGATTGACACCCAAATCGAGACTACATAGATTAACTGGTGTATACCTGGTATTACAGTTTTTGCCCATTGCTTGAACACATTTTGCAAAGCTTCGCTCAGTGTGCCAAAACTCTACACACAAGTAAACATGACACAACACGTGGAAATATACCATTCACATCTGTGTCAAATTGAAACTGTACTATCAAAACCTAAACTCTGCGTTCATGTCATGAGTCTGTCCTGTTTCCCTTGTCATGTCTTTTATTTTGAAGTCCTGTCATTGTCTTAGTGATGGGCAGTCTGGCTCTTTTCAAAGATTTGGTTCTTCTGGGTCTGCTCCCTTAGAAGAGCCAGCTACGCCTCTGGCTCTGGGTCTTCATTTAGTATCACTGGAAGACTTCTTTTTTAGCCCATGTTTGCAATCGTGAATGGTCTGTGTGTTGGTATGCAATTGTTGTATCAATTGTTTTTATAAAAGCCTTATTTTAATGTTTTTTTTTTTTTTTAGGAAAAAATACACAGTTACTATTATTTAACATTATAATAAAACTTTAATTAAACAACTGAAAAATAAACACAGAACCCCAGAAAACAAACCTAATAAACAAAGGCAAAATTTTCGGTTTTCACTCATGACTTAACTTTCTTCCTCTTTTTGGTAAATGCCTTAACTTTCTCCCAACGCGCTTACATTTAAATCTGGCTCCTCCCTCTTTCTATCGCTTTGTGTACTTGGCCTGTACCACTACACTGGCTTTTTGGAGCGTCTATCCCCCTTTCTTCTTTCACATAATGGTATAATCCTAGTCTGTCTTTCAATTTGATTGGATCAGGGACGGATTACGGCGATGATGTGCCCTGGGCACGGATGTCTCAATGGCCCCCTTCACCATTTTTTTGGGCAACAGCGTTGCACCTGTATGCACAGGGCTCAGTGTTGGTTCGCCTCTGCCTGTATGCCCCATCTTACAGGATTAACAATGGCACTTATATGCTGGGAGAGAATGCACACAATATTCTGTACTTTCACACCACAAATTGGTTTATTTATTTCTCACCAGTATCTGTCAATATACAACATACTGTACAACAGGGGTCGGCAACTGGCGGCCCGCGGGCCAAAAGTGGCCCGCCAGCAATATTTTCTGGCCCGCCGGATTAATTTGAAATCCGTTTTTTACTTTTTTTTTAATCAGACTTTTTTATTTTACAATAACAGTTTACAAAAATGGCCCCGTGTATCATTCCTTCATTCGTTTTTTCAAATCAAAACCAAAAAGAAAATAAAGAAAAACGACTTGTTTTTCTATTATTTATTTCCTGAACTAGAATCAAACGACTCGTTTTCTGAATGTGCGCTCAGATCAAAAATAAAAAAATGAATGAAAACGGGTTCGGACAAATTTTAATTGAACACCTTAGCAGACATATACCAATGAAATAAATTTAAACAGATCAGGTACTAACTGATTCCATTTTAATAAGGGTTTTAATAAGGGTTTGAATAGCAACCATGCTTTCCTGTAAGTCTCATTCGCTTACAGTCCGACTTTTGAACTTTTTTCATTATTATTTATTCGCGTATAACACACTGACAAATAGCAAGAATGTCCTGAAAAAAATGCGTATAATAGCTATCTTAACGGGCCGCTTTTTCTCGTTCTCTTTCAGTCGGTCACTACGACGTCACGTCGTGACCGACGAATTGGGAGCTCGCTTAGAGAGACCAATCTGCTTCGAATACTACTAAAACGCCAATGAACTTGGCATTGAGATATTTGCATAATGCTGGCGCCGCCCCGCCAGGTGCGTATATAAGGCGCACGTGCAAATAGGGAAATCAGCTTTTTATCGCTTCGAAAGCCGGCAGTATCTGCTACTGAGAAGCTACTTCACTCTGTTGGGATCGATTGCGGAAGTTGGTTGGACTGGCAGTACCACAGCGGACGCTTCGCAGTATTCCACAGGCTCTGCATCTTTTTTGTTTTGAGTTTAGTGTGTCCGTTGCCTTTCCCTGTGCGCATCATCAACTGAGCATCTGAGTGAATTTCCCTAAAAGAGTGATACGAGAGAGCTTTGTGCCTTGTTAAAGGCAGCCACTCTCTCGTATATCCGGAGATTAGCGTCCTTTTCAGGATGTCTTTTCGTCCGTGCGATCTTGGATGCGGGAAGTATATGGGTCCGAAGGACGGTCACGAGCGTTGTCTTTCGTGCTTGGGCATCGAGCACGCTGAGGCAGCGTTCGCTGGGGGTAAGTGTTCTCACTGCGAGAACATGTCCCTTGTGGATTTGCGGAGACGGTTGTCTTTCCTCCGGGAAAAACGCAACCCACGTCCGACGAGCTCTGATCGCCGCCACGGTGCGGCTGTGAAGCTCTCGAAGGATGATCTCCGCATCACTGTGCTGAACCGGGCGGGGGATTCGTCCTCCGCCTCTCAGCCTCCTCATCCACAGCCGGTTGATGCGCAGATGGAAACTTCAGAGTCGTGTTCTACGATGTCTGTTGGATCTGTCGTGCCTCCCTCCGGGTCCACGGAGACCGCAGCATCCGAGGGTGGGCCCTCTACCTCTGAGGATCTGGATGTCCTCCCCCCTTCCGGACGGGTCGTGACGCCGGATTTCGATCCAGAGATGGTGGCCGTGCTCTCTTGAGCGGCGGAGACCGTCGGGTTGGAGTGGGTTCACCCCCCACAGCCCGAACCGTCCCGCCTGGATGATTGGTTCTTTGGAGCTGCCCGGGTTTCACAACCCTCTCCGCCGGTACCTTTCTTCCCCGAGGTGCACGAGGAGCTGACCAGGACCTGGAGGTCGCCGTATTCTACCCGTTTACGGCCGTTTCAGCCCTCCCCCCTCACCTCCCTCACCGATGGAGCCGCTAAGGGTTATACGGGGATCCCCCCCGTGGAGCGTGCGGTTGTGATGCAACTGTGTCCGGCCACCGCTTCCACTTGGAAGGATCGCCCAGCCCTCCCCTCCCGTGCTTGCAGACAGTCTTCCGGTTTAACGGGGGCTGCCTATCATGCATGTGGAGAGGCGGCTTCAGCCCTGCACGCTATGGCGTTGCTGCAGGTCCACCAGGCCAAGGCCTTGAGAGATCTGCACGAGGGAGGACACGACTCGCCTGTGCTTTCGGAGCTCCGGGCCGCTACGGATCTGGCCCTCCGTGCTACGAAGGTCACGGCACAGGCGATTGGTGGTGCGATGTCCACGATGGTGGTCCAGGAACGCCATCTGTGGCTCTGTCTGGCCGACATGACGGATGCTGAAAAGAACAAGTTCTTGGATGCGCCCCTATCCCAGGCAGGCCTGTTCGGCGAGTCGGTGGAGTCGTTTGCCCAGCAGTTCTCCGCCGCCCAGAAGCAGACGGAAGCGATCGCTCAGATCATGCCCCGGCGCAAGCGACCTGCATCTCGCCCCCCAGCGCCGGCGGCCCCGTCTGCTCCTCGCCGAGGGCGTCCTCCGGCGGCTGCCTCCGCCCCCCCGCTAGAACGTCTTCTAGACCACGGAGAGGGAACAGCCGTCGGCAGCCCGCCCCGCCCGCACCACCCGCTTCCCGTGGCAAACGGAAATCGAAGCGGCCCTGAGACGGGCGACCTGGAGTTGGATGGGATCACTCTACGGGAGACGGTGATGGGACCGCTCCTTCCACCGGTAGAGGGCCGGGTGGAAAATCTTTTGTTTCGTTTTGTTTCTGTTCCGCCGGCTTCTCAGCCGGCACCCACAAAACCACAAAAAGAGTGCATTCCTATTCCTTCTCCAGGTCTCCAGAGGATCGAGAGAGATGTGAGCGGGCAGTCAGATGCTCTTCCTCCCTCTCCTCTGTCGCCAGTGGGTGTTCTGAGGAGTTCGAGCGCTCCCCTACGGAGACCGGACCACCAGCAACCCCTTCGGAGTCTGCGTCCTCAGCTGAGGAGACCGGACGACCGTTTCCCTCAGCGGGCTCAGGTCAGTGTCACACACACACATACTGTAGATGCTTATGCTGTCACGGCAGACGCACCGGCAGTCCCGCCTGTCCCGCCTCGCTGCACCGCCGCGGGTACACCGGTAGTGCCGTTAATTCCTCTCGTACGGTCCCTGGGGGCTTGGCTTCAGCTTCCCAGTCCGTCTCGTTGGGTTTTACGCACGATCCGCCTCGGTTACGAAATTCAATTCAATCGGCACACTCCCAAATTTGCGGGCATACGTTTCACCACGGTGAAAGCGTCCGTTGCACATGTACTGCGTGCAGAGGTCGAAGTCCTGCTGGCGAAGGACGCGATCGAGCCGATCCCTCTTACCGAGATGAGATCGGGTTTTTACAGCCCGTATTTCATAGTACCCAAGAAAGGCGGCGGGTTACGACCGATTTTGGATTTGCGTGTCCTGAACAAATCTCTTTAGAAGAGGTCTTTCAGGATGATTACACCGAAACAAATTTTCAGTGCAATACGCCCCCAAGATTGGTTTGCAGCGATAGACCTGAAAGACGCGTACTTTCATGTGTCCATTCTCCCTCGTCACAGACCGTTTCTCCGGTTTGCGTTCGAGGGACGGGCATATCAGTACAAAGTTTTACCATTCGGGCTGTCTCTCTCTCCCCGTGTGTTCACGAAAGTAGTAGAGGCGGCGCTAAAGCCCCTCAGAGAGAGCGGTGTTCGCATTCTGGCTTACCTCGACGATTGGCTTATAATAGCGCATTCTCGGCGGACGCTGTGCGAACACAGAGATCTAACACTTCAACATCTCGCCCGTTTGGGTCTTCGGGTCAACTGGGAAAAGAGCAAACTCTGCCCTACGCAGAGGATCTCTTTTCTCGGTATGGAACTGGACTCGATCGATTTATCGGCGCGTTTAACAGAAGAGCGCGTCCAATCAATTCTGACTTGCCTCGGTTCATTCCGAGGGAAGAATGCGGTCCCTCTGAAACAGTTTCAGAGACTCCTGGGGCGTATGGCAGCAGCAGCGGCCGTGACACCGCTCGGGCTGCTCCATATGAGACCACTTCAGCGTTGGCTTCACGATCGAGTCCCGAGGAGAGCGTGGCGCGCTGGCATCCATCGTGTAACCATTACACCTGCGTGCCGCCTAACATTCCCCCCGTGGTCAGACCCCGCGTTTCTCAGGGCCGGCGTGTCCATGAGACAGGTCTCCCGGCATGCTGTTGTGCACACAGATGCCTCCGACACGGGCTGGGGAGCCACGTACGACGAGCTCACGGCTTCGGGGGTGTGGACAGCACCCCAGTTGCATTGGCATATCAATTGCCGCGAGTTATGGGCAGTATATCTGGGACTCGTACGCTTCGCTCAGGAGCTGCGAGGGAAGGATGTACTAGTGCGCTCAGACAACACTGCGACTGTAGCGTATATCAACCGTCAAGGCGGTTTGCGCTCTCTTCACCTGTCGCATCTCGCTCGTCATCTCCTCCTTTGGAGTCAGAAGCATCTGAGGTCCCTTCGTGCCATTTACATTCCGGGCTCGCTCAATACAGCGGCAGACGCGCTTTCCCGAGCGGCGCGCCCCGGCGAATGGCGACTCCACCCCCAGACGGTCCAGCTGATTTGGAGGAAATTCGGTCGAGCGCAGATAGACCTATTTGCGTCACCGGACAATACCCATTGTCGCCTGTTTTATTCACTAACCGAGGGCAGCCTCGGCGTGGATGCGTTGGCACACAGCTGGCCGCGGGGCATGCGCAAATATGCGTTCCCCCCAGTGAGTTTAATAGCACAGATACTGTGCAAAGTCAGGCAGGACGAGGAGAGCCTTTTAATGATCGCCCCATATTGGACGACCAGGAATTGGTTTCCGGAATTAATGCTCCTCGCGGCAGCCCCTCCCTGGCGGATTCCCCTGAGGAAGGACCTTCTTTCTCAAGGAGGGGGCACATTATGGCACCCGTGCCCCGACCTGTGGAATCTCCACGTTTGGTCGTTGAGCGCGCGCAAGGTTTAAGTGATTTGCCCCAGGCGGTATCTAACACTATTGACGCGGCACGAGCTCCGTCTACGAGACGGGCTTACGCGTTAAAATGGAACCTTTTCGTCACCTGGTGCTCTTCGCAACGCGAGGACCCCAGAGAATGCCCTATTAACATTGTGCTTTTATATCTTCAACATAGATTAGATGGTAGGCTGTCACCGTCCACTATTAAAGTTGATATCGCCGCTATATCTGCGCATCACTCACTTATTAACGGCAGATCAGTGGGCCAGCATGATTTGGTTATTAGATTCCTGAGAGGCGCTCGCAGGCTAAACCCCTCGCGCCCCCCTTCTATTCCTCCCTGGGACTTGTCCATGGTGCTGAAAGCGCTACAGAGTCCTCCGTTCGAGCCTTTGCAGTCTGCGAGTCTGAAGCTTCTATCAATGAAGGCTCTGACCCTACTAGCATTGGCCTCGGTGAAGAGAATAGGGGATTTACATGCATTCTCTGTTGACGATTCGTGCCTTCAGTTTGGTCCTTCTGTCTCGAGCGTGACCTTGAGACCCAGACCAGGCTACGTGCCCAAAGTTCCCACTACTCCCTTTAGAGATCAAGTGGTGAGCTTGCAAGCATTGCCTTTGGAGCAGGCAAACCCAACCGAGGCTTTGTTGTGCCCCGTACGCGCACTGCGATTCTACGTGGACCGCACGCAAAGCTTCAGGACCTCAGACCAGCTCTTTGTTTGTTATGGTGGCCAGCAGAAAGGGAAAGCTGTCACTAAGCAGAGGATGTCTCATTGGATAGTTGATACTATCGCCCTAGCTTACAATTTGCAGGGCATTCCTTGCCCCTTTAATTTGAGAGCGCACTCCACTCGGAGTGTTGCCTCATCTTGGGCATTAGCTCGTGGTTCCTCGCTAACAGACATCTGTAGAGCTGCTGGTTGGGCGACACCTAATACGTTCATTAGATTTTACAATGTTCGTATCGAGCCTGTATCCTCTCGTGTTCTGTCCTCACCAGGGAGGACACGGAGAGCAGACTCGCAAGTCGGCTTGCAGCCTCCGACTGAGGCTCCAAATTGAGTTTCAGTATGGAAGGCTAACAGAGCAAAAATGCGTAATGGTTTGATTTGCTCTCTCCACTGCCTTGACAGCCTTTGTTGCGGAGCATTGGCTGTCAGCCTTCACTAGCTGTATTCTTACGAACCTACGTGTTTGGCCAGGGCCCCACATTGTGTCCCAACGGGTTCCTTTGTGAGTATTATTCCGTGGGGTTAATCCTACCAGCCCACGTTTCCCTTAGCAGAGCACTGCTTTGCTTACACAGCCACGGCTGTCATTTTTACCTCAACTACGGTTGACTTCGCCAACCAATAGCCCTTAACGGGGCGGTGGCTTCCGCAGCGTTCCTATTCCGCTCTGGTAGGGCGCTTCCCAGTCGCTGGCACTACTGTGGGTTAAAGGAACATCTAGTGCCTGGCCTTCTGCCTTAAAACCTAATTCTCCTATCCTTAAGTGGAACCGGAGGGCTTTATGCAGACACTGGAAGAGGTCAGCCCCTAGTGGCGTTTTAGTAGGGTTTCCCAATTCGTCGGTCACGACGTGACGTCGTAGTGACCGACTGAAAGGGAACGTCTCGGTTACGGATGTAACCCTCGTTCCCTGAAGGAGGGAACGGAGACGTCACGTCCCGTCGCCACAGGTGCTGCCACCTGCTGTTTAGGCCGGTCACCTTCCGGCTTTCTCAGCGAACAGAAGCTGATTTCCCTATTTGCACGTGCGCCTTATATACGCACCTGGCGGGGCGGCGCCAGCATTATGCAAATATCTCGATGCCAAGTTCATTGGCGTTTTAGTAGTATTCGAAGCAGATTGGTCTCTCTAAGCGAGCTCCCAATTCGTCGGTCACGACGTGACGTCTCCGTTCCCTCCTTCAGGGAACGAGGGTTACATCCGTAACCGAGACGTTCTCTTTCTCTACCAGCGCATCCGCGATCATAACTGTCATTAGAGTTTGAGCATACTTCTAAAACACAATCGATCAAATAATTGCAGAGGTATGACTTCATGAATCATTAGCAAATTTACCTCGTAAATCATGTCAATTCATCACGCGTGAAGACGTTAAACTCCGTGACATTGCAAATTACTGAAAAGTAATTGCTGCTTTTAGAAATCTACTTTACAAAATATGATAAAAATAAACTTTTATACTGCAATAATATTTTAACTAACACACTTTTAAAGTAGATTTGAAAGGAATACTGTTGTTTTCTGCTACTTGAACTTGGGGCTCGAGCCCGACCTAAGGTTCGACCTGCCTTCGAAAACAGCAAGTCTAGTTCGTTTACCGTTAATTATTAAGACTAAATGGGCAGGTAAATTCGTTAAAAAAATAAAAGTAATCCGCCAAAATATGGTTTTACATGTCTATTAAAATAAAGCCATTATTAATTTTCCTAACGCATAGTTCTTTGATCTTTACCTCCGTTTAAAACGTTATAAATTTGGCAAAGGAGGATGTTCAGCAATTTGAACAGCAACTCCGCAACCAACTCGGTTTATGATGGTGAGAAATTTGAGTGAGAGGCTTTGTCCTATTTAATTTATTATTTATATTTCATTATAAATACAATGAATACAATGTTAAAATAATATTTTTATTGGCACGAACACAATTTTTGTATAACATTTAAAATTATCTGTCTCTTTTCGTTAGAGACAGTTGAATGTGAGATTCTGGAAACGAAACGTGACGTTAAGTTTTGCGGACCCGTCAGGTCGGGAAATGAAGCGGGTGAACACAAATGAATGTATGAATAGAACCTTGTCGGAGCTGGACAAAAAACAGTCCAGCGGAGACCTCCTTAAACCTTAGGTGTGTATGTGTGTGTCCCGGATAAATATTAATAAAAAAAAGAATAGTTCAAAAGTCGGACTGTAAGAGTATTTCATGAGAGCATAAATGCCTGTAATATTACCACTATAGTACTTGATCTGTTTAAAATGATTTCATTGATATATTATGCCTATAAAAGAGTTAAATAAAAAAAAATGTCTAATCCAGTAATTAATTTTTTTATCTGAGCACACAATCAGAAAACCCGTGGTGGTTAATTTTTTCATTTTTGTTTTTAATTTGAAAAAAAAAAACGATCGAACGAATGATAAACAGACCCATTACCATGTTTTTAGCAATTTTTAATGCCGTCTTTCGTCTTTTAAATAGGAAATAAAGACAATGTTTCTTGACAAAAGATCAGATAGCCTATACTAGGCTAATTCAAAATAAGACGTAAGTGTGCCAACAACAGTTGGCCCGCCATCTACTGGCTAAAAAAAATATTGGCCCGCGGCCAAAGTTACTTGCCGACCCCTGCTGTACAACATACTCAATCAAAAAGATTCTGACCTCTCCAAATAATGTACAGGAGAAAATTCCATAAATATTTTACATTTCTACATTTAGCAGACATTTCATTACATTTCGTGTGTGTAACTGTCGTTCACCACAGGCATTTAGCTTAGAACAAAAAAGTTGCTTTAAATTTACCTTGGCTGAGGGATATCTTTCTCGATTTCCTCAGAGAAAATGCTTCCACAACATCATCAAAATCAAGTTCCCTCACAAGATCACATTCAATGGCCATTAAAGACAGTGAATTTAGACGTCCTTGACACATTTTGCTTCTTAGTTCATTTCATTTTTTACTCTTGCCATTAGAGAAAATGAACGTTCTCCTTCACAGTTGCTGACTGGCAGGGTGAGGAAAAGCTTTAGGGCAACATAAACATTGGTGAAAACCGAAGGCAGTCCATAATCAATAATTGTTATTAGCAATTTTGATGGTGATCTGTCCGTCTCCGATGAAATGAAAGATCTGAATCAGCTCATCATCAAGACAGCTGTTCAAGTCATCAGGGTAAGCAGCAGAAAGGTTATGGGCTCCTGTTATAAGGTTGCTGTCAGATTCTGAGTCTGGCACGAATAGAACACCAAAGAGACTATTCATGTGTTTATAGGCATCTATTCTGTGATCAAGGCAGTTGACAAGATTGTCAATGGTAGCATTAAATGTGTCCACTTGAAACTTACATTGTCCACTAAGGCCTGCATCACCATCTGTGGTCTCGTCAGCAAAAGTTTTTGTTTTCTTGATGCGTTGTACGTCATGCTTATAAGACTGACATACACCTGTCACACTTAAAGCACTCCTCTCAAAGTGTTCAAATAGTTCTCGCTGAGCTGATACAAACTCACGCAATGATTTAAGCAGTCGCATCACTGTTCGAAGGTCCATTTCACTTTCTTGTAGACATAAACTGGTCACGTTGAATTGTTCGAGTATAGTATTCCAGAATTGCGCCATGAATGCAGTTTCCAGATTGTCCATCTTTGAGCACAGTCCCGATGCTTCGTTGCGTGTTTCCCTTTTTTTGTTCTCATCTGCAGCTATACTGTTCAAGGCCTCTCTTATATTACTATAATTTTGCCAGAGAGCTTTGGCCGAATCCACCCTACAGCTCCACTGAGTATTAGACAAATGCTTAAGTGTTAAGTTTGTCTTTTCGAACACTTTTGCCCATCGGCGAGTAGATGCAGAACAAAATGAATAGAACGACTGTAGCAGACTAAAGTACTGTTCGACATCTGAACTGCTGTGTGTACTGTTTACACCTACTAAATTCAATGAGTGAGCAGCACAAGGTATATAATGAATCAATGGATTTATCCATTTTAAGTGAGCCTGCAGTCCATTGTATTTGCCTGACATATTACTCGCATTATCGTACGATTGGCCTCTACAGTTTAATATGTCCAAGCCAAGGTTGTTTACCATTTTAATGACGTAATCACACAAACTCTCACCTGTGTGACATGTAATGGGCTCAAAAGCTATGAATCGTTCTAGCACATTCCCTTTCTCATTGACGAATCTGAATATGAATGTTAACTGGTCTGTGTGGGACAGATCTGGTGTTGAGTCTACGATTACTGAAAAATATTTGGCATCATTTAATTCATTCGCGATTACTTGTTTAGTTTTTTTTCCCAATACATCAGTAAACTCCTCACATATACTTGATGACAAATAAAATACAGTTCCCCTTCCTTTTTGCCCGCGTGTTTTAATAAGCTCCGATAGAAACGGGTCAAACTGAGATATCAGTTTTAAAATTCCTAGATAGTTTCCATTGTGAGGTGAACCTAGGAGTTCATCCTACCCCCTGAAAGCCAGTCCTCTTTCGGCTAAAAATTGTATTACTGCCACCACACGTTTCAGTACCTTTTTCCAGTATTCCCTCTCTCCAGCTATTTGTTTGACCTGAGCTGAGTCAAACGCCTGAGTGTTTTTAGATATGTGTAATAAGGCTAGCATACAGGACATATGGCCTGGGCTCCTCTCATGTTCAGAAATCCGTTCTGGGTGCTTCCAGTTACTGAATCCATCTGTAAAGACGTGTCTTTTGGATAAGAAAAGTTTGCAAGAATAGCAGAACACCTGTCCCGTTGATGGAGAGTATAAAAGCCACTCTCGTCACACAATCTGGCTGTTTGGTAAGTGAGTGTTTAACAAATAATTTTTAAGGGAGCGAGTCTTGCCACCCAGACCGCTATCCCTTACGGAAGAAGTATATTTTGAGCTTCGGTTATGGAAAGCGGCAGCCCCTCTGACTGTTAATAAGAATACTTTTCACTGAATCCTTTTTATATCTCCCCACAATGCGGGGTCGTTGTTTGTTTCCCAAAACAGGTGGTCATCATCTTCATCTGTCTTACTTTTAGTTTGATCATCCTGACATTGCGGTGGCGATGGTGGCGGCGGCGGCCACAGCACCGGCGGGTTGTAGGAATCACAGGCCGGCGACTCCATATCACTGCTATCACGGTTAGTTGTGCTAGCGCCATTTTCACTTAAAGCAGCAGAAACGTTGTTGTTAGCATCCACAGTGTTTGCATTTTTTTTAAAAGCTGGAGATTGTTGGTAGCTTTTGTAGTAATTGAGATTCTCTTGCTTCTTTGTCGTTTTTCTGCTTTCTTTTCATCTATCCACTTGGTTGTGGTTTTAAACTCATTTTTGTTTGGGTTTTTGAGTAACCGTCTTCTACGCGTGACTTTTATATTACGCAATGCTTTTCACTCGCCTCTAGATGTCCCTCTCAACAGCGCAGCAATACATTATTATTTATTTGATTTATTTACTAGTTTTAATACTTTGCAACTGCAAAAAAGCACATTACTCCTCAATATTTAACACAATTTTACTGAAAATAAAAAAAAATTGTAACGGTGGTGCTTTAATGACAGCGAAGGAGAGGTGAATCCATGTGCGAAAAGGTATTTATTGAAGTAAAATCCCAAAAAGGGCCAGCAAACAAATCCAAAGGGCAAATCATAAATCCAAAGACAGGCAAATGTTCAGGGCAGGCGGCAAAACAGGCAAAATCCAAATACAGGCACAGGTCAAAACAGGCAGTATGAAGTGGTATGTGAAGTGTGACATGATGATATTTCAAAATAAAAGCCAGAACAGAACAGGATGTCAAAATAAAAGTCCTTATAACAAAAACACACAGAACACAACCTTACAAAATTAAAATATTTATTTGAAAAGAATAGACACAGTAAATTTGACAGGGCCCCCTGCTGGCCCAGTGCCCTGGGCAAGTGCCCAGTAGGCCCGTGCGTTAATCCGTGCCTGGATTGGATGCATTGTTTGCCACATAAAATAGGTCCCACCCCTGCCTATGGCTGAAGATTTGGCTCTCTCGTTGACAAGAGTCGGCCCTTCTCGTTCGCTACAAAGAATCGGCTCTTTGTAGAGTTTTGGCACAATGAGTGGAGTTTTGCAAAATGTGTTCAAGCAATGGGCAAAAACTGTAATACCAGGTATACACCAGTTAATATATGTAGTCTCAATTTGGGTGTCAATCTACATTGTCTCCCATGTCTGTAGTTCATTGTAGTTCCTTTGTTCATTGGTCTGTGTTTTGATTGTTTCCCAGGTGTGTCTTGTTATCTTGTTACCCATGTGTATATAATCCCAGTGTTTGCATAGTCTGATGTTGGTAGTTGTTAAACGTAATGCCCTGTTTCTATTTACCCATGCCAATCTAGATTGTTTTTACCCACCTGTTCGTGGATTTACTTTTATACACTCTAAAAACAAACGGTGCCAAATAGCACCAAAAGTGGTTGTTTGCTTGTAATCATAGAAGAACGGTTTTTAGTGCCATATAGCACCGGTGAAGCACCAGTGTAGAACCATATGGGGGCCATATAGCACCACTATAGCACCACATATGCTTCTACATAGCTCTATGTGGTTCTACACAGGTGCTTCACAGGTGCTATACAGTATATGGCTCTAAAACGGTTCTTCTATAATTATGAGAAAAGAACCACTTTTGGTGCTATATAGCACCGTTTGTTTTTATGCCTCTGACTGCTTCATGCACCCAACATTACAGTTCAAAACCTAACATTCCTTTGTCAAAATGTAACTCTGATGACAAGTTTTTTGATTTTCACCGTTTATTCAGAAGGCATATTTTCAGGAGGCATGTTTCAAACGATCAAAAAAGCAAATAGGCCTACTCAATATTGTACATTGCAGCACGGTACATTGCAGTAAAATGAGTTCAGGAAAAAATAAATAATAATAATACAGTTTTTCTCAATTGCTAATTTTTTTTTCTGAAACCTTCCTCCATTTTAGAAAACATTAAACACAAAACCTTATCTTCAAGCACTATTTGCAAAACCTCTGACTCCTCTTGCAAAATGGAACTTTTGCCACAATTTACCATTTACCTGTTCAAAATCAAACTCTGCTCTCAAAACAGTTTTACCTGTGTTCAAAATCAAACTCTGACACAATGAAAATGGGCAACTTGGTGTGCATGACAACATGGATATAACTAGCGGTCATTGCCAGCTCCTTTTCGGAAGCCTGTAGATGAAGTTCATCTAACTTAGGAATGGTAAGAGATAAGAGAGTCTGACTGAATGACTAAGTAAATAATAGTTGTAAACATATTAGGTGTCGATGTAGATTCGCTAACTCAGACTTAATACAATCATAATGTTAGTCTTATTGTCGCAAAAAAACTAGCAGTTCAGGTCAGGCTGCAAAAGGACAGACGCCATTTCAATATACGTCACACACTCGGTTGCTCTGGTTGGTTGTAGGTCTATCCAATTGGGTGCAGAGGCATTTTTTGTCCTGGTGTAGTTGAAACACGCCCCATAATCACAGCCCAATGGAGCGGTATCAGACTCAAATTCTGACTAGAACTTAGTATGACAATGTCAGGCTATCCTATATGAGTCTGAAAATGTGCCATTCATTCAGCAAGCTGTTTCAAAACCGTGTTGGTACCTACATAAGCAATTATTTTTTTAAAGAAACCCCAAGCCATATTTGGAGTCCCCATTTGTTAACAGGTAGTGAAGCTAAGCTAATGAAGGTAGAGTTAGTGTTAGCAGCAAGCAAAGCAAGCAAATTAAGAGATTGTGGCGTGCAACCCCTTATGACAATTAACCATGGTTTTACTACAGTTAAAACCAAAACACCATGGTTACTGTAGTAAAACCATGGTAACCACAAAATAACCATGGTTTTGACCACCATGGTTTTCAAAAACCATAGTTAAACCATTTTTAGTGTAGTAAAACCATAGTTTTGCTGATAGTAATCAATACACCAGAAAACATGGTTAATTGTTTGATTGATTGATTGATTGATACTTTATCACAAAGGTAATTTAGGGCAGTGGTTCTCAAACTGGGGGCCGGGGCCCCCAGGGGGGCCGCGAGATGGTGCCAGGGGGGCCCCAGTTGTATGACATTTTATAAAATACATTAATTTATCATGAATTCTGGGAAATGAAACCTAAAAAAATAAGGCTACTAACCAAGCACTACTTTGTATAATTTAATGTTTTGTTTAATTAAAATGTGAAGTTTTAGAACAGTTTTTTGTCATAAATTTTCTTTGGGGAGGCCGCGAAGGAATGCACAGTACACAAAGGGGGCCGCACGCTGAAAAAGTTTGAGAACCACTGATTTAGGGCATCCTGTAGCTCAAACAACAAAATTCCACATATTACACATACAATTAAAAAAATATATACAGTATATATATATATATATATATATATATATATATATATATATATATATATATATATATATATATATATATATATATATATATTAAGAAATTGTCTACTACTTTTCCCACAATAAACCATGGTAAATTTTTGTAAGCTCCGTGTTTGAATGCAGTGGCTCACATGCGTCGAATACCATCCTTAGATGAAGTTAAGTCAAAATGGCTTGAGGAAATATTCCAGAAACAGTGCGGAAAAAATGTGCTTGTCAGTGGCGGTTCTAGACAAATTTCACTAGGGGGGCCAAGGAGGGGCCAGTGTTTTACCAGAGGGGCACATAAAAAAACGGCAAGAAATTATATTTAAAGATTATAAGGGGGGTTACAGGAATTAGTTTAAGACAGGACTAGGCCTTAGTTTAATTAGGAAATATAACTAGTTTTAACAAACATGCCTTACTAAATACATTACTTGTGTGCATTTTGAAGCAAAACAAAGAGCACTGGTGTATTTTAAAATATGGCATTGCAAGTTGTTTTCAGTTTGGACAGCTCTTACATTTATTTTAGTCTAGGACTAGTCTAATCCCTTTCTGGGAAACTTTATTCCCCATAAACTTTATCTTACTTTACAATCATATAAATCTTTATTTAATACAAGAGTGAGTGCAGGTGCAAAAGGGGAGCTTGGCTCTTTTCTAAAGCCCCCCAACCGAAAATCATGCGAGCCTACTCAATACACTTTATGAAATGCTAATTTTTATAAAGACAAACGTTTGTTTTAGTTTACATATAAACACACATTGCTAGACAGTTAGGGACCACAATTTAATCAGCATTTAAAATAATATTTATTTTAAATTGTAAACATTTTTATATGACACATTTTTTGCAGGTATATGTAAGAGCATAATTACAGCGCTTTTAATAAATGTATACTTTTTTATTTGGTCAGCACGGGGTGGCCACAGGGGTGGCCAGGGACTTGTCTACAGAGTCACGGGCCGCCCTTGGCCTCCGTGTAGAACCGCCACTGGTGCTTGTGTGTGCCAAACACTTCACACTTCATTAACCTCGGCCAATTTGAAGCTGGACTCATAGCAAGACTGTATTTAAAAGTCGGAGCTGTGCCATCAATTCATCTGGAAAACGTTTTTTTTTTTTTTTTTGGTTGCATGATTCTTTTGGTTAAACCTAACAAATGCCAACATCTGAGGTAGCAGCATAGTAGCGTTTTTATTGATGAGGTAATGTTCACAGTACATGTGATTTATTGATTTGTTGATTAAAGTGTTTAGGATGAAGTTGCTACTATCCACAATATTAATCCAAAAGACCGTATAGGGGCATAATACCATTTGATTGTGAAGGGAGCAAACTTGGTCAAAACGTTAAGTGCAAACCTGTGTTTCACGTGCTCTTATCTGTTATTTGGCAAATAGGTACTTGTAGTTTGTATGCATTATATGTGCATTAGTATGATTTTACAGTGTTAGATGGAAGCAGTGTTATGGTTGTTAAGTTATATTCTTAGGAATTATACAGATGCACTTAAATAACTTTAAATTACTGAATTAAGCTTCAGTAGCTTTTCTTGGGAAAACAGAATTCAAGAGTGTATTGAGTGAATTGTCCTTTGCAATACTTTATTAAAAAAAATGTTTAGGCGTGCACGTGAAGAATTGACACAGTTAGCACTCAGCTGTCAATAACAACTCTAGGACCTCACTACCAAAGGTTTGGTGACCCAGTCATGTTTTGTTCTTGTTTGTATGAATTTTCTTAATTGTAAGTGGTATTAAAAGGATAGTTCACCCAAAGATGTCATTTCCTCACTCTCATGTTGTTACAGACCTGTATAAACCAATCATGAGCCCCATTCACTTCAATTGTAGGAAAACAATACTATGAAAGTGAATGAGGCTCACGGTTTGGTTGCAAACATTCCTCAGAATATCTTTATTCATGTTTATGAGAACAAAGACATTTGTACAGGTCTGTAACAACATGAGAGTAAGGAAATGATGACATAATTTTCATTTTTGGGTGACTTATCACTTACGTTTCTATTGTCATATTATTTAGAAGTGTTTAAATGTCTATATTATTTTACCTTAGGCATATAGACACCGTTATGCCTGACATTGGTGATCATACTGCACATCCACTGATGTCCTCAACACCAATAAAGAAAGTTGGTAAGAGATCTCGCTTGGAGCTGGAGGAGGAGGAGCATGACCCTTTGGAAGGCACCTCAAGTATTACCATTGAAGAGCCACTGGATTCTACATATGATCCTGCAGACTCTATCACAACTTTGACAGACCCTGAAGATGTGACGTGAGTGTACTGTCTTTAGTAAAATATTTTATCCAGTAACATTGCATGTGAAAAACTATTAAGGAATTTGGAATCTCCCAAGCCAGCTCATAAGACAGCAACATACATTGTCTATGAAAACTGTCTGCTGGAGCTCTTTGAGAAGTGCCCTATAGACCCTTTTACAGCTCATGTGATCAAATAGCCTGCGCGCATTTAGGCAACAGAAGTGTTGTTGTTCCCCATTGGTTCTAACGTGTTATCAACTCAGAAAGTTTATTAAAGCGGCAGCATCAAAATATCTGGTTGTTGGTTTGGTTGCACTAATATAATATACTAATATTCGTATATATGTATCTGGCAACTTTATTTTTGGCTATCTGCTAACATCTTCTATCCACTCCACTATAGTACACGGATCTGGTAACTGTGTTGAAAAAGTTGATAAAGTCAACTTTTTAAAATACTGTAACTTTCTCTGTCTGTGTTGCTTCACTGCTGATTCTTGCCATACTTCTGTTGCCTTAATGCGCGTGCATACACTGCCATGTCATCATTGCGTACAAACAGTAAAAGGGTCTACATGTCAGCCCTTTCAGAAGGGTTGGCACATTCCTCTCTGTGGTAACACAGTGCCCACACTGTGAGGTCACCAGAAAATGGAATAGTCAGCCAATTATTGGAAGCACTCATGTAGGGAATCTCCAGGCTCATAGGTTGCCAAGGGTGCTGGATGCACATGGGAGTGAAGGATGGCCTGTGTTGTCCAGTCGACAGATGAGCTACTGTAGCTGAAATTGCTTGAAAATTGAATACTGATTCTTATAGAAAGGTATGATGGAGTCCATGCCATTGTGTTTGCACTATAGTTTTTACAGAACACAAAGAAAAGTCAGGACAATGATGGGCAGTTCTTCTTTTGTTCTTTACTGCACACAAGTTAACTCATTGAATCATGAACGGGCCAACCAATTGCCTTGACAAGTTAGGGCTGTTTAGGTGGCAACAGGGGAACCTACATAATATTAGGCAGGTGGTCATAATGTTATGGCTGATCATTGTATATAGTCAACCAATGATAAATAACAAGACTGGTCAAGCATGCCCCTCCCATTGAAAATGAATGGTAGCCTGTCGCTCTGCCTCTGTCTCTTGTAGCTAATGTGACTGGGGGGTAAATCATTAGAAAGTCAATCTGGGGTGTTTCCCGTGACACCACACAACGGGCGTACAGTGCAAAGGAGAGGCACGCATGTCTGTCATCTACAGAGAAAGCCACTGGTAAAGCCAATACACAAAAGGCCTTTTACTAGAGCTCATATTGACAAAGGTAAAGACTAATTTGGGTCTCTAGCTCTTTATATTTTGGAGTAATGAGACAAAGATTAATCTTTGTGGCTCTGAGGTGTTCCAAACTGTATGGTGTGGCAAGGGTGAGGAGTACAATGAAAAATGGATGGTACCAAAAGTCAAGCATGGTGGTGGCAGTGATCTTCTGTGGGCTTGCATGAGTGCTGCAGGCGTTGGACAGTTGCATTTTATAGATGGCATCATGAATACACAGATGTACTGTGAAATACTTAAAGAGAAGATGCTACCATCACTCTGTGCCCTTGGCCACAGGACAATCTTGTAACAGGATTGTGACCCAAAACTCGGCAAATAAAATATAACAAACAATAAAAATAATAACATACAGAATATTGTTATTTTTATTATAAAACAACTTATTTCAAAACATCTTTAAAACACTATAATTAAGCCAACACTTAACACTTCATTTTTATTATCACATAACTTTTATTTCAAATAAAATGTCATGACAATGTTTCGTTGTTTTTGCGGCTGGCTTCCTCTGTTGGTGTTCTTGTCCACTCGGATGTTGAGTTGTTGTCATCTCACAAATGCTGTTCTGCATTACATATAAAAAAACATAAATGAAAGCCTTCAGTAAATGTTTCTTCACTGTGTCTTGACAAAAAACTGAGTTTTCTGAGCCAGTTATTAACTTTAGGCTAACTTATGTGCTAGCTAACCTGCTGCTACCATTAGCTGGCAACTTGAAAAAACATTGTTTGAAATGCTTGAGTCATGCATTAACAAAACCAGTCACCTTATCCAGCATGTGGATCCTGCTCACATCACTCGCAGCCATACTCCACAGTGTAGAAAGTTTTTAAAACCTCTTAAAGAAATTTCACCTCAGGATCGGGTTCCAGCAAACCTCCTGCAGACGGTTACGCACTCTACACCTGCGCAGTAGCCTTCGCATGTAGTTGTCTTTTGCTTTATCGGGAGCTGATATCTGTTGTTTAATTCTGGTTTGCCATTGCATAAATTATATTTGGCTAAAATATTTGTTTTTACACATGTTGCAAAGTTTTATTCTACCAATGATAACACCTACTAAAAATAAACAAATAGCGTGCTGCTTTGTGGTCATTATTGTGTCATTTGAAATAAAAGTAAATAAATTGCAAAGCACCACTTCAAATATGTCCGCAAATGTAAGAATTTCCCTGTAAATAGGGAATAAGTTGCTATTTTTATTGTACTTACCTTAAAAAAAAGATAACCACATAAAATCAGCTGGACTTTTGTTATTAAAAGCAAGTAATATAGGCTACTAAAATAAAAGTGATGCGCTGTTATATTTATTTCCCGATGTGACATCGACTGTATACAACATTCTGTAGTCAATATGAAAAATTCACCAAAAAAAAAAAAACATAATTTCCCCATAGACTTGACTAAGTCATACATACCACGTAATATTACAATAGGTACCCTGTTGTTATAAAATACTTAGAGTATAAATAATTTATAATTCTTCATATTCTTACCCCCTTATTACCCCAAACTTAAAATAGTATTCCCTTATACCTACAAGTACGTACTGTAGAGGTACCCTGTTGTTACAAATAGGTACGCTGTAAATTCGGTTTAATTACGCAGTACTTTGCGGGTCGTAAAATAAAGTGTGACCTAAGGTTTTAGTCAAGTTTGAATCACTTTTAGTAAAAAAAGTATTTTTTAACAAATTAATTTAGGTTAAAAAGTGTGGTGTATTTAATTCTATTAAAATGTACATTAAGGTTGTCCCTGAGGGCTTGCCATTGTTTTAGTCGTTGTGCCTTCTGCGCATGTAATAACAAAAAGTTGAGCCTGATATACCCTCATGTTGAGTTTGTGTTACGCTGAGACCTCGCTTATAAAGTTGAGAAACGCGTGCCTTGCCTTGTTATTTAAATACACCACAAAAAGTATTGAAAATGGGCTTAAGGTTTTACGTGCATCTACTTGTCAAACCTAAGCTTACCATGAAATGTGTCACAAGCCGAATGTCGAGTAAAATTGAATGTATATGATATGTTAACAGTGTGACTTGTTAGTAAGTTACCTTTAATAAATATTAGCGTAATGAGCCTTCAGGTGCCGCTTGAGGTTGGTGGTATTCTTCCCACCTAGTTTGTGGCCACATTTACCGTCGTCTCCCAATATGCATTCCATTTTTCTGTCTGATGGATTATACTGAAAATATGTCCATAAATCATCTTGTCGTTTCCGTTTATTGGCGTCACCGCTACGGTCCTTCAAACTCGCCACAGCCGCAGGTGTGTTGTTGTTGTTGTTTGAAATCTGGTGCGCGACTGCGCGTGCGCGGCATGGCAGCAGCCGGGTGGTGGGCGTGAGTGAGACTGAGACTGTGTTGACCCAAAACAAAGATAGGAAGCGGCAACATTGCTGATAATTTTTAGCTAAAAACACACAGATTTCACGCAAAATATGCAGAAATTACATGCATTATTAACGTCAGACTTATAATCATTTTGGTTCCGTCTCTTCAACGAAAACTCGAAAGCGTCTCGTCATGTTTTCGTCACCTTAGAGACATTTTTAGCTAGTCATTGTCGCGTTAGCGTCATAAAAAATAGGTGCGTTAACGAAATCATTTCGTTATCGTCATCGTTGACGAAAACAACACTGCAAGCTAAACAGGAAGCACAGAGCCCGGTCCATGACCAAAAACTTCGTAACCAGACACAAGTGTACATTAATGGGTCCAAATACTGGCATGATGTCAAATTCCATACAGGATGTGCCGTGTGGACCCCCACCCTCCCAATTCAGATGCCAATCAACTGCTAATCAATCTACCTGAAAACACATTAGCACAAGAACTCGAACTTATTGCTTTACTCGAAGCAATCCAAATACTCCCTGAGCTGCATTGTGTATACACAAATAGTGGGACGCAGTCTATAATTTTTGAGCTCAATAGCAGTTACGAAAATTCTTAACCTCTGCCGGAACACCAGTCAAACACTTTAACACCATAACCACAATTTGGCAACTAACTAAATTGCATGAATCCCCAATATCGCTCATCAAAGTGCGTGCACACTTTAGCCGAAACCCCGAAGAAAATGAACAAAACAACAACATCATCGATCAATTGGCAAAATTAGCAGCCGTAAAAGGAGACGAATGGCAGCCCGACAGTTTGACTGTTCCTGTTGTGAGTGCAGTTCAGACCGCTTTGATTTAAAACAGTATTCACAAGAGCTGTGGACTTCAGAGGGAGAGGTATTTCTGCATTTACAACAGAACTAATTAGTCACAGTCGTGGAAGGGATGATTTTGAGAGATGGAAAATATATTGTTCCAGAAGCCCTCCAGACACCAGTGATAAAACTGTACCATGAGTACACACACGTATCAGCCCAGAAAAGCCTGCTGCAGGTGCAACCAGTGTCGGCGCCACGAGCGGGCCCTAGGGGGCATGGCCCGGCCACTTGAGTCACTGTGCCCCCTTACTTCTCAAAATAACAATGAACTTAATAATTTAAAAAAAAGTGCTGCAAATACATTTGGTTATACAATGAATACTGAATAAAATTCGGAGTATAATTAATAAAAAATAATAATTAAAATACTAACCCACAATCTTTAAGAATGTGGGGCTTGTAGTGCAGACCGTGCTGAACTCTGGGTAATGTAGTCGAGGAGCGCTGTGTTCGCATGTGCGTTGTTAATAGTGATACACAGAAGGAAATACGAGCTGTTTTCATGTTTATCTCAAGTTTATTTGCAAGTTTTGCCCTGCCACCCGGGTGTTCAGATGATGTAAATCTGATAAGAAAGCGATGGAGACTGTTTCGTTGGAAATAAAAAAAAATGTGCTTCGGAACCACATTGTCTGCTCATCACTGCGTGTAAACCATAGACCGTAAAAAAATATGGACGTGTAGTGTCCGTGACGTCACCCATTGGCTTGTGAAGATCGCTTTTGAAGCTTAAAGTAGGCGTTGCCTGCCGTCGCCATCTTGGCCGCGCGTCCCCGCGAATTACTCGCGGAAAACCGAAAATGGGTAAAGAGGCGGGACATGGGTGAAGCTGAGGTGAAACCACGCCCGCCTAGCGCGAGTCTAGTGACAGCAGTGGCTGTTCAACCGACACTCAAGCGGCCACGCCCTTAATTATGCAGAAGTTTAAGGCTTAATATAATCTAAACGGATGAGTTACAAAAAAATTCACCCCCCTCACAGTTGTCATGAAGGGCAAAATTAGCTATATAGGCCAAAAACACTTTTTGTACCAGGCTGTAAACATATTATTTTCTACTGTGAAGTTGGCCATTTTTAACATGGGAGTCTATGGGAATTGACTCCCTTTTGGAGCCAGCCTCAAGCGGCCAGTCGGTGAATTGCAGTTTGGGTCACTTCTGTATTGGGTTCATTAGAGAGATCGGAAGGTTGCCCCTCGGTGTAAACAAACCCGAGTGAACTGTTACAACTACCGTCACGATAGCCGAGGCGGATGATAAAAAGGTAACAAATGCTAACATAGTCAGCCAGTTACATACACGCAGCCACTACATTTGAACAACACAAATTCTTAAAGGTATCCCCAGTGTTTTGTCTGCACTGAAAGTTACTGTCACGTTCGGGGGCTCACTCGCCAACTCATTTTCTGTCTAAATAATGTATATTTGTAAGTCTTGGCATTTGAGCAAGACGAAGAAATTTCGCGACAAATAAAAGGACCTTCTTAAAAAGTTGAAAAAAGTCCTCTCGTCGCCTGCAGCTCTTCTGAAGGTAAACGCATAGTTCATTCTGGTGTTAGATGTGTCAGTACATTGTTTTCTTTTGCTGTTATTTGGTTATGTAACTTACTGGTCTTTATGATTTGCGTGAGTTATCCAGTCTTGCACTTTAACGTCATTATAAGTTATGGTTTTACTATAGTGAGGGATTTATTTAACAACTTGGCTGGCTGTATCAATCCTGCTAATTTCACGGCTAGTTGCTATATGAGTAAATATATAGACATAACACTTTGATTTGATGTCTTTTATTAGTTTATTTTTAAGAAATGCAAACCTTCTGGCAAAACGTTTCCAGACGCGTTAAAACAAGTTAAAAGTCAAAAGAGGAACATTCGGTTTAATCATTGTAAATCCAATCTCATATACGTTATTAATTATGCATATTTATTCGGTATTAATTCGTAGGTATTAAACTGTCCCTGTTAACGTGACTCGCTCGCACTCGCAGTACCCGGGTGAGGCTGTGTTTCAGGCAGTTGTTCAAGGAATAAAATACCTTTGAATGTTGCGACTGGCCAGTGGCCAATCAGTACCAAGCATTTTACAGTGCCATGTAGTAATAATAATAATAAAATAATAAGATGAACCAGGTGCCCCACCAGTAAAATAGGAGGCCCCCTCATTCTGTATTCTCTGGCGCCGACACTGGGTGCAACACTACACAGACTTCATTGACCAGGCAGGAACCCATGTAATTAGTTCACGTGGCCAAAGTGGAAAAAACTGAAAGACTTGCATTGGTCTTATCCTGACTAAAAGGCATCACTCTCTGAGAGACACAGTGGGGCTGTAGGTGCTTGAGACAACAAGGACATTCAAAGAGATATCTTTACATCACTACAGGTTTCCTCCCAAATTCACAGCAAGGGAGCCGAGAGCCCACAACACCTCCCTCGAGAACCAGATTGTTCCATAGAACGCAGTAAACTTCCCACAGATCCACATTTGGTTTTCAAACACCCTATACTTATGCACATTGTAACTCTGCAGACAAAAATCTAACCCCCTCCGCCCCTCTTTCTCTCCTTGCACTCTTGACAAGGGACATTCTAAGATTAACTAAATGATTATGCGAAAAAGTCATATCACATGCAAAAAAACAATTTAAAGTGTTCATGTTTCATCTTTTCAAGATTTTGTCCAAGAATTTGGACCATTATTTTAAAGTGAAAAACATGATAACTTATTATTAATAACTTAACTATAACCATAAAAGCAAATGATAATGATTAAATAATTAAGATGGAGTTTTTAAATTTCTGTTAAAAAGCACAATGGATTTGATTTAATCATGAATCAATATACAGTAGATAACATAAATTATCAAAATGTGATCATTATAGCTCAAACAGACACACATCATAATTAATTTACAGCAAATGTTGATAGGTAGTTAATTTATAGTATTTTTAAATATGTCTTAGTTAAAGGAATAGTCTACCTATTTTCAATATTAAAATATGTTATTACCTTAACTAAGAATTGTTGATACATCCCTCTATCATCTGTGTGCGTGCACGTAAGCGCTGGAGCGCGCTGGAGCGCGCTGCGACACTTCGATAGCATTTAGCTTAGCCCCATTCATTCAATGGTACCATTTAGAGATAAAGTTAGAAGTGACCAAACACATCAACATTTTTCCTATTTAAGACGAGTAGTTATACGAGCAAGTTTGGTGGTACAAAATAAAACGTAGCGCTTTTCTAAGTGGATTTAAAAGAGGAACTATATTTTATGGCGTAATAGCACTTTTGGGATTACTTGGACTCGGCGCAGTAACACCCTCCCTCTCCCATTATGAGAGGGAGAAGGGGAGCGGACTTTTCAGGCGAGTCGAAGTACTCCCAAAAGTGCTATTACGCCATAAAATATAGTTCCTCTTTTAAATCTGCTTAGAAAAGCGCTACGTTTATTTTGTACCACCAAACTTGCTCGTATAACTACTTGTCTTAAATAGGAAAAATGTTGATATGTTTGGTCACTTCTAACTTTATCTCTAAATGGTACCATTGAATGAATGGGGCTAAGCTAAATGCTATCGAAGTGTCGCAGCGCGCTCCAGCGCTTACGTGCACGCACACAGATGATAGAGGGATGTATCAACAATTTTTAGTTAAGGTAATAACATATTTTAATATTGAAAAGTAGACTATTCCTTTAATGTATTGTTCACCAGGATTTATTCAGCATGTTATAGTTAATTATGACTATTAAAGAAGTAATAATTGTTACTTAACCCAAACATAAGTATGGTTTTACATACTGATTAGTTAAAGCTGAGGTCGGCAACTTATTTGATCATATTTTTTTATCATATTCACTGAAACCAACACTATGCTCCAATAGAACAACATAAATTAGAGAAAACCCCCCGCGCTTCTAGGTCCACCTGGAGCCTGTTATTTGTTTTGCAAAAAATCCACGGCTCCCGGCATTTGGTCCAATCAGCGCAGACCAGTTCATTTAGTCCAATCAGCGCAGGGCTGTGTAAAATCTGCCTGTCAATCACAGTACCTGCACGCGCCACAGATCCCCCTCCCCCTCCTCCTTGCGCGCGTTACAATATCACGTGCATCTGCCTGAAGTTATAGGTGTTTTGATTTGAACCCAGTGTGATGGCAGAGAGAACATTCACTAACAAACTTCCGATTCCTCTTTAAAAGAGTTAGGAGCACCAGCAAAAATGTAGGCGCATCCATCCAAAAATTAAAAAGCACCACAACTACAGTGTATATGTTAGTAGATTTATTATATAAAAAATAAAACACCACCACCGGGCTTTACACGCTATTACTACTAAATAGGCAATGTTTTAAAAAAATACAACAAAAACATACCATCAGCATTGTCGGGTTCCACATCAACATGGACCACAAGGATGTTTGTCGAATGTCCATTCACCAGCGCATGCGCACATACAGTATCAAACACGACAGACAGGTCGGTGTCTCCATCAATAATGAACGCATTTGTCACGACACGTCTTGTGTTTTTGGCACTTACGCAAAGTTTAAGCAAGGTCTGGCGCTTAGAATGTTTTGATTCCGCCACCAACGCCGTTTCACATGATTTACAGTAAACACCGTAAGTTACATCGAGTCATTTTCATACTGAAAACAGCTTGCACCGACATATCTTAAAATACGTTTTGCCTCAAAATGCACACAAGTAATGTTTTTATTAAGGCATGTTTTTTAAAACTAGTTATATTTCCTAATTAAACTAAGGCCTAGTCCTGGCTTAAGCTAATCCCTGTCCGGGAAACCACCCCTACATGTTTAACGTCACTGCCACAAAACATAGAACATTGGACAGAAAATATACTGTACAATTATCCAGCAAACAAAATATTGACTTTTTTGCTTGCTTGACACAATCCTATTGACTTTTTGTTACAGACACAGTAATCCCAGCACAGAGGTATTTATTAAGATGTGTATAAAAGACAAACACTCGATGTAATCAGGATATGTGCAGCGGAGTCAGTATTTGTATCTGTATTTGTATCTGTAACAATCACCTTTAAGCGTTTATTGTGTCTTTCAGCACAGTTACATATGTGACTCATTCTGTCTAAATGAGTGGGATGTTTTCAGAAAAAATAAGTAGCCTACATTAATCCCTCGTTTAGCGATTCAAATACTTAAACATCTATTAATTAAACATACGTTTTCTGAGAGTGAAATGATTAATACTAAGATGCGTGTCATGTCTGACATCTTGGTTTCGGTTTAAAAACATGCAGGAATTTGAAAATAAAATGCAGGACATGCCTGATGTTTTGAAAGAGTTATTAAGAGAGATAAGTTTTAAGTTAAAAGGTTATTAAGATCGACAAGACTCGGGCTGACTAATAGATCCAAAACGCAACACACACGCAAGTAGCCTACGTGCACTGACAGAATAGTTCAAAAACAAATTCTTTTGACAAGAATTTACGAAAGCTATACTACAAACTTGCTGAGCTCATTATTAACTATCTCCATAGCCTACAGCGTTTGCGCAAACAGAACGAATTGTTTAAAAAAACTTCCTTATTAATTTTCATCTAAATTAATAAATAATCAGATATTCGTTTAAAATTTCAAATAACAGTATGCTCTATTATTTTAAAGTCAGTTTTGACTTAGTTTAAAACAAGCAAAATTATTTTAAACAATAAGGTAATTAGAAAGATTTAATTCAAATGTTTCAGTTGTTATTTACTTACTTCATTTTTTATGTTAATTGCAATTCATGTCATAATCTTCAGTTTAAATTTTGTTTTTAAAATGTTACATTTTCATATTTTTATCTATTTACTTATTTATTGTATATTCACCTAGATTGACAATGAAGCTTGCTTTAACTAAAAGATCATCTGTGACCGAAGTCACGGAGACACGGAGACGGAGTTATTAACGAATATTTTATTTATCAAGGTTTTCTGGTCTTGTGTAATTAAATAAAATAAAAAAAACTAAAAGGCTAATTTTTTACAGTTGGGTTAAAAGAAGTTTGATATTAGCAGCGTTTTAAAACTAATTCCAAAACAGCTCGCGTTTCTAAGGGACACGCAGAAAATGTCATTCATGTCATTTTATAGATTGCACTCATTCACTTCACACACATATTATACATGCTTTAAGGGGTGTATAATTTAGTGCTGTTCCAGTAAACACGTGATTATGTCTGGCCGAATGTTTTTTCTGTTATTCGGATGAATTCGTTATTCGTTTTAAAGCCATTATCCGTGCCCTTCCGAATAACGTATTCGGCTTCGGGCACATCCCTAATCTATTGTTTCTCATGCCGTTTTTCTTGGGCACAAAATGAACAAAATTGAATAGAATTTCCATTGTAACAAATATTATGAAGTAAAATATTTAAATGATGTGTAAAAACTAAATTCAAATAGAAGGGTTAAACTAAAACTGAAAATGATTTCATAATTTTTCCGTATTACTTAGTTTAATCTGCAGAACAAAAAAAGATATTTAAAAATAAAATTGACAACCAACAACTCGCACAATAAGTACTGTAAAAGAATAGGCGGTGTTTCTCGTTTGTGCTTGGGGGCACCTACCGGTAGACAAGAGAATTGCAATACTGTAAGATTAGTAAAAGAGGGGGGCTTCCTGGTTTTAAAATACTGTTTAAATAAATTAGAAATATTTTAGCCACGTGTTTCTCAGTCTGCCCGCTAAAATAATAAGATAAGATTAACAAAGTGAGAAAACTAGAATTCTATTATTTCTATTCCGGGGGGCAGAGTGGTGGCATCTCAAGAGTAATCTCGAAATGCCCGCAACTATAAACGACTGTCAGCCAGCGTGCGCGCACAATCATGACAACACACTCACATATGGCCGACTGACAGCCAGCACGCAAACATTATGACAGCACAAAAACCGCGTAAACAGCTGGTACAAATAAACGACGCGGTGCTACCCCTAAATGACACAAAAACTGTCAGCTGCCTCAAAAAGTCACGGTGCCACGACTAGCGGCCTCAAAATGAGTCCGATGCCGGAAGTGCCACGATTAGCTGCCTTAAGATGCCGGAGGTGCCACAAACAAAATAAGTCAGATGCCTCAAGTGCCACTACTAGATGCCTCAAAATGAGCCAGATGCCGGAAGTGCCACCACTAGCTGCCACTGCCACGCGGAAGTGCCACTACTAGATGCCTCAAAATGAGCCAGATGCCGGAAGTGCCACTACTAGCTGCCACTGCCGCGATTTGAGCTTGGCCCTACTAGACGTTGGACAGCGCTCGGGGAAATCCACTGACAGAAAGAGCGCAAAACTCGGCTGTGCCACTTCTGCCGAGCGAGCGGGGAATCAGAGATAAATAATCCACCAGCGAGAAGACGAAGACAAGGTACAATTCCACCAGACAGAGTACAATAGAACAGGGAATCTGAAGGGGCAAAGGCAGCAGAGAGCACGGAAGAATAATTAGATAAACTAATCAAAGCACGACAAGACATGAACTAGACAAGGCTAGCGGGCATGAACATACAAACACGAACTTGCAAAGAACAAAGGAAACGAGGGGAATTTAAATCAAACCGGATTGGACAAGAATGAGAATCAGGTGCGGGACGCCGGTGAGAGAAGTCAGAGATAATGAGATCACCAGGTGCAAGGCGCACACGTGTGGAGCTGTCAAAACAAAACACAACACATAGTGAGACAAAGACAAAGCAGCCAATAAGACCGAAATCATGACACTTTTATTTTTACAGTTAGTTATGTATTAACATCCCATTAATTGGTATTATATGCCGTCTATCTGTTTGTGCTAAAATCTATCTGAATGTAATGTCATATGTTAATATTCAGTATTTCAGATTGAGTGTCATCACTGGTTGCCAGTAACTTAAAAAGATAAAGACTGAAAATGTTTCAAGTTCTTTTAACTTTGAACAAACTGTTGCCAGTAAATCACATACATGTAAAATCTACAGTAAGTTATTGGCAACCAGCTGTAAGTTATTGGCAACCTACAGTGTTCTTTTAATAGCATCACCAGCCATGCTGAAACACTTAATAAACTTCTGGGTGGGATGGGAATTCGCAGAAGAAAACCTTGTGTTAGAGTTGGTGACTGCCAAGTTTCCTGCTGCAAACACGTTTTAACTCATTGCGCCTGAACTCTGTAAATAGTGGAATTGGTCTCATTTAACTAGAATGAGTTGGGGGGGGGGGTGTTTTAGATAAATAGCGTTTTAAGCCCGTGATACACTGCACGATTATTGGCTGTTCCAGACGAAAGATTGCCATCGTTAAACAATTGTCGCAATTTCTGTGATCGTGGCTCTTCATCGTTGGTCCTATGTCGTACGGTGAGAGAGGTTCAAAGACGGCCGTTTTCCCGGTCTTGCGTCCAAAGATAGACTAGGATAGTTTTGTCAGTTTACCACGAGTGCATACTGTTGACATTGCGCTAACGTATGATGCAGCCGCCGAAGCTTCCGTGTAATCATCGTACAGTCTACGCACCTGTCGTACCCGAGTTTAAACGATCCATGTTGCACAGTGTGATAAGGTAAATTATCTTATAGGAGTGCAAAAATACTGCAGTGTATTCCGGGCTTTAAGCGTCTTTAAAAGAGGATATAGTATTGTTATTAACCTTAGAATTGTTATATCTAAATCTAAATTGATGGTAACAAAGTTCTAAAAAGACAAGAGGTCAATGTGTTTGAAATGTAACAATGTTTTAAAATGTAACTATGTTTTAAATGTTAATAATAATAATAATAATAATAATAATAATAATATCAAAGGAATGGTCACATTAATGTAAATGCTGTGTGATTGTTTTTCAGAACTGAATCAATTTCATTTAGCATAAGACTTAATGTTTTGCCCAAATTTGACTCATATATTTTGTTTAATGTACAAGTAAAATGTTTAAACAGACCTAGTTTTGAGTCCCACTGACTTTCATTACATGACCCAAAACATTCAGTTTTTTTAGTCTTTTGCTAAAAAAAGAAAATCATACAGGTTTAACTGTTTTTGGTGAGCTCTTCCTTTAGCATGAAAGCTGCAATAATGTTGAAAAATTGTTAGAGTAATACCTGTTAGTAGTATACACCACTTGTTAATTGTTGAAAACATGTTTTATATTACCTGCTAGTAAACACACACATCACTTGCGTTTTATACATGTTATAAAAGTGTAATGTGAAACACACAATTGAACTTCAATACTGTTCAATACTCAATAAACATGCAAAATGAAACCTCCGTTCATGGAGTAAGTTGGTTGTACAACAAGTCAAGACAGTGTAAACGGTACTAATCTCTCAGCATACTGCACACCGCTAAGATAGATGTCCACTCCAAAAGACTCAAGAGGGTCGCACACCGGACGCGCAGCTCAGCGTGGTCCCGTTCTAAAAAAAATCGAACACATTGTTTTCTATGAGCATACACACACCGGCGCCGACAGGTGGCGCCTGTCTGCGGCGCCCAGCTACATCTCAGGAAGTTACTCAAATCCCTGTCGCGCCACAGGGCGCCATAGTTTATCATTAAATAACATCATATTTGTCCCAAATCATAAACGATTAAGATTGGCTGCTAACGTATATTTTGCATTTTGAAGTACACGCTATCTGACAAAGCTCGCGCTATATAATGTGCACTTCAAATGTACAATACCTTTGACCAAGGCCGCCTTAATACACAGGCTTTGGGCTGAAGCCCAGGGGCCTCCCAAGTTCAAGAGCCTCCCGAGGCCCTGTCCCAATATTCACACTAAGCCCTAAGGTCTTCCTCGAAGTGGACACTTGTTGAAAGTACACTTAGCAGAGTAAGTGCGCAAGGGCCCGAAGCGGTGAAGAGCAGAATTGGGACAGTTTGGCACACGTCACTATCTACTTCACTTCTGTCTTGATCTGGGGCTGGATTCATGAAAACATTCTTAAGACAAAAAAAATAAGAAAGTACTTTAGATAAATTATAAGAAGTTCATAAGAATGTTTCTAAGTGCAATTCTCAAACACTTCTTAATATTCTCAAATATTTACATAAGAACATCTTAAATGTTTGTCTTAAGATTAAAATGACAAGCTTTGAAGTTAATTATTCTACCCTGGTCATGAGGTTATCTGTCCATTCATCTTTTTACTACCTTGTAATCATAACGCGATATATACTACATAAATAAGTAATGTGTTAAGACTATAGAAAATGTAATTTGCTGTTGCAACAGAGACCAGCTACTGTATAAAGGCGTTGCAGTGAGTAAATATCATTCCCTAATCTCCCAATCGGTCCATCCTGCGGCAGATCGATTGCTGGTTTGACTCCAGCTCAGTAAATGTAAATGTACTATAAAGTAAAATGTTAGCTAATATTATAACTAATACTTATGTGTTTTGTGACACAATAACAGAAGTAAGCCATTAAACTCTATTATTTTAGGAGTATGAAATTCCTCATTAAACTAATCTTTATGAAGTAAACATTTTAAATGTTTTCCCTCTGAGTTTTGCCGGTGTCCGATCATAGCAACCGTTTTTGCTCCCTCATTGGTTAGCTGTTCGAAATGTCAGGACACTACAAGGATTCTGGGTAATAGCCCATGGCAAAGTGCGGTCTGATGCGCACTTGCGAAAGGGGTGCATTAAGTGCACTTATCATCACCCCTGGAGAGCACCATTAGAGAATCGGGACACCCTACGGTCTTGCACCCGTTAGCGAGAGCGCGCATTGAGGGGCACAAGGGCAGAAGTGCGTATATTGGGACAGGGCCTAAGTTTGCGTTCATGATGAGCTGAAAAGGTCATATTGTTTTGTAACTTGTCAGGTTTTCTGTCAATCACTCTAATTGCACGTTTCATGGCTGCTGATTGGTCCGTTGTAACTTAACGCGAAATAAAATGTTAGACGTAACATATTTTTTATTCCGCGTAATGTAATTAAGTGTGCGTTGTCAACTTGACATTTCTGCACGTTAGACTGAGTGTGACAGAGAAACGGGAAATAATCCACCAACAAATGAAAGAGTAATTTCTGAAATTTCATAATAAGCACTAGTGAGGTGCACGTCTCTCTCTCTTTCGTGCGCGCGCTCGCTCGTTCCCTCTCTCTGTGCTCCTGCAGCTGTCTGAGTCTCTGGCATGCAGAAGTCTCTCCAAACGTGCGCAAGAAACTGTGCTGCTAAATTAAGAAAGGAGTTCCCGCACATAATGCTGTTAGTTGTTATAAAGTTTAAGTTTACTTGTGTTTATATCAGTGACGCGTGCGCAGCTGGAGCGATGTAGTTTGCCGCGACGTTAGCTCACAGTACACACATCTGTTGGTTTAGAAAGACGAGAAAGAGACGCAACGGTAAAGGTGCAAGTCTAAGAAAGTAAAGAGCGACAAGACCATCTCAAATGATAATCCCCTGATAGCACCATTATAATATCATTATCTAAAGATCTTATATACAGGTATGTTCCCTGTCTGTCTTGTGCATATTCATACTTGGTCGTTTTACATGCTTATGTATGCATAAATACTAAATACAATGCATACTATATCTTCAATAGCCTACAAAATAAATAAATGATTAAAAAACAAGATTCTGTCTATAAAGACTTATCTTTTCTTATCATTAATGCATTTTCACTTTAAAACTAACTTTAACTTATTATATTTTTAAAGGACAAGTTGGGTATTTTACACTTAAAGCCCTGATTTCAGATTATTTATGATGAAATAGAATGGTTTTGACTGAAATTTGGACATATGCGGCTGCCCAGAGAATTTTTGGGTGTTTGTGTTTCAGCTCCTACCTTTACAATGGGTTTAATGGTGCACTGGAACAATCCTTCCTAAAATGCATTAAACTTTCGTTTACAAAGACGTGAAACTCACCGAGTGGTCAGGGGTGTTCACTGGTATGCTCACACAAAAATCGCTGCAAAAGATGCTTTCCAACAGGTTTTATCTTAGTTTTTGCCAACTCCATTGACTTGTATTAGATGTGCTGTGAGGTACGGTATTACTACGCGCCGGGAACTTTGTTTCTATTCTTGCAATTGGCAAAGGCGGATTAGCGCCACCAACTGGGCTGGAGTGTCTATTATTTAAGCTCTAAGCGGAAGAATGTACGGGTGTGAGGCGTTTGGAAAAATATGTCCACAAGTTAACAACGAATGCTAAAACAGCTGTTGGAAAGCATCTTTTAACGCGATTTTTGTGTGAGCATATCATTGAACACCCCTGACCACTCGATAAGTTTCACGTTTTTGTAAACGAAAGTTTAATGCATTTTAGAAAGGATTGTTCCAGTGCACCATTAAACCCATTGTAAAGGTAGGAGCTGAAACACAAACACCCAAAAATTCTCGGGGCAGCCGCAAATGTCGAAATTTCAGTCAAAACCGTTCTATTTCATCATAAACAATCTGAAAACAGGGCTTTAAGTGTAAAATACAGAACTTGTCCTTTAAAACTGTGGTGAGCATTTAGTTAGTGAGTGGCAATTTTCTGCAAATTTGTATATTCCAAAAACTATATAAATATAAAGCTTATAAACATATATACTTTCACACATTTTGGTTTTATATCACCACATGTTGCTGTGTATGGTTGTTAAATAAAGTGTCTTGTGTTTATGCTCAAGTGGGCTCAGTGATATGTTAATGTGGCAGGGTAGTTAGATCCTCCCTGTAGTGACGTCATGTCATTGGTAGCCTATCGTCCCGCAGGGGAGGTGTGTATAAATGGCTGTTTGGTGCGGGCCGGATGTGCGTCATTTGTTCTGTGCCTGCGCTCTTCCCGTTTACCGGCATTCAACAGAGGTCTGTGGTTAACACACAGCTGTGTGTCTATTCTAGCACCGCTTGTGTCATTGTGGGGGCTCTGTGTACACTGTAGAGGTAAGCATTTTTTAGCTTTAGCGTTCGGCTCTATCTGATACCGGATTATAGTATGGTAACACTAGTGCTTGTGTCATTTATAGCCTATGGTAAACAACCGTTATGCGCGGTCTGGCTCGTTACACTGCCTAGTTCCAGGTATGTAAGATTTAATATATAATGCCAGAGGTTTTAGGTGATGTGGTGTGGGGGTCAGCTATGTTTATCTTTACTGCAGCATTCCCGTGTGTTTACCGTTTGAGTTGGGACATCTAATATATGCTGTTTGGCATCTCCTTCATCTCTATCCCGTGGATACTGACGTCAGCTCTGCTTTTTGGTGTGGCAAGCGGCTGCGTTATTTGGTATGTGCGTTTATATTTCCGATCGCTGTTCATAAACCATAATTAGTTTACTAATCATCTTATATTATCTGTTAGGGCTAAGACTGTGCGTGCTGCATTCCCCTACTACATATAGAAGCACGCTGCTGTTTTGTTCCTGCTGGATTTGCTTTCGTTTCTTTTTTTCTTTATATTTTTGCTGTGTTTTCATTTTGTCCTGGGTGATTTAGCGCGGCCCGATTTTGGAGTTGTTGGTTAAAACCTGCTCCTACTGTGACTGTATTTAAAGATCTTTTCCTCGTACGTTGGGAAATAACGAGTTCGAGGGCCGCGCTCATTCAGATTATCTATTTCTTTATTTTCCCTTTGTGGTGTTTCTCATTTTGGACTAATTCAGAATGCTGAGATTTTCTCTTGGACATTGTTGTCTTTAAATTTCTTTTCCTTTTCCTTTTGGGTTATTATCTAGCTGTTTAAGCTAGAATTTATTTCTTTTCTTTGTGTTGGAAGGGTTTCTTTTGCTCCCCTGCATTTAATAAGTTTTCATTGATTAATTTCTATTGATTTGATTTATTTTGTTTTGTATCACAATTACAGGAGCTGTGTGTCCGACGGCAGTGAGGCTTTCCTTCACCGTGTGCTGTGTTATGCTGTGTGAGCACCACTGATAAAATCACGGGTATTGGAGTGAGTGTGTGTGTGTGCATGTGTGCACTTAGTGTGATTCTCCTCTTTTGCTCCCTCTCTTAGCCCATCTGATGCCAATAGGCTACAGCTCTGAATTAACTGTGAATCCTTATTGTGGATTGTGATTTCCAGCTTTAGTAATTGGCTGGGTGACTACTTTTATTTCTGCATTTTAAACTTTGGTACAAATAAACAAATTCTATTTTGCTACCCACGTCTCTTGCTCACTTTGTTCAGTAGAATGAACCTGTGTTCCTTATAACATTTTTAAGTGAACTGTGATTCCCTGGTATAGTCCCAGGGTGGCGTAGTCTATTGTATCTCTTTTGAGTGTTGAATATTGCTGTAAAAAGACCACTTTGCCACATTTTGGCGTAGTCGGCAGGATTCTCACTAAATTGAGCAGAGACGTGGGTGAATATTACTTTACCAGCTGGTATTGCCATTATTTGCTTTTCTTTTTATTTTCACAGGAACAAGACAGCAGCGTAGACTCTTTAAAGGGTCTCTTTGGCCATCTCCCCTGATTGTGTTTCAGGTCCAAATTTTCTTTCTGCCCCGCCTTGCTTGGTGGTAAGTGTTTTACTAAAAGTTAGCTATGGCAGAAGAATTACAAGAACTTCAGGATCTTGTGGCCCAATTAAGAGCTGATAATGAAAGACTTAGACAAGAACAGACTCAAATTGTTATTCCAGGTCCCAGTACAGCTCCAATTTCTACCACCTTACCCTCTGGTGCACAGCAATCTGCTGGTGCAAGTGCCCCATCTACTGAGCGATTTGTGTTTGTTCCCCGAGATAGGAAGTGCCCAAAATTTAGCGGGAGACCCGGTATTACCATAAATGAATGGGTAGAGGAGGCCCAAGCCTGTATGCGGGTTCGCCATTTGTCTAGAGCTGATCAAGCATTCTTTCTTTTTGATCATTTAGAGGGAGAAGCTCGGGATGAGATCAGGTATCGGTCTGAGACAGAGAGGGGGGATCCAGATAAGATAATTCGGGCCTTAAAGGAATTGTATGGGTGTTCTTTGTCATATGTAGCATTGCAACAGGCATTTTTCTCCAGGAGGCAGCAGGAAGGAGAAACACTTTTAGAGTTCTCTATTGCATTGATGGGCCTCTTGGAGGGGGTAAAACAGCAGTCGCCGCATGCCATACCAAATGCAGAAGCTTTATTGCGTGACCAGTTTGTCGAGCATGTGCTCGATATTGGTCTTCGTCGGGAACTAAAACAATTAGTCCGCCGTGACCCTACCTCTTCCCTCTTAGATGTTCGTAGCGAGGCAATGCGCTGGGAGCGGGAGGGAATGCCTGGGGGTGCGAGAGGGCGAAGTCAGTCTGTACCAGTGGCCTATGGGGTCCAGTATGCCATACAGGGCGAGTCGCAGGCAGTTCGTTTGAGCTCCCCTCCCAAATCGGAGCTAGCAGAGTTACGAGAAATGTTGAAGGCACAACAAGAACAGTTAAACCAACTTACCCAAGGTTTCGCTCGCTTGCAGGTCCCTAATTCATATAGCCGGTCCCCACGTCACAGTAATATAGTATGTCGGAGGTGCCAACGTTCTGGCCATTTTGCCCGGGAGTGTGATGGAGAACGTGTTCTCCCTCGCTCTCCAGCAGTAGGTACATCTTCGACTGGGGCTAGGCAGTTTCGATCTTCACAGCCGTCGGAAAACTAATCCCCACCGGGCTGCGGAGTCACAGCGCGGATGGGGAGGCATTTGGCTCAAATGTTGTAAACCGTCTAAATTCTGTCTCTCGTTTGGTGTCCTCCTGCCCTCATCTTAATGTGCTCATCGGTGGTGTTCAAGTGCCATGTTTAGTGGATACCGGTTCCATGGTGTCCACAATCACCGAGAGTTGCTTTCACCAGTATTTTGAACCATGGGGGCAGGAGCGTCTTAGGTCTTGTCAATGGTTGCAACTTACCGCGGCGAATGGTCTTGCGATTCCTTATATCGGGTATATGGAGCTCGATGTCGAACTTTGTGGTAAAGTAGTACCGGAGTGTGGAGTGCTGGTTGTCCGAGATCCTCCTGGTGGTGCCGGTGGACATGTCCCGGGTGTTTTGGGGATGAATGTCCTTGGCCGGTGCTACCAGGAACTTTTTGGACAACACGGTACATCCCTTTTTGACTTACCGGCGGTGTCACAGGCCCCTAGCTCCGTCACAAAGGCATGACAACATTGTCGTAAGGTCAGTGTCCAGACCTCTGTTGATCGTGTTGGGGGGGTTAGGGTGCGGGGGCAGGGTGTGTGTCACATTCCAGGTGGTACCATGAAGTTGGTAGCGGCAACCTGCTCAGAATGTTATGCTTCCGGTCCCGTGCTGTTTGAGCCTCCAGATGCAGGCTTACCTGCTGGTTTGTTGGCCTCCCCCGCACTGGTTCAAGTGACCCGGGGCACGGTGTATATCCCGGTCGTGAACGTGGGTACCACTGAGGTGATTCTTTACCCCAGGACGTCTTTAGGCACATTGAGTGGTGTCTTTGTCATCAGTTTGCCAGAAGGTATTACTGAAGTAAGGTCCTTAACTGCTACTGTAGGCTCCCATAGTGCCTTGGTCCCCTCTACTGTGGAGGACCAGATTGATGCCATAGATTTGTCAGTTTTGGCAGCGGAAGAGCAAAGCCGGGTCCGGGCCTTGCTTCACAAGTACAAATTTGTGTTTTCAGCCCATGAGGGTGATCTGGGGTGCACTAACCTCTTGTCCCATGATATTCCGCTTCTGGACGATACCCCTGTCAGGCAACGGTACAGGCGTATACCACCTTCAGAATATGAGGTAGTAAAGTCCCACATTAACCAACTTCTTGAGGCACAGGTTATCAGGGAAAGCTGCAGCCCCTATGCGTCTCCCATTGTTTTAGTTAAGAAAAAGGACGGTAGTCTACGAATGTGCGTAGACTATCGTCAACTTAATTCTAAAACTAGGAAGGATGCCTTCCCTTTGCCCCGTATTGAGGAGTCCCTTGATGCCCTGACCGGTGCCCGCTGGTTCTCCACTATGGATTTAGCCAGCGGGTACAATCAGGTGCCTGTCACTGAAGCTGACCGGCCTAAGACTGCTTTCTGTACCCCATTTGGCCTATTCGAGTGGAATAGGATGCCATTTGGTCTCTGTAACGCTCCCAGCACCTTCCAACGTCTGATGGAGAGGTTGTTTGGTGACCAACAATGCCAATCTTTGCTCTTGTATCTAGATGACATTGTGGTGTTCTCTTCCTCGGTGGCTCAACATCTGGAGCGTCTGGAAGTGGTCTTGGGTCGGTTAGGGGCTGAAGGACTAAAAGCCAAGTTAGGAAAGTGTGCATTCTTTCAACGTGAGGTAAAGTATTTAGGGCATGTGGTGTCGTCTCAAGGTGTGTCCACAGACCCAAGTAAAATTGAAGTGGTAGCTCAGTGGCGCACTCCTACAAGTCTGTCCGAGTTGCGTTCGTTCCTGGGTTTTGCCAGTTATTACCGCCGTTTTGTGGAGGGGTTTGCCAAGTTGGCGGCCCCTCTGCATAAATTGGTGGCCGAACTGGCAGGTGGCAAGACAAAGAAACGTAGAGAGGTGAGTTTTAATGGTGCCTGGGGTGAGATTTGTCAGGATAGTTTTGAAGCCTTAAAGAGGAAACTCACCTCTGCCCCTGTGCTTGCCTACGCAGATTTTACTTTGCCATTTATTCTGGAGGTTGACGCTAGTTTCAGTGGTCTGGGGGCAGTTCTTTCCCAAGAACAGGGAGGAACCGTGCGGCCAATTGCATATGCCAGCCGCAGTCTTAGGCCCACTGAGCGCAATATGAACAACTATAGCTCTATGAAATTAGAGTTTTTGGCGCTCAAGTGGGCCATGGCTGAAAAGTTTCGGGAATATTTGTTGGGGCACAAATGTGTTGTCTTCACCGACAACAATCCCCTTAGCCATCTAGCATCGGCAAAGCTTGGGGCAACTGAACAGCGTTGGGCAGCACAACTTGCAGCTTTTGATTTTGAGGTGAGGTATCGATCAGGCAGATGTAATAGAAATGCAGATGCTCTGTCGAGGCAGCACCCACTTGACTCTAGCATGTTAGGGGACTTGCTTCCAGGCACTGCAGTTCCTCATGCTGTACAGCAGGGGGTGGGTACACAGGTAGCGGTTCAAGCCACTCAAGCGGTGATCACGGCCCTGCCCAGTTATACCGCTGCAGATTTGAGCTCTTTGCAACAGGCGGACCCCACGATTAATGAAATTTTGCCCTTTTGGAAACGAAAGGTGTTCCCTAGAGCAGAAGAACGCAGACGATTGTCTAGGCTGGGGTTGATTCTGCTCCGTCAGTGGGATCGGTTCGTGGAGAGAGAGGGCGTATTGTATCGACGAGTGTTCCGCTCTGATGGAGGTGAGGAACGTTTCCAATTGGTTTTACCCACTACCTTAAAGTCTGAGGTTTTGAGGCAGCTTCATCAGGAGCATGGGCACCAGGGGAATGAGCGTACCACTGAGTTGGTACAGCAGCGGTGCTATTGGCCTGGAATGTCCTCAGAGGTGGCACGATGGTGCCAGGAGTGTGAAAGGTGCCAAGTCGCTAAGCATGGGGGTCCCACCGCCCGTAGTTTTATGGGCCATTTGATGGCTTCAAGACCTAACGAGACCGTAGCCATCGACTTTACTGTGCTTGAACCCTCTCGTTCAGGAACTGAAAATGTCATTGTGATGACTGATGTTTTCACGAAGTACACCATGGCTGTCCCCACACGGGATCAACGGGCAGAGACTGTGGCCCAGGTCCTGGTGGCCGAGTGGTTTTACAAGTTTGGGGTCCCTGGTCGGATTCATTCCGATCAGGGCCGTAACTTTGAATCCTCTCTCATCCAGCAACTCTGTCAGTTGTACAAGGTCGAGAAGTCTCGCACTACTCCTTACCATCCGGCCGGTAACGGCCAGTGCGAGCGTTTCAATAGGACGTTGCATAATCTCCTCCGCACATTGCCTGTCTCTCGGAAGAGGGACTGGGTGTCTTGCCTTCCGCAAGTACTTTTCTGCTACAATACCACCCCGCATCAGACCACTGGTGAGTCCCCATATTTTCTGATGTTTGGGCAAGAACCACGGCTCCCAGTTGACTTTTTGCTGGGCAGAGTCCAGGAGGTAGGGGTAGGTAATGTTCATGAGTGGGTGGTGGAACATCAAACTAGGCTTCATGTGGCCTTTGAAGGGGCACGTGATCGGCTAAGGGTTGCAGCGGAAAGACGTAAAGCACATCATGATCAGAATGTGCGGTGTGTGTCGCTTGAGGAGGGCCAGTTGGTTTACCTCCGGGAGTGTGGCATGAGAGGTCGCCATAAGATCCAAGACTTGTGGGGCCCAGTTGTGTATAAAATAGTGAAGGCACCTGCTGAAGGGGGTTCGGTGTATACCATTGCACCGGTTGATGATTTAAGTAAGGTAAGGCATGTTCATCGCTCTTTGTTGAAGGCTAGGATTCTGGGGGACCGTCCAGTTTCGAGCCCTCAGGATAGGCCTTTGGCTGAGGTGGCACTGCCTTTAGAGGATGAGCCAGAAGAGGGTGATTTGCTAATGTCTCTGCCTGAAACCCCCCAGGCTCAGAGTCGGGCTGTTAGTGATTTAGCCCCTGCAGCTGTTCAAGCTCCCTTGAATGTCTCGGACCCTTGTCCCCCTGGGACGGTACCTGTGATACCAGTAGCCCAAGGACAGCACCGTTCTGGGGAAATGGGTCTCCCTTCGGGATTTGTTACTGTGTCTGCAGGCCAACCAGGTACTGAGGTAATGGCTTTGCGGAGGTCAACGAGGCCCAGAGCAGGCCAGCACTCGAATGTCCATCACCTGCCACGGTCAGTGGAAGTGCCTGGTGAGGCTGTGCCCCTAGGTGGGTCTGTTTCTAGTGGGATTTCTGCCATTTTCAGGCCTTGGAACTGATAAGGGGAATTGTGGGGTTGCCGTATTCTATCGTCGGGGCGACGATACAAAAAGTAGGGGTAGATTGTGGCAGGGTAGTTAGATCCTCCCTGTAGTGACGTCATGTCATTGGTAGCCTATCGTCCCGCAGGGGAGGTGTGTATAAATGGCTGTTTGGTGCGGGCCGGATGTGCGTCATTTGTTCTGTGCCTGCGCTCTTCCCGTTTACCGGCATTCAACAGAGGTCTGTGGTTAACACACAGCTGTGTGTCTATTCTAGCACCGCTTGTGTCATTGTGGGGGCTCTGTGTACACTGTAGAGGTAAGCATTTTTTAGCTTTAGCGTTCGGCTCTATCTGATACCGGATTATGGTATGGTAACACTAGTGCTTGTGTCATTTATAGCCTATGGTAAACAACCGTTACGCGCGGTCTGGCTCGTTACACTGCCTAGTTCCAGGTATGTAAGATTTAATATATAATGCCAGAGGTTTTAGGTGATGTGGTGTGGGGGTCAGCTATGTTTATCTTTACTGCAGCATTCCCGTGTGTTTACCGTTTGAGTTGGGACATCTAATATATGCTGTTTGGCACCTCCTTCATCTCTATCCCGTGGATACTGACGTCAGCTCTGCTTTTTGGTGTGGCAAGCGGCTGCGTTATTTGGTATGTGCGTTTATATTTCCGATCGCTGTTCATAAACCATAATTAGTTTACTAATCATCTTATATTATCTGTTAGGGCTAAGACTGTGCGTGCTGCATTCCCCTACTACATATAGAAGCACGCTGCTGTTTTGTTCCTGCTGGATTTGCTTTCGTTTCTTTTTTTCTTTATATTTTTGCTGTGTTTTCATTTTGTCCTGGGTGATTTAGCGCGGCCCGATTTTGGAGTTGTTGGTTAAAACCTGCTCCTACTGTGACTGTATTTAAAGATCTTTTCCTCGTACGTTGGGAAATAACGAGTTCGAGGGCCGCGCTCATTCAGATTATCTATTTCTTTATTTTCCCTTTGTGGTGTTTCTCATTTTGGACTAATTCAGAATGCTGAGATTTTCTCTTGGACATTGTTGTCTTTAAATTTCTTTTCCTTTTCCTTTTGGGTTATTATCTAGCTGTTTAAGCTAGAATTTATTTCTTTTCTTTGTGTTGGAAGGGTTTCTTTTGCTCCCCTGCATTTAATAAGTTTTCATTGATTAATTTCTATTGATTTGATTTATTTTGTTTTGTATCACAATTACAGGAGCTGTGTGTCCGACGGCAGTGAGGTTTTCCTTCACCGTGTGCTGTGTTATGCTGTGTGAGCACCACTGATAAAATCACGGGTATTGGAGTGAGTGTGTGTGTGTGCGTGTGTGCACTTAGTGTGATTCTCCTCTTTTGCTCCCTCTCTTAGCCCATCTGATGCCAATAGGCTACAGCTCTGAATTAACTGTGAATCCTTATTGTGGATTGTGATTTCCAGCTTTAGTAATTGGCTGGGTGACTACTTTTATTTCTGCATTTTAAACTTTTGTACAAATAAACAAATTCTATTTTGCTACCCACGTCTCTTGCTCACTTTGTTCAGTAGAATGAACCTGTGTTCCTTATAACATTTTTAAGTGAACTGTGATTCCCTGGTATAGTCCCAGGGTGGCGTAGTCTATTGTATCTCTTTTGAGTGTTGAATATTGCTGTAAAAAGACCACTTTGCCACATTAATAACAATATTATGGTGTTTTCTGGCTCAAAGAGGGAAAACTCACTGTTGTATGTCTCGAAAGAAACTAATGCATTTTGATATGTAGATTACTTAGATATTACACTTAAAAAAAAAATGTAACCATAAATCGATGGGAAGGGGGGCCTACAAAACCTCTTAGCCCCGGGGCCATACATTAGGTTAAGGCGGCCCTGCCTCTCACTTGTCCTAGACGCAACGCGGTGTGGAGCTGCGAGTCCGGTGTGTGACCCCCTTGAATGCTGCATTGGGTCGATGGCTCTTTGAAGTTCTGTTAATGGAATGTCAAGTACAGGAACATGCACCCCAAAGGTTTTATTTATTTAAACAGGGACAGTTTCAAATTTACATTAACCTTAAGAAGGAGAGATGCATTTTACCAAGTTGTAGCACTGATGTCAAAAAATCAAGTTAATAATACATTTATCTGAAAACCGCATTAAAACGGTCACACCCTTCATTCATTCCTCAGCATGCATTCACAAATACGCTCTCACATACACATCAATTACTTTACATTATATGAACATGTTTGTTTTAGAAGAAGCCATTTTTTGGCCTGATGTTAATTTTTTTTAATTTACACATGTGGTCAGCTCTTTGGCAACTTATTCCATTGTCTGATGGCCACACTTGAGAAAGCTGAGCTACCAAATGCTGTTTTACAGCATGAGAGCCGAACCGTGGGTTGTGGATCACGAATCAACTGCAATCCATCACTAGTTCAAACGGACATACAAAACACCAGTTTAGAAAAGCCATAATGATTGATCATTTCATCACACATAAGAAACTTTCTAATGGAAGGAAAACTAAATAAACAACATATACTACCCTTTACTCCCTACCTAAAAGAAAAACAGGGATTAACTTATTGTAAAATAAAAAGGTAACTCAATCTCCATACGACTCCCCATATCAAATTAAAGTGACACTTTGAGTTTTTCAACCTTCATAATATATTGTAATGAACTATAAGGCTTTCTTTGTGTCGGCTGGGAAGTGTGCTGACATTGATCTAGACCTACGAGTTTGACAGTCTCTGTCTCCTCTCTCAGACTATGGGCTCTATCTTACACCCGGCGCAATGCGCAACGCAAGTGTCTTTCGCTAGTTTCCACCCTAATTTTCACGTTTAGCGCCGCGTTGTTTAAATAGCAAATGCATTTGCGCCCCCTTTTGCGCCCATGGGCGTTCTGGTCTGAAAACGAGGTGTGTTCAGGCGCATTGTTGGCGCGTTGCTATTTTGAGGCGACTAAAATAGACTACGCCATTGACTAACAAAAACCTGGTCTAAAGTCTAAAGTCAAGGGCGCAATATATTTTTTTGTTATTTAAACAGCGCATTAGTAATATGCGCCTAAACGGGACGACAACGCGGGTTTGCTTAACACATACATGAATGCGCAGCAGCACAAAAATGCTTTTAAATATGAAAGATTAAAGGAATGAATGTAAAAGATTATTATTGAGTCTCTTGGACATAAATGAGGACTAATTATGAGACATTAGAAGGCACAAAGAGCTGCTTCACCTGAAGCCTGGTAAGTAAATAAATGCTTTACTTTAAACAAATGCATCTGTTTTTAAATGTTTTTTTTTATGCTACCTCATGGATTTATTGTATATGATGACTCTGTACCTGCGGATATGGTGAGATAAGAAACATTTTTAAGTAATGCTTAAAAAAAACTCCTTTGCTAAAAAAACGCTGTCTAAAGTGCTGAAACGTGAGGAGAGCCGTTTGTAAATTCTTTATCTCCTGTTTGTTACAAATAAAGTATTTTTACAAACCTTATCTTACACACTTGTAAATTATTTTTTGATGATATTGGATAACCATTTAAAGCAATTACAAGCCTGCTTTTTTACTTCCATGACTAAAAGAAAACGGGTTTTAAAGGTTTTAATAAAAAAATAACAATTTCATTACAAGTGAAAAACAACACAATTATTTAACATTAATCTCTAGTTTTTCAGTTTACAAAGTTCGTCATCTAAATTAGACATAGCACCAGCGCAACTTGCTTTTAAAGGGGATGAGAGCTGAGACTCTCATTGGTTTACTGCACGTTACGCCCAAAATACTTCTCTTTACAATAGGACCCTTTTCGACCATGCGCTCGGCGCACAAACCATTCGTATTCGGACACGCCCATTTAGACGTTGCGCTGTGCGCTTTAGACAATGCGCTTAGATCGTTAAAATAGGGCCCTAAATGAGGATGATTGTTGTCACCTGGAGGAGAGGAGATTTAAAGCTCACGTAACACATGCTGTTTCTGCATTTCTGATGTTAATCTGGAGTACCTATAGAGTAGTATGACATCCTTTATATCTCTGAAGAGTCTTTAGTTTAATCAGATTTATAAGATATTATAGTCTGTCTTACCGCGTGCAACTAGTCATGACCCGGTTGGAAAAATCCACCGCATCAAACACACACGCAAAACTCCGCTGCTACCCCGGATAATAAACTATATCCATTGTTTCCATAAGGCTGGATGTCTTCTCCTTACATCCAAAAACACACTTCTTCTTTCGTGCCATTGTTGACTTTTGAAATTAAACAAAGCTGAGTGGCGTGATAAGCTGTTAGCAAGCTCTAGCATCTCCCGCTGATTGACGGGTGGGCGGGGTTTTCCGGGGGAAGTTTTAAAGAAGTGATATGTATCGAAAACCCCTGAAACGTTAGTTAGAACCGTAATCAAAAAAATTTGCCAAAACTTGTACGAACCCTGGCGAAGTGCATTCGGCACAGAAATACTCTGTAACACGTCCAACTGCTGTTTTGACACTTTGCCTACGTTTAACATGAGGAAACAACTCTATAACTGTGTTAATATGTCAGAATGCTTGAAATACCATTAAACCCCCCCCCTTTAAGAGACCTGATGCAAGGTAAGCGCGTGGGAGAGGACTAAATGTTAATGGCCATTTTGCGCTCAAAAAAAGTGGGGACGCTTTGGGTTGCTCGAGGCCAATAGGGTTTGTCCGGCAACGAAAATAGTTAGCAAGGGTGCTTTTGTGTGTAGTTAGATATGCTGGGGGGATTTAGGAGCGCTGGCCACTTATAATGTGCATGAGAGCTCAGACGCGCATGGACATTATTTGATAACGCGCAGAGCAAAAGACATTCGGTACTGTGCCCTTTTATGGGGTTATTAAAACCGTATTGATCAGCTAACTCCCACCTGAAGCGTGAACATTTATTCTATGAATTTGAGAACTGACAAACTGTTCCTGAATAACGGAGCCTCTCGGATTAAACCCAATCCTTACCAGGAAGAGTCCATCTGTCTGGTTAATGACCGGCTTGACCGTGCTTCCCTGAGACCCCGGGGCGGGGTCTTGTGGCCTGGAGACAGGGAAGTGTCTTTTAAACATTTGTTTCAATTGTTTGTATGAATGCATGTATGAGTTAACATTGTTATGTGTCATTTTAAAAGTTATATGTAACGTGAATACCATTAATGTATGTGCGATCTTGGGGGGAATGTCAGATCTATCACTGAAAATTGTGTGTGTCACAATTCTAGTATTGCGATGGAGTTTTGCAGTGCGAGGTCTTGATTTACCACTAGAGTGCAGTGTTGTGTGGTGAAGTGTTTTATTAGGTGTCATTTAACCCAGGAAAGCCATACAAATGTGATGTTTAACTTAATGCATATATTTAAATAAGAGTTTTCTATTTATCTATTTTGGGATTGTTAATAAAGTGATATATATATTTTGCAAAAGTTCTGTTGTGTGCAGTGTGTACCTTCTTGTTCTCCATAACTTTTAGTGAACCTCTGTAATAAAAAAATAGAAGGTTCATTACACTGGTGGCAGCGTTGGGATTAAGTTAGAAAAATAGAGAACGAGGGTATGCCTGCTTCACAATCAGGGGCACATTCATCAGTCCCAAATAGTGATTTGGTAAATGCTCCTTCGAACAGGCTTCAAGTGTCTCGGCCTCTGTTTATGCCTGAAACATTTACTGGGGTGGGACGTGAATGGTCTGATTGGTCTGAACAATTTGAGATGGCAGCACAGGTAAATGGGTGGGACAATGAGCTCAAGTTAAAGTTTATGTCCTTACTATTGTCCGGTCGCGCTAGAGATATTTATGGTGGACTTCCTTGTGAAGCCAAAAATAATTATATGCTTTTGAAAGATGCGATGGGCAAGTGTTTAGAGCCATGTGAGAGTGCAGATTGGAGTCATGTGAGTTTTTCCTCCCGAGTTAGGCTCCCTAATGAGACAGCCCGTGATTTTGGAAATGCCTTAAAGCAACACTATGTAGTTTCCATGTAAAAATGACTTACAGCTCCCCCATGTGGTTGAAAAGCGCAACAGTGCCTGGTATCAGACACTCTTCTTCTGCAGGCAGGGGGAGGGGCGGGGCTGTGTGCTCTACCCTCCACCGCCACTTTCAGAGTGTACTTGTAGCAGCTAGGAGGCTGCTCAGGTTACAGCAACAGTACAATTTGTCCAGTTAAAAGTTGTTCTATCACTGAAATAATTTTAGAGACATTATTTAAAGCGAAAAAACTACATAGTGTTGATTTAAGGCGGTTGATCTAAAAAGCATATCCCTCTGCTGATGTTGCTACGCAAGATTTATTGGCTCGTGATCATTTTGTTGCACTTGTAGGTAATGGTGATATGCGTATACATCTTTGTAGTGCAAAACCTGCCACTTTGGAAAGTGCAATTCATTTTGCATCTGAATTGGAGCTTATCCCTAATTTAGAGCATACACAATGTTTAGACACCAAAGTGCGTGGTTTAAGTACTCAAAATCCACCGTCTGATAATAAAGTTGAAGTTCTTCTGAGCATGGTGGAGGAGTTGTGCCAGGAGGTTAAGGCCTTACAAGTTAGCGAAAAGGAGATGCAGACAACGCATATAAAGAATAGGTCGGCCCCCGCACCAATTGCTCCCAAATTAAGTTTATCAGAACCACCAGTCTGTTCTCGGACTGATGCATGTTGGGAGTGTGGATGCACTAGGCACCTGCGCAGGAATTGTCCATATTTGCAGGGAAAATAGAGGGGGCAGGTAAAGCGGGCCAAATGCCTGCCCCCATGTTGACGACTGGGAAATTGGCCTCGGTTTCTGCAAAAGGTGCTGGAGTGTTTGTGACAGGTAAAGTGGGGGGATGCGAAACACGATTATTAATTGACACTGGAGCACAGGTATCTATTGTGCCCAAACAGTTTTGGTTAACTTAAAGGTAACTAAGGGGAGGTCCAGCTTAGATGGGTATCAAGGCAAAGTAGCTGTCGCCAATGGTGGGGAAATGTCCATTCTGGGCCGTTGGCAGACTGTATGTCAGTTTGAGTCTTTGGCTGTGATTGTGGAGTTTTTGGTGGCTGACGTTACCCCACAAGAATTACTGCTGGGAACAGATTTTTTATCAAAATTTGGGACTGTTATGTACTTGGGTGATAATTGTTGCCGGTTAATGGGTAAAAAGCTGCCCCTGTTCAGTGAAGATGCTAGTGTCCAGCCTAAGGTTGTTAGGGTATAGAAGAATATCATGCCCCCCCCCCCCCCCTACTGAATCCATTTTACCTGGTAAAGTGGATGGGCTCCTCCCACAACATTATGAAGGCATGTTAGAGCCTATTTCCATTATGCTCCCAAATTGTGAGGTATTGGTAGCTTGAGTGGTGTGTAAGGTGGAGGAGGGAGTACCTGTGCGAGTGATTAATGTGTCAGAGGATAATTGTTTGCTGAAGCAAAATATGAAGATTGGTACTTTTTATCCTGATGTAGAGGTGAGCGCACCGACCACAGATAATGACACGGCTCCTCCTTTTTCTTTGACTGTAGACTGTTTGGTGTCACAGTTTGGGTTAAAGGACTGAGGGTTTGATTCCATCCAAATGCAGGCAGTTGAGGAGTTGCTATCTTGTAATGCATCTGTGTTTAGTAGAGGTGATACTGATTTGGGGAGAACTCATCTTACTTTGCATAAGATAGACACAGGGTCTGCCCAACCCATCTAATTGCCTCTTCGTCGTGTCCCTTTGCACCTCCAGCAGGAGGTTGCTGAGCATATAAAACAGATGCAAGATAACAACATTATACGCCCCTCATGCAGTCCGTGGGTGGCACCGGTGGTTTTAGTCAGAAAGAAAGACGGTAGTCTTCGGTTTTGCGTAGATTATCGAAAGCTTAATGATGTAACCAGGAAGGACGCTTATCCACTTCCTAGGATTGATGATGCACTTGATAGCTTAACTAATGCTTGTTGGTTTTCTACCTTGGACTTGGCGAGTGGCTATTGGCAGGTGGAAGTTGATCCTCAGAATAGACCAAAAACTGCCTTTATTACTCATCAGGGTTTATTTGAATTTAATGTCTTAAAGGCAGGGTAGGCAGGAATTATCTAAAAAACTTTTTTACAAATTTGTTTAAACTGTCTTAATATACAAATACATAATTAAAATGTAAGTACTCTGAAAAAGAGAGTATAAAACTCGAGTGTCTGTAGACCTCTCACGACTGTTTTAAACACAGCTAATTATTTCCATGCGGGACGAAACAAATGATTAGCTTGTGCGAATATCACTCTCTCTCGCGACCATGGCACCACCCGTTGCTATGGGATCTGCCCAGACATGCGCACACCCGATTGATTTGAACGTGCACGAGGCACTCTAGAAAGAGCACAAGCATGGCAGAGCATTCAGAACTCTCAGAAAGTGAATTCAGAACTCACAGTACCTGCATATCCAGTCAACGAAGGCAAACAAGGCAAAAAGGGAATAAACGAAGCAATCAAACGAGAGTAAATATCACGTAGCTTTTCCTCGAGTCGACGATGCGACGTAGCGGTATTGTCTGCGAAGTGTAGTCCTCATCAGAGTCAACAATGCTTTCATCACGGAAACTCTTCCATGCAAAACACTGGCTTAATAGTCCTCATCAGAGTCAACAATGCTTTCATCACGGAAACTCTTCCATGCAAAACACTGGCTTAATAGTGAGTACTAGAAGGCATCCTATCTGTTTATATGCATAGTGATAAAGTTAGGTGTATTATTACATGTGATTGTGACATGATGTTACTACATGCACCGCGCTCCTTCCTCTCTGCTTGTCTGAGGTAAATCCTTCTCCCAGCTGTCGGTGTCGCGCGTTCATGTGTTTTGGGGGCGTGGCTTTAGAAAAAACCCAGAAGGGGGGGGGTGGAGTGAATGGAAAAATGCGCTGTGTTTAAAACAGTGGTGAGAGGTCTACAGACACTCGATTTTTATACTCTCTTTTTCAGAGTACTTACATTTTACTTATGTATTGATATATAAAGACAGTTCAAACAAATTTGTAAAAACGTTTTTTTTTAGATAATTCCTGCCTATCCTGCCTTTAAGCTTTGGCCTATGTAAGTCGCCAAGTACCTTTCAATGCTTAATGGATGTTGTGTTGGCTGATTTGCAATGGACCACTCGTTTAGTGTATCTGGATGATATAATTGTGTTTGGGCGGACATTTCAAGAACATCTGCAGAGACTGGACGAGGTCCTTTGCAAATTGTGTTATGCTAATCTTAAAGTTAAGCCATCTAAATGTACTTTATTTGCCTCCCAGGTGCAATATCTGGGCCATGTGATCTCCGCTGAGGGAGTGACAGCTGATCCATCTAAAGTAGAGGCCATACGTACCTGGCCTGTCCCTAAAAAACTCAGACGGAAGTCAGAAGTTTTTTAGGTCTGGCATCCTATTATAGGAAATTTATTCAAGGGTTTGCTGAGATAGCCCGCCCCTTACATCGTCTGACTGAAAAAGGAAGGAGATTCTGTTGGGGGGAAGAGTATCAGGAGGCCTTTCAACAGTTAAAAACTAAGCTTATTGTTGCCCCGGTTTTGGCCTACCCAGATCCTAAAAAGCCTTTTATTTTAGACACTGATGCTAGCGATGTAGGAATAGGGGCTGTATTATCCCAAGAGTGTGATGGTTTGTAGCATGTAGTTGTTACGTCCCGGGGTTGTCATGTTTCTGTGTGTGTGTTCTCACCTTTGTGGGCGTGTCATACCCTCTTGTGTGCACCTGCTCTCTTCCTTTCGTCTGCTGATTAATTCCAGCTGCCGCTTATTTCCTTTGCCTATTTAATCTTCTGTGTGTGTGCGTCTCTTTGCGTGCTCGTGTTGTTTTGTCCGGTTGATCTTTGCCATGTTTTGCTGCTCTGTTTCATTTTCTAGTCTGTGTTTCCCGAGTTCAGTGGTTGCCTCCAGGATTCGCTGCTTAACGTGAGCTCCCGGTTTAAAGTTCCCGTTTCATCACTTGTGGATTAACCCTTTTGTCTCTCTCCAGTAACATCCAGTGATTATCTCCTTCATCTGCCGGCTTTCGTGTGACTGTGAATTTTCTTCTCCCTCTCCAAGCGGGTGCTCAGTGTTTCTCGTCTTCAGAAAGCCATGTAACAACTGTTCGAGCAGTAAGTGAGGCTGATAGACCAGGGAATCCCCTAGAAGGCAGGGCAGATATTGAGGATGAGCTAGTGAAGGCTCAGCAGGGGGATCCAGTTATTCAGGAGCTCATCCAGTTGAAGAGTAGTGAGGTAGGTGGGATAAGCCACACTGATTTGAATCCTGCTCTTGTTAAATATCTGCCAGTGTCGGACCAGTTGCAGGTTCAGAATCAACGTTTGGTGAGGGTACCTCCAGTTAATACTGATGCTGCTGCTGCAATATAGGTGGTTCTACCCAGAAGCTTGATTTCTGAGGTGCTGTCCATGTTGCATAATACACAAACGGGGGGGGGGGGGGGCATTTGGGTATCCAGAAATTACAAGCTAAGGTGAAGGATCGCTTTTACTGGCCTGGATGACATAATGTAGACATAATGGGGACTTTGCCAGAGACATTAGACAAAAATCGGTATATTCTAGTTATTGGGGACTATTTTTCAAAATGGACTGAAGCATTTCCTCTTCCTAATCAGGAGGCTCAGTCAGTGGCTAGAGTGTTGGTGGAGGAGTGGGTGTGCCGGTATGGAGTACCTCAGAGCTTGCATTCTGACCAAGAAAGGAATTTTGAGTCCCTTTTGTTTAAGGAATTATGTAGGTTGTTGCAAATAAATAAGTCTCGTACATCGCCTTATCATCCCCAGTCCGATGGGTTGATAGAAAGGTTTAATCGTACATTGTTATCAATGCTTTCATTGTTTGTCGATAACAATCAGACGAATTGGGATAAGTTGCTGCCATATGTGATGATGGCTTACCGCAGCAGTCTGCATGTAAGCACTGGGTTTACACCGTATAAGGTGTTATTTGGGCAGGAAATGGTCCTCCCTGTGGACATTATGCTGGGGATAGATAATGGGCAAAAGTTTCAGTCAGTAAATGATTATGTGGCTGGACTAGCGGAAAGCCTATCCACAGTGGTAGAATCAGTGAAAAGCAGTGATGGGAGTTACTGTAATTCCACTACTTCTAGCAGTAACGAGCATGTAACTAAGTATTTTTTTAAATCAAGTAACGCAATTACAATTACTGAAATTTAAATGAGTTCGTTACTCGCGTTACTCTATTTTGTAAAAAATAGACAACATATCTGACATCGCAGGACCGTGGTTGGCGGCGCAATGATTCATAACACTTCATCATAGCTGACAGTCAGGGCCAGATTAACACTTTGTTATACCCTGGGCAACAATATTCAAGGGCCCCATCATCACGACCCCAGGATCACCATAATAAGGTCAAATACAGAATATATTACTGTATTATACAGTACATATACTCAATACTTCAAATTCTAACTGTCATCAGGTGTATTTTGATTTACAAATATTTAAATGCTCATTCAAATGCACTACTATGTCCCCTATCAAAGACATTTACTGACATATGATGCTATGAAAACAAAACACATCAGCATCTGTATAATCTCCGGCTGTAAAAGTAAGCTGGTGGTGTAGAAAAGTCCTGACTTACTTAGCTGAGTTGTCCTCGTCGTTGACCGAAGCTCACTTGACAGAACTTTTTAATTAATACACATTTAAGATGACCATGGATTAACTCTAATTTGCAAAGTCATTGATATAAAAAGCTTATTTTTTGCATATACAAGCATTGTCTAAAAATGAAAATAGGCTTTTATTAATTATTATTACAAGACCTATATAGACCATATAGCCTAATATTAGACACCCAAACCAAAGTGAAGAAAATGCTCTTTAATTTGCAAGTCTGAACTGAACATCAACGCAGACATGATTTTCCTCACAGAAGTTTAAGATCATAGGCTACATCTTGAACGTAGATATATAAATTAACACAGGGAAAGTAAGTTTAACACTGTGAAGCACAAGCAAACATGCTGGAATTAAGGCAGCTAAAACCATCAGGACATAAACACTGGCTTATTTTATTATATTGGAGCCTTACTTCCAGATAAAGTAATAAACTGGATTGATGATTTAAATGTTGTTTACTCACATGTGCGTTGTTAACTCTCCGGATTTTATGTTGTGCACTGCTCCACTCGTTCACTACTCCTTATGGTTGGTTTGTTGACAGTGTCGCGTGAGCAGCTACACTGCAGGTTTGACTTCATTTGGCGATAAGCAGACCTATTGGTGATGTCAAAGTAGCGCGAGAGCGATTCAAAGCAGATTTCTCCATGTGATAATTGGAATCGCTCTCGCGCTACTTAGCTGTTACTCGCCTGTAGGTTCTCTGCTCCTCAGTCACTTTCGCGCCGCTATAGTAATTTGATTTCATACGCCGATCGGATCACGCAGATACCTGCGTATCACGTTGACTACACCACTGTTTATACTTTACATTTTCTGCGTTTCTGATGTCCTTTTCCTTTCTTAATTTTACTAACGCCTCGCGTCACGTAATGCTCGGCGAACTTTTGACTCACCCACCTCATGCGGACTGACCAATGAGGAGAGGGTCTTAACCTGAGGCCCGCTCTTCATTGGTCAGGCCGCATGGGACTCAACCGCTCTCAACTCGGGTTCAAAGTAATAGGCAGCGCAGCGTCTCTCTTTGCAGCGCAAAATCCCGCGTTGACAGTTTGTTTAATATAAAGCGGCCAGCGAGAGATTACCAAATACAGTATTTTGCTCATGCCCTTGCTGCCCTGGGCCCTTTGGAGGTCTTGGGCCCCTGGGCAATTGCCCAGTTGCCCGTATGGTTAATCCGGCCCTGCTGACAGTGCATATAGAATGAACATGAAAAATCTAAACGGGACAACATAACTTTGTTTAAAAATTGTGCGCAAGTCATAATCCATCCGGACTCATGTTTGTAAATTATCTTCGCCAAGCAATCCCGGCATGACATTAACTTGCATTTGTAGTCCACAAAAGTAATAAATCTGAGAAATGTTCATATATTCTTAGATGTTTACATCGGCCTTCATGGAAGAGAACGATCCGCAATTGTTGTTTCCACTAAGATATTCACACTGCGCTGTACGCCCGTGTTAAAACTCCATAGTATGTGTGAGCTCGCTTTTAGTTTTAGTTTCAGTCTCTCCATATCCGAAAAAACAATCCACTTGCTCTGTGTCCGTCCGACAAAACAATCCACGTAGCCTACTCCGTTTTCTGATTAAATATCTTCCTTTAATCCTGTGTATCATTTAAATCCAACAGAAAAGAGCACAGTCCCTGCTGCGAGCTTCACAAGCTGTGTTCCAATTTAAGGGCTGCATACTACTAAGCATGCGATAAAAGGTGAGCACTCCGCCTTTCAAGGCGCTCAGAGAGAGAACTGAAATGAGACGTTCTAACCTTCGGAGGACCCATAATTTGCGTCACCTGCTGCAAGCGCATCGCGCCTGTCAGCAGGACACAGCGGAGACGTTTCTAACTTCTTAAAATAAATATGAAATCAGAAAAATTATAATTTATTTTAAAAAATATGACATGTTGACACAATTGTCTCCAAATTTTTAAAGAGACACTACACAATTTTAACACATTATATATTTTTGTAAACATGCAGAATATTTGTCTAAATGGTCTAAATGATATACATGAATAAAGTAAGTTTACATATTAAGATAAATTCTAACAAAAATATACAAAGGTTGAATCTAAAGCAAAATAGCCTCCTACAGTATGTGATATATTAGAGTCTTACGTGTAAAATAGCCCATCCATATTATTTTATTGTTTGACTGTTCAGTACTGTTCATATTTACATTTAAAAAGCAGACATAAACGTAACTTAAAAGTTACTTTTCTTAGTAACTAATTACTTTTGATATACAGTAACTGGTAGAGTAAATCAGTTACTTTTCAAAGAAGTAACTAGTAACTGTAACTAATTACTAATTTTCAGTAACTTGCCCAACACTGCTGAAGAATAATATATATATATATATATATACACATCATGCATGTGAATTTGGCTACGCGTGTGTGCATCGTGTTTTTTGCATGAATTATTTTTGAGATCATTCTGGCTACATAGGACCACCATTCAAAATAAAGCTAAAATATAAATATAGTAAAGTTAGAACTAGCATATCGTAACAACCAAATTAAAAATGTGTACTTTATCTGCTTATTTTCGCCTTACATCCATTGAAGGCAACAATTAAAGTCGATGGATTCCTTTCACGCGCGTATCCCCACTGGGTGCTTAGAGGAAAATGTAATGTATCCTTGTGCCCGGGCGGGAATTCCTTCAGTTTGAATATTTAAAATCTTCATATTTGTCATTTAAAGCAACACTATGTAGTTTTTTTACCTTTAAATAATGTCTCTAAAATTATTTCAGTGATAGAACAACTTTTAACTGGACAAACTGTACTGTTGCTGCAACCTGAGCAGCCTCCTAGCTGCTACAAACACACTCTGAAAGTGGCGGTGGGGGGTAGGAAACACAGCCCCGCCCCTCCCCCTGCCTGCAGAAGAGTGTCTAATACCAGGCACTGTTGCGCTTTTCAACCACATGGGGGAGCTGTAAGTCATTTTTACATGGAAACTACATAGTGTTGCTTTAAATATCATTGTGTTATTATATAATTTTATTAAACAATACCAGTGTTGGGGAAAGTTACTTTGAAAGTAATGCATTACAATATTAAGTTACTCCCCAAAAAAGTTACTAATTGCGTTACTTGGGTTACTATTTAAGGCTTGGCAGGTATTTTTATGACCAACATGATCTCACAAAGTTCCGTGGGATAGTCACGGAATTTTGTGCTCATTTTTCCGTGGCATTCTCACGGATCTCCGCATTTTTCCGTGGCCCTGCTACGGACTGTCTTTTTCCGTGGTATTCTCACGGATTGGTTACTCAACTGCTTTTTCCTATTTTCAAACCATTTTCGCTTCGGTTTAGGGTTAGATTTGATGTTTGCATTAGTATGTCACTTTAACTATTGGTTTATACTATTTTTTCTGATTTATTCTTTTATATTTTCTAAACTTTAAACAATAGTCGCCTGGCGTTGGGGTTAGAGTTGGGTTTGGGTAGGGATGTCATTTCACGTAAATCTAACCCTAAACCGAAGCGAAAATGGTAAGAAAATAGGACAAAACAGTTGAGTAAGCAATCCGTGAGAATGCCACGGAAAAAGACAGTCCGTAGCAGGGCCACGGAAAAATGCGGAGGTCCGTGGGAATGCCGCGGAAAGGTGGGCGCAAAGTTCCGTGACTATGCCGCGGAAATTCGTGAGATCAGGTTGTTTATGACAGAAAAGTCCTGCATTCGGAAATTGCATATTTCTGTTTCAAAAATATCAAGCTCTGTCTTGCCATCTCCATTTCTGATTAAAACTGTTCCCACTCAGCCACAACACATAGAATGTGTAACTCTACGTTAATATGTAAGGAATAATTGATGACGTGCTGTTGAATTATTAGAAATCTTTCTTGTAATTCTATTCAAAAGAGTCAATTATTCCTCTTATACCATGGTTACCACAAACATCGCTCTGGTGCCTATTTTTAAGACATTCACCCAGCTGAAACATTTCTAAGTCAATCAGAATAAAGCAGTCAACAGACCCATGGTATAAGTTCAGTTTAATCCAGTACATACTTTTTTTAATCAAATTATTTAAACTGAAATATAACTCACATTACTTTTTTAAAAAGTAACTCAAATATTAATGTGTACATTTATAAAGTAATGCTTTACTTAACTCGTTACTACAGAAAAGTAATATTATTCCATAATGCAAGTTACTTGTAATGCGTTACCCCCAACACTGAACAATACCATGGGAATAAATGTGTAACAAAACACTAAACAGAGCAGAACTACTTGATAAGCGGAAGAAGATGTGGTCAATAGCAGTAGTAATGGGAAACAATTTGGCTCAAAATTATTCTTTCGGATAGGACAGTTTAAGGAACCGGTTCATTATTCACCACTGATTCACCAGTTCTTTTACGCAAACACTCAATGATGGCATACATATACAAAAGGTTATTTTATTAATAAATATAAAAAATAAACGTATATAAATCAACATATCAATTTCATAAACGCAAAACAATTAGGCAAGTCAGCAATTTAGTTCAAGAGTTAAAAGCTTTGTTTAGAATAAGCACAGACCTCCTAGACCATATGCTACATAGAAAAGTGCTGATCTATTTGTTTATTTAAAAAAAAATATATAATAAAGATAAAACTAATAATTTATTACAGTAAATGAATTATAAAACCTCAACATTTTATGTCAATCAATTAAGCTTAGTGTACATTTGTAATGTTATAATGTATATAAATAATTGTTAATGAAACATTTTTTTTAAATGTGGGGAAATAAAATTTCTCTCATATCATCAAACCAAAACGTCAAATCTACTTCAGAAACATAAGAAATATCAACACTGACACTATGGCTTTGGACCTCCTGCAAATCCCATCAGCAAATTTTACATCAGTAAATGAATCAGTGGATTTTTATAACAACACTCTGAGCAGTATTTTGGACTTACATGCACCTGTAAAAACACAAACAGTCACTTTCTCACGTTCATCCCCCTGGTTCACTTCAGAACTACGGAAAATGAAAACAGCTGGGCGTGTACTTGAGCAGCGTGTCTCAAAAACTGGACTTACTGTTCACAAAATAGCCTATCAAGAACATCAAAAGGCTTACTCAATGTCATTAAAAAAGCACGGACACAGTTCTACTCAAATATCATCAGTAAAAATCAGGAAACTCCAAGCAGCTTTTCTCTACCATAAATAATCTCATCAAGCCACAAACTGCATCATACAGTGACACATCAGAAGAGAAATGCCATAGCTTTATCACTATTTTCAGGAAAAAAAGTTGACACCATCCGCTCTCTCCTCTCCAGCTCTCTAAAAGTGGCAGGAAAAGGTTCTGCCCGGTCGGATTTCCGCAAACACCGGCACTTCCGGGTAACCCCGGGCAACGAAAATCAAGGGAAATACACATCAGGTGTGTATGATGAGGTGGCGAATGCTGACTGGACAGTTCACACAAGCTGTGGAGTATAAAGGGAGCGTGTGAAACATAGGAAGTAGTCGTGGATGGTTGGAAAGAGGCGCTGTGGGTGAAGCTGTGCAACGTGGCGTGAGGACGAGGCAAACGGGTAGAAACCACTGAAAGGATTCGCTAAAAGCAACGAAGATTCGGTGTTACACCATTGCTACAGGTTTGGAGATAAAACTATGTTTGAAGGAGCAGATATTTACCCGAGTGTGCATGTTATCCTGAAAGCTGCATAGGAAGCCGATCTCAAGCCTGGATTATTGCAGTACTGTGGGCTGCTGAAGAGCTGTGGAAGGAAATAGAACGACACGGAGGAAGTGAGACAAATGTGGCGAAGATTGTGAGTACAATCAGTTGTTTACTTTCACGAACACCTTAAGTAAACAGAGATTTACCTTTGTGTGGAGTGTTTCCTTGTATAGTGGCCCCACCGTTGAGGACGAGACCGGTGGGTGAGCCAGTGGACGGCAGGGCACGTAGACGATTGTGTGGGGACCAACGACATCCATACCACCGGCCGTGGCAGTGACCTCAGCGTCTCCCCAGTGCGGAACTGGACTTGGCCTTACCAATCACGAAAGAGTGTGGATTGCTGTGGGTGAGTGTGCTATTGACGTGTGTGCACCTGAAGTGTTGCAGTGCTGTGCCGTGTCTCCTGTCGCCTATACTTACCTCTAGATCCAGTAAAAACACTGTGGGTGGTTTCGTGGAGTGCTGTGGCAGACTTACCAACGTGGAACTACTTTCCTACAACCCCCGCCTGCGTGTCCGGCTCAAAGGAAGTTGCGTGAGTATAGCGACTGAAGTATTGTACAAGAAGTCATAATGAAGGGAAAAGGGAGATTGCCACCACCAAACTAACTGTCTTGTGTCTGTCCTGTCTTGGAGGAAAAGTTTAGCCATCTGCTCCACTGACCTAGGTGCCTCTCCGGTCCTGGGAAGGGACGGAAAGCGGACGTTTCGGCAAGCCGCACGGACGAAGTCTGCGGCTCCCTCGGCGCTCCCTCTCAGAATGACACCGGCCGGGCTCGGCCCAACTAGTGACAGCAGGAAGTGGGTAAAGACCAGCTGCCCTAGCCCCTGCACCCAGCCCAGGTGACGTATGGTCTCTTTCACCATAGTACTACTCGAAAGTGAGACCCTCCAGTGTGATCGAGGATCAAGCTGAGAGCTATACTTATCCAAATAGCCTTACCAGAGTTAGCTAAGGGCTATACTTACCCGAAGAGCCTGTGAGTCCAGAATTAGCACGCCCGGCGAACAAAGAGCCTCCCCAGATTTAAGCTAAGAGCTATACTTACTCAAAGAGCCTGAGAGTCCAGAATAGCATGCCCGGCGAACAAAGAGCCTTCCCAGATTTAAGCTAAGAGCTATACTTACCCAAAGAACCTGGGAGTCCAAATTAGCACGCCCAGCGACACCAAGAGCCTTACCAGACTTAAACTAAGAGCTATACTTATTCGAAGAGCTTGTGGGTCCAGAATAGCACGCCCAGAGAACTACAGAGCCCTATTTGATTGAAGCTAACTTACCTGTGCATACCTTGCAGTATTGGAGCTGTACCCCAGAACCACCGGATCCTACCCGAGCTGACTCCAGAGTCCTCCGTGATGGCCCCGTACACCTGAAACAAGAAGCCAAGTAAGACCACATTAACCTGTCTCTTACCTGTGATCGTAGGGGCCTCCCAGACGAGTTCCGCAGACCAAGGGTCTCTGGACGGGGAGACGTCACTCAGCTCACTGTGGAAAGAGGGAATACAAGAAATAAGTTACCCCCACCACAGAACCGACAGAAATACTTACCTGGCCAGCTCCATTGTGTTCGCAGGGTCCTGAAATCGGAGAAATTCACCTAGCCCACTGGAAGTTGCTAAGGGGAGACCAGGACGCCCCATTTGGAACCACGGAACCATCCCTCGATAGGGCACAGGTAGCCGCTTGACTTTCAACCTATTGATTGTGTGTTTCCTCTCTGCCTCCAGGACCAGAGGAGGGCGCCACGCGTTCAACTAAAACAAGAGGAGAAACAAGGATTAGAACACCTAGGAAGAACGGATACTTACCATAGGACGAAGGAGCTCCGTCCTCTTCCCCCCATCTTGTGGGTGTTCTTGCCCTCTTTCCCCTGGCCCTCTCCTCCCCTGCAAGAAAGAAAGAACACACCAGACGTTATTTTAAATTCCCCTCTCCCCTTCCCACTCTGATTTTAATTAATTTAAATAACGTTTGTTTTAATTTTACTTATCTGGTTTTGTTGCTTGGTCATTGGGGTGCTTTTGGGGACCTCCTCGAGGTGGAACGCACAGAGTGGCATTAGTGGCCTGCTCCGGTTGGTAACATAATTAATAGTCTATATTTTATGGATAACTATGGTATGTTAACATAAATGTTACTGGAATCATTTGAGTAATGTTTCATTTGTATAGAACGTGTTGTCTTTCTTAATGCCATAATGCACCTTTGCGTGAAGTGCAAAATCAATCCCTGAGCAATCGATCGCAAATAATTCAGCACCTTCACTTGGGACAGCGCCATTGTTACGTCAAACTTGTTTATGTTCCTAAGTGTGTTGCCCGAAGTGTCTCTTAGGAAGCTTCTTAACTCGCTGCCTCTAAGTTTGACCTAACAATGGCGCTGTCCCAAGGTAAGGTAAATTATTTGAGATCGTTTGATCAGGGATCGATTTTCCACGTTCAACAACACGTTCTATACAAATGGAACATTACTCAAATTATTCCAGTAACATTTAAATATAGTTTAAGTTATTCGTAAAATATAGACTATTAATTAAATTATCCAATTGTCAGTAATATGGGTAGACCAACCGGGTATCTCTCGCTAGTCATCCACCCTCCTTATCCCGTTGTGCCACTTGTGCTGCTTCTTGCTTGCCATTAATGTTTTCAATAAAAAGCAACCTATCTACAATAAACAGAGAGAGTTAGATAGAGAATGTGGTCTGAGCAGCTCCATAATAAGTTGTGTTGGGAGGCGATTTTTTTATTTATTTAGCCAAGTCAGGCAAAATGTCAAAAGGGTTTAAGTGTTACCAAATGTTACCAGGGCCACTTGGGGGAAAGACTGGGGACAGGGGCTCCTTTGGGGGCTCTGGCCCAACAATCCGTGGCGCGCTCCGCTTCTCCTGGAGGCAGAATCAAATATCAGTCAGACAAGGGTAAGGTACTTCGTTACTAGTCGCTGTTCGTTCAACACGGGACCTTCGTTGGAATGGTAAGTGATGGCTATAGCCACAGGTCCAGTTCACTCCACCGGTTACGTTACTCACAGTACTGGAGGTCTTCACTCACACAGAGCTTCACTTGTACAGGTAGGTAATTGCTATAAGCACAGAACAGGTTTACTTCACAGGTTACGTTACTCACAGCACTGGGGATCTTCACTCACACAGAGCTTCACTTGTACAGGTAGGTAATTGCTATAAGCACAGAACAGGTTTACTTCACAGGTTACGTTACTCACAGCACTGGGGACCTTCACCGACACAGAGCTTCACTTGTACAGGTAGATAATTGCTATAAGCACAGAACAGGTTTACTCCACAGGTTACGTTACGCACAGCACTGGGGATCTTCATGCACACAGAGCTCCACTTGCACAGGTAGGTAATTGCTATAAGCACAGAACAGGTTTACAGGTTACGTTACTCACAGCACTGGGGATCTTCACTCACACAGAGCTTCACTTGTACAGGTAGGTAATTGCTATAAGCACAGAACAGGTTTACTTCACAGGTTACGTTACTCACAGCACTGGGGATCTTCATGCACACAGAGCTTTACTTGCAAACAGGGGATTTTCGCTACAGTGTTGGTGCACCGTATTCCTTCGCCCATCCACTCCGGCTGTCCGGGCGTCGTAGGGACTAGTGGGTCCGATGACACGGAGCCGAACGCTTCCCAACCTCCCCCTCCTTCTTCCACGACCGGGGTCGCGAGTTGGGGCGAACTTTCGTCGGGGCTCCGCTCACCACGAGCTTCTGTTGGAGAGGTCAGTACACACACCGTTACAACCCACAGTCCGCACGGTACACTCTTGATAATACTCACTGGGTTTCACCACTGTCTGCTCTATGGACAAACGAAGCTCTCGTTGACACGCCCCGGGCACAGGGCTCAATTTTCTCGCTCTCCTTAGGACCCAGGCCACAATGGATGTCGTCGTCTCGCGGCTCGTCGAAGGTTAGGCAGTTTGAACGCTACAAGCACAGCATACACACAGCAAGTAAAGCGTAAACACCATCAATCAGTGAAACTCACCCACAGCACTCTTATACAACTTCACGTGATTTTTAGATCGCCCTTGCCACCTGGCTACGACGACCTCGAGAGGATGGTTGGGCGATAACTGGACCGCAAATGAGAGTGAGATGTGTGTTATTCACAGGCCCGGCGTGTTGGTTATCACTCCTCTGGCTCACCTGCGCTTCCTTTTTCCCACAGGGCCACTGTTTTACTGGTGAACGGTGCTTTCTACCAAGTGCTTCGTCCGTGCTTCCGGTCAACCCGCGGCTCGCCCACGCTTTCCTCTCCAGTGGGACCTCAACAAACACAAAGGCACACACCAGAACAACTCTTCGTACAAGTATTGCACAGATAAGTACCACAGCTGTTACTCACGCTTTGTTGTCAACAACTGCTATTAACTGCACTCTTGATGGCTCTGTGTCCACTCTTTCTCAAATGAAACTCCACAATATTCCTTCGTCAGCTGACTGTCTCTTCCTCTCTTCCCCAGGAGAGCGATCCGACCAGCGTGGTCCGTCTGCAAAGCAGCAACACAGCGTATACAAAGTATACCACAAGCACCCGGTGTAGTGTCCCTTTAATTGTTTCCACAGCCCCGTCCTTTTCGCCTCATTTGGCAGCCGCACTCTTTCCTTCCACTATAAGTGAGTCACGGATCAACGGCGCCCTTCGGCCCCTCCAGGGACGGAGCGTGTGTTAAAGTTTGCCCAAGGCAAAAAGGGACTCTCACCCGCAAATAACTCTCCTCCTCTGTGCCTCTTTTGGCCTTCTTATGTGTCCTGTCTTTGCTCTCTCCTCCAATCGTGGGCGGCCAGCCTAATTCGCCCCACCTGTTGCTCATTTTCTCCTGCTCTGTGTTGCTAAGGAGATCAGGAAGTAAAGTGGTGTAATTTAAAATCGGGCCCGGGCAGAAACCGTCTTCAGGCGGAACCTTTCTCTGCCACTTTTGGTTCCGCCCTATCATAGTCACCCGGTGACATGTGCGTCTCGCTCCTTCCCACGTTCCACCTCGAGGAGGTCCCAAAAGCACCCCAATGACCAGACAACAAGAGATAAGTACTTTTAAAACGATCAACTTTATTTAAATTAAAACCAAAGTGGGAAATGGGAAAGGGAATCTAAAAAAAAGTCGCGCTTCTCGCCCTCAGGGGGAATACTATGGGGCCAGGGACGTTGGAGGGGAGAAGCCTTTTCTGTGGGGCCAAGAACAATAGGGCAAGGACCGGGCGGAGCTCCTTCGTCCACGGCCCACCTCCTGCATGTGAGGACTTCCCGTGGCGCGCCTCGTTCCTCCTGAGGGCAGAATAAACAACAATTAAATTCTCCGTTGGATCGTTCTCACTACGCCTTCTCCCTGGATGCCTGTGTCCGCGCTAGGTAAGTATGGTCTTTGCTTTGCAGGTTCTCTAGAGCTGTGGGTCGTTACTGGGTAAGTTAGCTTTAGCTAGTGTGAATGTAAGTATCTTCTTCACCTTGCAGGTACTCTAGAGCTGTGGGTCGTTACTGGGTAAGTTAGCTTTAGCTAGGGTGAAGGTAAGTATCTTCTTTGCTTTGCAGGTTCTCTAGGGCTGTGGGTCGTTACTGGGTAAGTTGCTTTAGCTAATGTGAAGGTGAGTATCTTCTTTGCTTTGCAGGCTCTCTAGGGCTGTGGGTCGTTACTGGGTAAGTTAGCTTTAGCTAATGTGAAGGCGAGTATCTTCTTTGCTTTGCAGGTTCTCTAGGGCTATGGGTCGTTACTGGGTAAGTTAGCTTTAGCTAATGTGAAGGTGAGTATCTTCTTTGCTTTGCAGGCTCTCTAGGGCTGTGAGTTGTTACTGGGTAAGTTAGCTTTAGCTAGTGTAAAGGTAAATGTCACGGCCGGGGGCGGACCCGAATAAACTAAAGGTCACACCCCTCTCAGTTCTTCCACCTCGAGGAGGTTCCCAAGACCACCCCAATGACCAGACAGACGAGTATACTACAGTTAAAACAAGCTTTATTAAATATTTAAAAGGAACGGGGAAAGGGTAATTTAAAACTAATGTGTCTCTTCTTCGCCTCCAGGGCCACTTGGGGGAAAGACTGGGGACAGGGGCTCCTTTGGGGGCTCCGGCCCAATAATCCGTGGCGCGCTCCGCTTCTCCTGGAGGCAGAATCAAATTACAGTCAGACAGGGGTAAGGTACTTTGCTATTGGTCGCTGTTCGTTCGACACGGGACCTTCGTTGGAACGGTAAGTGATGGCTATAGACACAGGTCAAATTCACTCCACAGGTTACGTTACTCACAGTACTGGAGGATCTTCGTCCACACACAGAGCTTCACTTGTACAGGTAGGTAATTGCTATAAGCACAGAACAGGTTGACTTCACAGGTTACGTTACTCACAGCACTGGGGATCTTCATACACACAGAGCTTCACTGGTACAGGTAGGTAATTGCTATAAGCACAGAACAGGTTTACTTCACAGGTTACGTTACTCACAGCACTGGGGATCTTCATACACACAGAGCTTCACTTGTACAGGTAGATAATTGCTATAAGCACAGAACAGGTTTACTTCACAGGTTACGTTACTCACAGCACTGGGGATCTTCATACACACAGAGCTTCACTGGTATAGGTAGGTAATTGCTATAAGCACAGAACAGGTTTACTTCCAGGTTACGTTACTTACAGCACTGGGGATCTTCATACACACAGAGCTTCACTTGTACAGGTAGGTAATTGCTATAAGCACAGAACAGGTTTACTTCACAAGTTACGTTACTCACAGCACTGGGGATCTTCATACACATAGAGCTTCACTTGTACAGGTAGGTAATTGCTATAAGCACAGAACAGGTTTACTTCACAGGTTACGTTACTCACAGCACTGGGGATCTTCATACACATAGAGCTTCACTTGTACAGGTAGGTAATTGCTATAAGCACAGAACAGGTTTACTTCACAGGTTACGTTACTCACAGCACTGGGGATCTTCATACACACAGAGCTTCACTTGCAAACAGTGGGTTTTCACTACAGTGTTGGTGCACCGCATTCCTTCGCCCATCCACTCAAACGGTCCGGGCGTCGTAGGGACTAGTGGGTCCGATGACACGGAGCCGAACGCTTCCCAAACTCCCCCTCCTTCTTCCACGACCGGGGTCACGAGTTGGGGCGAACTTTCGTCGGGGCTCCGCTCACCACGAGCTTCTGTTGGAGAGGTCAGTACACACACCGTTACAACCCACAGTCCGCACGGTACACCCTTGATAATACTCACTGGGTTTCACCACTGTCTGCTCTATGGACAACCGAAGCTCTCGTTGACACAGGGCACAGGGCTCAAATTTTCTCGCTCTCCTTAGGACCCAGGCCACAACGGATGTCGCCGTCTCGTGACTCGTCAGGGCTAGGCGGTTTGAACGCTACAAGCACAGCATACACACAGCAAGTAAAGCGTAAACACCATCAATCAGTGAAACTCACCCACAGCACTCTTATACAACTTCACGTGGTTTTTAGATTGCTCTTGCCACCTGGCTACGACGACCTCGAGAGGATGGTTGGGCGATCGCTGGACCGCCGATGAGAGTGAGATGTGTGTTATTCACAGGCCCGGCGTGTTGATTATCACTCCTCTGGCTCACCTGCGCTTCCTTTTTCCCACAGGGCCACTGTTCTACTGGTGAACGATGCTTCCTACCAAGTGCTTCGTCCGTGCTTCCGGTCAAACCACGGCTCGCCCACGCTTCCCTCTCCAGTGGGGCCAGGGACCTCAAAAACACAAAGGAACACACCAAACACTCTTTGTACAAGTATTGCACAGATAAGTACCACAGCTGTTACTCACACTTCGTTGTCAACAACAGCTATTAACTGCACTCTTGATGGCTCTGTGTACGCTCTTTCTCAATGAAACTCCACAATATTCCTTCGTCAGCTAACTGCCCCTTTCTCTCTTCCCCAGGAGAGCGATCCAGCCAGCGTGGTCCGTCTGCAAAGCAGCAACACAGCGTATACAAAGTACACCACAAGCACACTCCGGTGCAGTGCTCCTTTAAAAATCCACCGCTCCGTCCTTTTTGCCTTTCTTGGCTGCCGCACTCTTTCCATGCGCTATAAGCGCTTCCGTGGATCAACGGCGCCCTTCGGCTCCTCCAAGGACGGAGCGTGTGATCGGGTCTGCCCTAGGCAGTGCAGCAACTCGTGCCCAAAACAACTTCCCCTCGTTTGGGCTTCTTTGGGCCTTTTTATGTGTGTTGTCTCTGTTCCATCCTCCAATCATGAGTTCTCAGCCTGATTTGTCACACCTGTTGCTCGTTTGTCAATAATCTGCGTCGCTAGGGAGACCAGGAAACAAAATGGTGCAATTAAAAATCGGGCCCGGGCGGAAGCCATCTTCAGGCGGAACCTTTCTTCACCACTTTTGGTTCCGCCCTATCATAGTCACCCGGTGACATAAATATCAGAATTTAAATCCGGTTCCTCACCGTACCTCACTCGGTGTTTCTATGTGACCCCTACTGGACACTGCTACAGAGCGTAACTGAGTTGATTGGGCACTCACCGTCGCGGCGGCCCCCGATGGCATCCACAAAGGTCCAATCCCTCGTACGGGGAGTACGAACAACAAGGACACAGCACAACACTTCAAGAAAGCTTGTGTACTCACATCAGATTAAATCACTCACTTGTTGCACAGCACACACTCCAGTGGATAAGTTAGGGTCCGTACTCCTCTTCTGGTGGGCCTGTGCCTGGGTAGCCGGGTAGAATGGTACGGGCCACGCGGTACAGCGCCTCAATCTGATGGCAAACTCACGGTCCAGAATTAGTCAAACACACACACGTCACGGCTCACCCACCTACTACACACGTCTAGTGGGGCCGTCTAAGAGTGGGTTACACTCTACTTCAACAGGTAAGCACTCAATATTAAGCACTAAATTGCTGTTACTCACAGTTGGCGGTCTCCCATCAATCTCTCTCTCAATACACGCACCCCTCGGCTCGCCCACCTACTGCACACATCTAGTGGGGCCGCTTAGAAATGGGTTACACTCTCCTTTTACATGCAAACACCAGAGCCGGACAGTAACGGAGGACATTTACTTGAGTACAGTACTTCAGTAAAATTTTGAGGGATCTGTATTTTACTCGAGTATCATTTTTGAGGAGTGCTCATGACTTTACTCAAGTACATTTGAGAGGCAAATATTTTACTCTTTACTCCACTATATTTCTATCCATAACCGTGAGTACCCGTTACTTTTTCTTAAAAAAAAAGGAAAAAATAAAAATCTCAGACACCCTCAATTTGTTGTTTCCCTCTCTTAAATGTGATTGGATTGTGCAGACGCAACTGATTGGGACAGCCTATCATCAATCACCTTCAGCTTTCCACCAAGTCAACATGGTCAGATTTAGATAAGAGACGAAACCACTCACGAAACAATGGATGAAGACGCAGCAGGTCCATTCTGGGAATGTCAACCCGTGGCCCCACCTCGCCAGACTATTTAAATTTTCTGAATAAGTTAATGATTGTTTTCTTTTCAAGTGTTTGCTGTGTTTACCAAAACAAAACTTCAGCAGCAGGAATCACTGGTGAGCCCGGATTATTGTTGTTCAAAATGAATTACTCGTCAAAACATCACACTCTTACTTGATCTGGACAAACTGAGCATCACAAGACAGGTTTAAGACTCCAGCTTCGACATTTGACCACTGTTTATGATTAAACTGGTTTGCAGTAACATTAATTTCTTAATTTATGCCAGGAGTCCAAAATAATGAATCTGTAACGCTCGTTATTTTGAATAGAAATCATCATTTGTAAAACATTTATTCTCTTTTTCTCCAATTTTGTTTGTGTTCAAATAGATAAAATATACAGAATCCGCCAGGGCTATTAGTACAATGATGAGCATATTTGGGGAAATAATGATTAATTATCACATGTTAGTAAAATATTTAGTCATACAGAATAACATTTCTATTCATTTTCCACTGAATTATGCGATCTGAAGAGCTCAAACAGTGAACGGAGCGATTTCCTCTTCCTGATTTGCATCAGATTTGACCTCAGAGCTTTATCATTTGCTGTCAATCATCTCACATGGTTTAACGTGCACTGTGGCAGTAGTAATGCAACATTTAGAAAATGTACTCTTGTACTCTTGATACTCAAGTACTTTTAAAAACAAGTACTTTTGTACTTTAACTTAAGTAGACATCTGACTGTAGTACTTTTACTTTTACTTGAGTCAAATTTAGCAAGGGGTAACTGTACTTTTACTCAAGTACTGAAGCTGTGTACTCTGTCCGCCTCTGGCAAACACTCAAGGTTAGTTGCTGACTTTCTGTTACTCACAGTTTGGCGATCTCCAGTCGATCTCTCTCTCAATACACGCACCCCTCGGCTCACCCACCTACTGCACACATCTAGTGGGGCCGCTTAGAAATGGGTTAAACTCTCCTTTAACATGCAAACACTCAAGATTAGTTGCTGACTTTGTTACTCACAGTTGGCGGGTTTCTGATCGATCTCTCCAGGGCTCTCAAGTTTTGAAGACAGGCAAGAGTGACACCCCTCCAAATCCACTAACCCATAAACCCCACCCCCACCCGTAGAAACTATTTGACAGATGACACTGACAATTTAACCAAATACAAAAAGGAAGGATGCTTAGTTGCCTTTTATCTGACATCTTCGCAAGACAGATGCAATGATTCATGCATCCATGGCCAGGATTAAAATCATCATATGATGATCATATGACTTGATTTTAAAAGTGACCTATAACATCGACTATGCAATACACTTCAATTAATTTAGTGCTAATAAAATTATTAAGCCTATTGGAGAGAGATATATTTATAATGTGACAATATGTCAGTCATCGTGTGACAACGAAAATATGACTAGGTCTAGAACGTTACTTGTTCTGAGCAGATGTTGTCAGTGAACAGGCTGTAAAACTGTTGGCTAAGTAACAGACAGCAGAGAGAGATTGATGGGAGACCGCCAACTGTGAGTAACAGCAATTTAGTGCTTAATATTGAGTGCTTACCTGTTGAAGTAGAGTGTAACCCACTCTTAGACGGCCCCACTAGACGTGTGTAGTAGGTGGGTGAGCCGTTTGACTAATTCTGGACCGTGAGTTTGCCATCAGGTTGAGTTTGCCATCATTCTACCCGGCTACCCAGGCACAGGCCCACCAGAAGAGGAGTACCCTGTGTACTCACCCCATAGTGAGAGCAGCGCGACCAGATAACTTTTGTGCGCTGCGGCATATTAAATATATTATAAATAGTTTTTCTGCGTGAGAAATACAATGTGTGGCGGGAGTGCGTGACAAAAGGCCGAAATGAGTGACTGTCACGCTCAATGCGTGACACTTGAGAGCCCTGTCTCTCCCTTCCCTCAGGGCGTCTCCAACATAAACAACGCCGTGGGTGCAGAGCTTCCAATCCTTCGTGAGGACAACAACACACCAAAGGTGCCAATGGGTACGTTTCAATTTCAAGAGGCTCTTACTTGACTTTTAAACGGTGTTTCTTCTCTCTCCACAGATCCCAGACGTAGCAAAGCAACGTATTCCAGCACCCAAGCTACTCACGACCCAGCCGGTATCCACAGCGTACATCCAACGCGATCAAACTTCACCTCATGACTCATATTCTCTCCGTTTATATCCCTCTCTTTGGGGTTACTCACGCAGCTGTGCCATGTTGTGGTGATTGCGGGGATCCCCGGGAAACCCGGAAGTGTCGGTGTTCGTGCAAACCGGCCCGGGCGGAACTCTCTCGCCCTATTTTTGGTTCCGCCAGATCTAGTCACTCCGTGACAGAAACATAACAGTTTTAAAACAAACAGTAGAGAAAAAAAAGAAAAAGACAGGCTATATGTTAAGACATAAAACTGTCAAATATGAAATATTTAATAAATTGTATAATAGAATACATGATATTATTGCCTTTTAGTATAACCAATTCAAATCTTTAATCTTTCTAAATAAAATATAAATGTAAACGCTGTAAACATAGAGGGAACAGACTTCGATCGGGAACAAACTTCGACACAACACCGGCGCCGTCTTTGATTCATTAGTTCTGATACCAAATAAAGTCAACTGCATGAATAGCCCTGTATCCATTGCAAACATATTTTATTATAAGTCTTAAAATGTCCATAATATAAAATCATTGTCAGCATACCATTGTTTGGCTTGTACTGCGCTGCGCTGATTTCTAAAGACTGCAGCGATAGCGTTTTGCCCTCAAACAACGCTAAGAGAGAGCTTACGAATGGTCCAGACCAACCTTACGAAAGTGTGACTTACAGAAAATATACTTAGCGTACGAACGTTTTGGGAATCGTGCCATAGAGTTAAGAGAAAGGTTAAGAAATAGGTTAAGAACTACTTAGCGATAAGAACGTTTTGGGGAACCGGGCCCAGGTCAGTTAGAAATACCAAGGGTTCACTCATAACAAGGTGAGTCAACATTTGGCTATTATGCCACCTGTAGCAGGAATCAGCTTCCAAAAGAGACCAGATGTGCTTCAACAGTAAACACTTTTAAATTTAGATTAAAAACACTACTGTTTAACTCTGCATTTACTGAATGAGCACTGTGCTGTTTCACACTGACTGCACGTTTAACTCCAGTGATTTTTATTCCTGTTTTATTCTTTTTCACAGAGTTTTTATTAAAATCACATTTATTTTATTGTAATTGTTATTTTATATTCTAATGTTTTATTGTGATTTTATTGTGTGTCACTTATTTTTACATATTTTTTTAATCTTGTATATATTTTCTATGTAAAGCACTTTGAATGACCTCTATGAATGAAATGTGCTATACAAATAAACTTGCCTTGCCTTGTTTTCCTCTAAATGACGTTTTGTGCTGTGAAAGATGCCAGAGTAAATTCAGGTTCGGTTGAGACACTGCTGCTGTACCGGCTGTGAATGGTGTGACTGTGTGGCAAAGCTTTCTGAAAATTGTCACGTACATGTTCATATGCCTTTGGGGAGTAAAATTGTAGTGTGGTGGCAAACTGCCTCAGCTCCTCCGAGTAAGTAAGTAAGTAAGTAATTTTATTTCTATAGCACCTTTCGAGAGCAGTGTCACAAAGTGCTTTACCGCATACATACAGAAATATACACATACACAGTACCATTAGACAAAATGAAAGATGAAAGATATTAAAAAAAAATAAAAAACCAAGCGACTACATAAATTCCACTTTAAATATATATGTTTTTAACTGCATTTTAAAATTGACCACTGAGTTTATTGATTTTAAGTCCAGCGGAAGAGTGATCCATAGCTTAGGAGCCGCAACTTCAAATGCACAGTCACCTTTAGTCTTTAGTCTAGTATGTGGAACCACTAGCCGGGCGGAATTGCTGGATCTCAGATTCCTGCTAGGAATATGAAGTTGCAACATGTCCTTTATATATGCAGGAGCTTGCCCATGTAAAGCCCTAAATACTAAAACCAAGATTTTATATTGAATTCTGAACTTCACAGGGAGCCAGTGTAGCGTCATTAAAATTTTAGTTGCTGAAGACCTTTTCGGGGACTTTGTTAAGAGTCTGGCGGCCGTATTCTGTACCTCTTGTAGCTGTTTCAGGGATGAATTATTTAAACAAGTAAAAAGATAGTTGCAATAGTCAATACGAGAGGAAATAAAAGCGTGAATAATTAATTCCAACTCCACAGTAGTTACCACTGGCCTCAGTTTAGAAATGTTTCTCAGTTGATAATGTTGTGGCAAAAAGTCTTAGCTTGAATCTTCATAAGAAAAATACTCAGGAGACAAAGGTTCCAGGTGCCAAACAAAAATTACTTTATTCGCTCGAGCCAACAAAGTGAGACAATCAATACCCCTCAAAGAGGTGCTCAAAGATCATCTGCCCTCCCAACATCTGACTCCATTTTTATACAGTAAGATCAAACACTTCTTATCTGAGATGACGTATATTCTTCTCATTGGTCTCGGTCTGCCACAATTAATTTTATTTGTTTTGATGCAGCAGAAGTGCAGCTGCATCCTGCCTCATATCTAAAATGATATATTCTGTTTATTGGTTTTCATGGCCTTGGCCTAGCTTGCACAGATACCTTATTGTTAATGTGGCGAAGTACAGCTGGACGAATTCTCTAATCTAAAATGACGTACTCATGTTTATCAGTTGTTTCGACCTAGCTTCTCAAGATAATCGTGGCGAGAACAATCGGGGTATAGTCGCAGGATCGCACCTGGACTCTTTTAATTAGGAAACGAAAGTTAACTGAGAAAACGAAAGTTTAACTGGGTGTCTTATAGCCTTGTGTAGAAACAACAGGCCTTAGGCCTAATATAATATTAATACAGCATATGATCAGTAATTTACCCAACAAAAACTACTATAATAAAAGCAATTTCTAACTAAATGACTAACATGTTTGTCCAGACTAAATGCTTTCCCCATATAAACACCTAGCCTACGTAGCTGCCGTAGGCTATATTTAACAATATGTTCTTTGGCACATCATCAACTGACTCAAGCAAAGAAGCACATTCATTCATTGCGTTCACACGGTACGGCTATTTCAGTCTTGAAGACCGTTGCATTCACAGGCAGTAGGCTAATTTACGAGTTTGACAACCACATTCTATAAACCGCTGAGAGCCGTTGGCAAAACCATCCTCTCAGCGCCACCTACAGAGCGGGATCGTAAAGTGCACTTCATATGTAAGCTCCTATGTGGGGTTTTTTTTTCGCACTTCCTATGTGGCTGCGTTAATAATGTTGTAAATAAAGTTCAATTTCTTGCAAAAACTGATCAATTTGCTTCACAAGATGTCAATATATCACCAGTCATTGGGATGACTTTTGTATTGGATAAATCTGCTTCAGTAAAATGTGCAGTTGCTGACACTGATTTTAAATTATAAACTTTAAATATGGAACCCCCCTTGTTTATTTTTCTCTGCACACCGCAGCTGTCTTTGTTAATTACATAAATAACGTTTTGTCCATTGCATAAATAAAACATTTTTATATTTACATCATATTGTTACAGGACAGAACAGGACACTTCAAGACTCACACCTGTAAGTTAATACGGTTGTCACTCTCAGAAATTTTGCTTCAATTTTGCTTCATGTACGTCACCGCAGTGTTGCATTATGGGACGTGGGTGCCATGTTTAGAGGCACCGCCGACCGCTATGCCATTTAATTGTGGGCATGTTAAGCTAAAACTAGGTAAAATTGAAGAAGAACGGAAGAAATCGAGAAGTTGAAAGAAAAAGAGAAGGGACCCTATCGGGAGAAAATGCTACTGCCAAAAAACTTTATTTGGACAAATAAACAACATAGATCCATATGATTTAGTAGCCCAAGACTGGATTACGGACCTGCGCTTACATATCTGTCAATTACCTTGTTTTTGCAGGACTTTATTTACACTTTGCAGGAGTTTAAGAGCTATAAATCCCTTCAAGCTTATAGTAAGGTGACACTTCTTCTTTTGGAGTCTTATGGTTGGCAAACCAGCTATTTACTGACAATGTGTTAATACCTACGTATCTTAAAGGCGGAGTCCACGATGTTTGAAAGCCAATGTTGATATTTGAAATCACCCAAACAAACACGCCCCTACCCCAATAGAATCTGGACCTTCTGTTGATAGACCCGCCCCACACATACGCAACCCGGCATTTGATTTGATTTGATTGGCTATAAGTGTGTTTTGGTAGTCGGCCCGTCTCCTTTTCCAACGTGTTTTTCAAACATTGTGGACTCCGCCTTTAATGATTCTATAAAATAATTTCTCCGTTGTATTCTGTGCGATGAATCAACACATGTTCAAAAGATGGCACTTCTGTTTTGGCCAAGTTATTAAAACAAACAAAATGCTAAATATTTAGCTAACGTTGTTATTTAAAGAGTCACAAGCAGTGGGTTTGAGCAGTTGCATTTAATAAAAAATATGTGTTACAATCGTCAAAATTGTCTAAATATTTATTTTTATAACTCATGTGTTTAGGGTGATCAGAAATGAATGAATGAATCAATCAATACATTTGCAAGTTAGTTTGACAGTGTTAGCATAAAACAAGACAATTTAAGAGGTTCTGCTTTTATTAATCACAAATTACTGAATGACTGAAAATGCAGCGAACACACTCTCGCTGATGCAGGGATTTTTTTTTAAAAGTAAACGTTTTTCTCCTGATTACAGCATGCAAACCACGCGATCTTTTCGTCAGCTCCTGCACCGGCTTCCTTTGTTTTTTCCACGAATAAAAGCTGGAAAAACGTATTCCGTTGTTCAGTTTCCTCCCTGAACAATCGCGTGACCTGCTTGATCGAGCAGTATTGACCAAACATATCGAAGTTTATTAAAATCTCGACAGAAAATACAAAAACAACTTCCAACACATGAACTCAAATACAGCGGGATAGGACGCGTGCCTGCAAATATGGCGGATTACACATAATGCAACACCGCGTGACGTCAACTCCACATTCCCTATAGCATCAAATTACTATCAAAATGAAATTTATCACAAATAGGAACAATTGAACATATATCAGCGTGATAACAACTAACTTACCTTAAAGGACCTATGAACATTTTATTGGAAATGTATATAATTGTTTTATTTAGAGCAGAGTCCCATTCGTTTGCATGGAGAGGGCGGGGTTTATGACTTGTACTGCAGCCAGCCACCAGGAGGCGATCAAAGAGCAAGAGGCGCTTTCCAAGACGTTTAAGGCAGTGGTTCTCAAACTTTTGCAGCCCCCCTTGTGTACGGTGCACCCCTTCATGGCCCCCCAAAGAAAATTTTGTGACATAAAATATTCCAAAATTTAAAATTTTAATTAAACAAAACATATTAAATTATACAATGTTGTGCTGTTGATTTAGTAGCCTTATTTTATGAGGTTTAATTACACAGAATTTATGATAAATTAATGTATTTTATAAAATTTCATTAAACTGGGGCCCCCCTGGCACCATCTCAGGGCCTCCCAGGGGGCCACGGCCCCCATTTTGAGAACCACTGGTTTAAGGCACATCCGTTTAAGACTGAAATTAAAATATGGTACAAAATCTTTAAGTGTTTATTAAACACTTTTTTTGTGTGCTACCATAAACAAAACTGAAAATGCTGAAATTGTGACCCTTGTGTTAATCCATCACTGACCTCACTGGAGTACTGATGTGGAGGTCGAAGACTGACAACAACATGAGCTGAATTAAACATTCCCACAACTACACACAACACACAGATAGTGGAAGTTGAATCACAAGGTTAATGGAAAGTAGGTTTCCATCTTCATGTGCCGTTTTTGGACATTTAATTTTGAAATCAATAACAGTTTAAACTTTCTCCACTTCTGATGTGTGTGGTGATCTTCACGAGTTTTTAATTACGTTTATATTCTAAAAAAAATGTAATTCATTTCAGAGACAAATGACAAACAGAGCAGTGTCTTCTCTCTCCAGTACAGCAGGAGGCGCTGCAGCTCTTTAGTTCGCCGATAAACCCACTAAAGAAAGGAAGAAGAGGAAGAGCTCGCGTGTGATGTGTTTGTGTATCCTCAGTGTTTTTCTCTCTTGAGTGTTTTATTGAGTGTAAACAGAGTCTTGTCTCTGTGTATTTTAGTGTTGATGATGAGAGATGAGATGTGCTGTAAATCAGTAGGAACCGATCTGTCCATGCTGGATATTGATGATTTCATCACAGAAATCTCTCAGCTGAAGAAAGAGTTGGCGTTACTGGAAACAAAGCTGAGATCAAGAGGAGATGAAGGACTGAAGAGAGAGGTTTGTACAGCTTAAACATCCTTTACCTGTTTGACAACATCAAATCATTTATAATCTTACTCTGTGTGTGTGTTATGTTGTGAGGATGTGGATGTGGTTTGTTGTGAATCTTCCACACAGGACTCCGAGCTCAGTCTAACTTTACTCTGTTATACTGAGTCAAAGCCCACAGACGCTCAGGACACTACAGTGTGTGATAGTAAACGGAGCTTACAGGATGATCAAACCTCCACAGAGTCTCTGGATTCTGTCTGTAACGCTGGAGAACAGCAGCAGATCCTGCCGACCAAACTCAAGATGTGTTCAGTCAAACTCATCGACTGCAGGAACCTCATGAAAACTGAACCCACAGAAATGAAAACTGAACCCACACCTGATGAACATGAAGACAATCCTAATGATGATCATTATTTTATTCTGTCAGGTATGTCTCCTCAATTATTATTGTATTTTTACTATTTTATCCTCAACTGTTGCGGGCCCACACAAATTGTTTATGTAACTATTAAACCGATAGCCTACTCTAAACCAAAAATAATCTTGACAAACTATGTATTGTTGTAAAGCTCTAATGGTGTACAAGATATATCGTTTTAGATAATAGTGTGGTTGTTGTTTTAACGATATGCAAAATTAGAGATGCACAATCATGATTTTTCATGGGCGATTCCGACACAGAATGTTTTTAATAGTCTTATCAAGTAACAAACAGGAAAGAATGAAAGTATACATAAACAAGATGTTTATTTAGTATTTAACAGGCTAAACAATAACTGTAACCATCTGAATACATTTGGTCCCATCAAATTTTTGGTAGCAGTTTAAATTTACCTATTGTTCATAACTGACCAGCACAAATATAAATTATAACAATTGCAATTGGTGAGGCTGATAAAAGACAGACAAATTTTTCCAATTTAAATAAATTGTTCTATATATTTAAAAAAAATACAAAATTAAAATCTGTATTGTATACAGTAGGATTGCAGAACTTGCCATCAGCGTGTATTTTAAGCTTGTGGGTCCATGTTCAGTACTTTATGGTTATAATAATGAAATACATCTCTAGTCCTTCCATTACTTTTGGGAAGAATCTAGTACTTTCTTTAGATTCAGGTAAGCTTAACTTTTGTCCATAGTTTCTAGAAATCCTTAATAGAAATTTTTGATATGTGAGTAAATCATTTAATTAGATGGTCTTTACCACTATGTACCAACAACCACTGTGCAACTCTAACTTTATATAGCTATGACAAATGTGTTTTATATGTAAGGGATAATCCATGGCTAGCCATGCATTAAAGGATTTATTCTGGATATATTTCTAACTGTAATCAAACTGACTGGAACTACCTGTGCATTTAAACCGTTTAATGCACAGGTAGTTCCAGTCAGTTTGATTACAGCCAATCAGAATTGAGTATTTAAACATACCATGGTATAAACACAGAGTTTATACACCCAGGGAAAGACTAGCATGTCATGGCTCAAGAGCTAAAACAAACACTGATCACCATAACGGTGACTTAAAATGAAACAAATCATTAAAATTTAAGCCTAACAAGTGAATTTGCGTAAGCCCTCTGGAATATGTTAGTCGCCAGCTTTGGCTCAAACGGCTCTGCTTAGCTAAGCTGCTGTCGAATCACAACACACTAAACAAACTACACAATCAGAACTCATTACATATTTCTGAAGGAGGGACTTCATAGAACAAGAAAGACATCAGCCCTTTTAAGGCAATGAAAATTGTAAATTGAAATTGTGTAAATTGTGTGAAAAATACTGTTTTTTTTTTACAGACGAAACATGAACAAATGTTATATTTTGCACTGTAAACACAATCATAGCTTCAAAAACACAGAAAGAACAGGACCTTTAATTGGAATGACGTTAAACTAGCACAATTTAACCAAAAGGAACAGCTGTTTAATTGATGTATTTGCATTTGTATAGTATTTGGACTTACTACTCGCCTCGCCTACTGCTTTTTGCCTACTATACATATGGAAGTAGGCGGTTTCAGACAGCTCATTCTAAGGTAATATAAACAATACAGTTCATTATGTAAGGCAGGGGTCGGCAAGTAACTTTGGCCACGGGCCAATATTTTTTTAGCCAGTAGATGGCGGGCCAACTGCTGTTGGCACACTTGCGTCTTATTTTTAATTAGCCTAGTATAGGCTATCTGATCTTTTGTCAAGAAACATTGTCTTTATTTCCTATTTAAAAGACGGCATTAAAATTTTTTAAAAGCATGGTTATGAGTCTGTGAATCATTTGTTCAATCGTTTTTTCAAATTAAAAACAAAAATGAAAAAATTAACCACCATGGTTTTCCGATTGTGTGCTCAGATCAAAAAATTAATTACTGGATTAGACACATTTTTTATTTAACACCTTTATAGGCATAATATATCAATGAAATCATTTTAAATAGTACTATAGTATTACAGGCATTTATGCTCTCATGAAAGACTTACAGTCCGACTTTTGAACTGTATTCCTTTTTTTTATTAATATTTATCCGGGACACACACATACACACCTAAGGTTTAAGGAGGTCTCCGCTGGACTGTTTTTTTTTTGTCCAGCTCCGACAAGGTTCTATTCAGTAAACCGCTTAAAATACACTCTGTGTTCACCCGCTTTATTTCCCGACCTGACGGGTCCGCAAAACATAACGTTAGATCTCGTTTCCAGAATCTCACATTCAAATGTCTCTAACGAAAAGAGAGAGATGAAGTAGCCTATAACAATTATAAATGTTATACAAAAATTGTGTTCGTGCCAATATAAATATTATTTTAACATTGTATTGTCAGCAGAGAAAAAATGTCAGAAAAAATAATGAAATATAAATAATAAATTAAATAGGACAAAGCCTCTCACTTCTAACCAACATAAACCGAAATCATAGTTGGTTGCGGAATTGCTGTTCAAACTAATTGCTGAAAATCCTCCTTTGCCAAATTTATAACGTTTTAAACGGAGACAAAGAGAACTATGCGTTAGGAAAAATTAATAATGGCTTTATTTTAATAGACATGTAAAACCATATTTTGGCGGATTACTTTCATTTTTTAACGAATTTATCTGCCCATTTAGTCTTAATAATTAACGGTAAACGAACTTGACTTGCTGTTCTCAAAGGCAGGTCGAACCAAATAGGTCGGGCTCGAGCCCCAAGTTCAAGTAACAGAACAGAACAGTAGATTCCTTTGACATTTACGTTAAAATTGTATTAGTTAAAATATTACTGCAGTAAAAGGGTTTATTTCTAAAAGCCTGCAATTACTTTTCAGTAATTTGCGATGTCACGAAGTTTAACATCTTCACGTGTGATGCATTGACATGATTTACGAGGTAAATTTGCAAATGATTCATGAAGTTATCCCTCTGCAATTATTTGATCGATTGTTTTTTAGAAGTATGCTCAAACTCTAATGACAGTAATGATCGCGGATGTGCTGGTAGAGAAAGAGAACGAGAAAGAGCGGCCCGTATACGCATTTTTTCAGGACATTCTTGCAAGCTGATGGCAACTTGTCCACGACCCGGTGGTTGGGGACCGCTGGGCTAGAGGAAGAGTTTTGTGCAGCATTTAGTGCAAATATTTTTTATCAGGTAATACATATTATTTATTAGTGTGTTATACGCGAATAAATAATAATGAAAAAAGTTCAAAAGTCGGACTGTAAGCGAATGAGACATACAGGAAAGCATGGTTGCTATTCAAACCCTTATTAAAACCCCTCATAAAATGTAATCTGTTAGTAGGCTACCGGATCTGTTTAAATTTATTTCATTGGTATATGTCTGCTAAGGTGTTCAATAAAAATTTGTCCGAACTCGTTTTCATTCTTTTTTTTTATTTTTGATCTGAGCGCACATTCAGAAAACGAGTCGTTTGATTTTAGTTAAGGACATAAATAATAGAAAACAAGTCGTTTTCCTTTCTTTATTTTCTTTTTGGTCTTGATTTGAAAAAACGAATGAAGGAATGATACACGGGGCCATTTTTGTAAACTGGTATTGTAAAATAAAAAAAGTCTGATTTAAAAAAAAAATAAAAAACGGACTTCAAATTAATCCGGCGGGCCAGAAAATATTCCTGGCGGGCCACTTTTGGCCCGCGGGCCGCCTGTTGCCGACCCCTGATGTAAGGTCTTTATACACCACTGATATTGTAGTTAAGTATATTATATTGCATTTCTGTCAAGAGATCCTTCTAGAAGTTACACAACGCACCTTTAAATATAGGATGTATTTGAAGTTGTTCAGGCTTATTTGAAGTTCAGGCTTATTTGAAGATATTCAAATGTATTTCTTTCTTTTTAATTAGGCCTGCACAAAAAAGTATGATCAAGTATTTTAAATTTTCTAGTCTTTATTAGGCAAAAAAAATCACAAAGATTGAAACAACGAATCGCAATAGCAACAGAATCGCACGATATATTGAATTGTCACAAAAGTATCGGGATAGTATTAAATCTCCAGATTAGTGAATCGTCCCAGCCCTACACCTTAATATGCACTATCCAACCACGGCACTGCCATTTAGTGCAAAGAGAGAGAGAATATAATTCACAGCACAATTGAGTTTCAATTGCAACAAACCACCATCATTTTTGTGTCAATGTTATAATAAATTATTTATTTGGTATTTTGAGCTAAAACTTCACATATGCACTCTGGGGACACCAAAGATTTATTTGACATTTTAAAAATGTCTTGTGACATGGCCCCTTTAACAAAATTTAGATAGGGTTTTAGTGAAATTGTTTGACCACCATTATGGTGATCAGTAGTGATGGAAATTTTCGTTCATTTAGGTGACTCGTTCATTTTCAGTTCGTTCACCAAAATGATTTGTTCAGGGTCGTTCACTGATTTGTTCAGTGACCATTTCTTAATAAATACTCCAATAGGTGGGAAGATGTGTGTCATTATGTGTTATAAGACAATGAAAGACTTGCAAAAACTCATTAGTTTTTAATAAAGCTCAAATTGTGAAATACTAAGCATAATTTTTATCAAGCTACAGAATATATTAAGACACACGTACATTTATGGTACTAATACTAATCTGGATTTGTTGTAAATAAAGACTCCCGTGCATGCCTCCTCTGGTTCAGTCAGTCATCAGATCCTCGTTCATGAATCATATAATTTCGGTCATGTCGTTCAAGACTTCGTTCAGACGCAGATGACTGATTTAAGTTCAGTGAAAGGGTGGATTAAAGGGATAGTTCGGCCAAAAACGATATTAAACCCATTATTTACTCACCCCAAGCAGTCCAAGTTGCATATGTCCATCGTTTTTCAGACAAACACATTTTCGCATATTTTAGAAAATATTTTAGATCTTTCTGTTGATTAAATGTAATGTTACGGGGTCCAGCAATAGTCCACGACCTTCAAGTCCAAAAAAAGTGCGTCCATCCTTCACAAATTAAATCCAAACGGCTCCAGGATGATAAACAAAGGTCTTCTGATGGTAATCTGTGCGGTGTTGTTGTAGAAATATCCATATTTAAAATGTTATTAACGTAATTAAATACCTTTCGGTAGCGCCGCCATCTTAGAGTCATCCGCATTCAGGATGAGCGCTTACGCTAACGCAGCATACAGCGGTTTCTTTGCTGCTGCTCTGTCCCCCGCCCTCCGAATTTGTCATACGTCACTAAGAAAAGTGCGTACACTACGCTAATACTCTCTCCTGAGTCTAAGATGGCGGCGCTACCGGAAGGTATTTAATTACGTTAATAACATTTTAAATATGGATATTTCTACAACAACACTGCACGGATTACCCTCAGAAGACCTTTGTTTGTCATCCTGGAGCCATTTGGATTTGATTTGTGAAGGATGGACGCACTTTTTTTGGACTTGGGGGTCGTGGACTGTTGCTGGGCCCCGTGGCATTGCATTTGGTCAACAGAAAGATCTAAAATGTTTTCTGGAGTGTCCGAGGATGTGTTTGTCTGAGGGGCGATGGACGTGTGCACTTGGACAGCTTGGGGGTGAGTAAATAATGGGTTTAATATCGTTTTTGGCCGAACTATCCCTTTAAACTATATAGATATATAAAACTATATTAAACAAAAATACCAAATTTTTCAACAGTAATTACCTTGATTATCATTTGTATTAAGGTAAATAGTCCGCCTAAACATGGTTACTATAACTTTACTAAAATAAAACCACATGATTCTTTCACAAGATTGTTTACGTTGCTCTCGCTTTCTATACGATCCCTCTCATTCATCTCATTCATTAGGTTGTAACTTGTACCAGTCATTCAGTTTGTTTAAGAACGCAATCCCTGTCTCTCTCTCTCGTTCGTTCAGACTCAAAACAGCGGCACGGTCAGTGAAGGGCGTATTCATTCAGTACGTTGAGCCAATCATATGCTCGGCCACAGCTTATACTCGATTGTATTGCCATTGGCTCGTAGTTTTGTCACTCTTTGAAGGGGGAAAGAAAGCCGTGCTTCATTTGTCCGTGCTCCTCAAGAAGGGAGGGAAATTTCAGTGAACGAGAAATATGAGTCAATGGATGGCGTGAACGAGAACGATTCGTTCACCTAAAAGATTCGTTCAAAAAGAACGATTTGTTCACAAACGTAACATCACTAGTGATCAGTGTTTCCTTTATTTGGGCAGTTTGTTTTTCAGTTTGAGGTATTTGCACTGTTTTTCAAAAACATGTTATTTGTTGTAAAAGATGTTAAAGCAAAGATTAGTAAGTAATATTGCTCGCACTGTAAAAGTAAAATGCTTGCCTTGATAGTTGAATAGTTGAAACGTGTCATTTCTTGAATCAGCATATTAAAGTGATATATTAATGACAAATTCACTAGACATATTATAAATTAAGCATGCTCATCAAGTCATCTTATCAACCCTGAATAGAAACACAATAAGCTAAGTTTCATGTTTAGTCTTTTCCATAGTAAACTATTATAATGAAACGTTGTTTTAAGCATTAATCCGGTAAAAGGCAAAACAAATGTATTTATTTGTTTCATATTTCTTTCAGATGTGAGGAGTGAATTATGTTCAGATGGAGAAATAACATCCTCGTCTCGTTCCTGCATCACTGGTGGAGAGACAATAAGCTCACAGAGACATTTAGAGAGACAACACACAGAACATGAACATCATCAGAAGAAACACACCAATAAGAAACCATATCAGTGTAGTGAATGTGGAAAAACCTTCAGGGGTTCATTCTCTTTAAAGTCACACCAAACACTACACACTGCAGAGAAACCCTATCAATGTTCATACTGTGATGAACGTTTCAGTCATAAATCTAGTCTTACAATCCATGAGAGAGTTCACACTGGAGAGAAACGTCATCACTGTGATGTTTGTGGGAAGAGTTTTACTCACCAGGGTACCTTACTAAATCACCAGAGAATTCATACAGGTGAAAAACCTTACAAATGCTCTCACTGTGAGAAGACGTTTACTTATTCAGCTAACTTAAAAGCCCATGAGAGACTTCACACTGGAGAGAAACCTTATAACTGTAGTGTCTGTGGAAAGAGTTTTAGTCAACGGTCACCCTTACTTAAGCACCAGAGAATTCATACAGGTGAAAAACCTTACAAATGCTCTCATTGTGAGAAGTCGTTTGTTCAGTCAGGTTACTTAAAAATCCATGAGAGACTTCACACTGGAGAGAAACCTTACGTCTGCTCTCACTGTGGAAAGGGTTTCTCTGATCCAAATCAGGTTCGAGTACATGAGAGAAATCACACTGGAGAGAAACCTTACGTCTGCTCTCACTGTGGAAAGGGTTTCTCTGATCCAAATCAGGTCCGAGTACATGAGAGAAATCACACTGGAGAGAAACCTTATCACTGTAATGTTTGTGGGAAGAGTTTTAGTCAACAGCGTGCCTTACTAAATCACCAGAGAATTCATACAGGTGAAAAACCTTACAAATGCTCTCAGTGTGAGAAGTCGTTTGCTCAGTCAGGTAACTTAAAAATCCATGAGAGACTTCACACTCGAGAGAAACCTTATCACTGTAGTGTCTGTGGGAAGAGTTTTAGTCAACGGGCAAACTTACTTAAGCACCAGAGAATTCATACAGGTGAAAAACCTTTCAAATGCTCTCATTGTGAGAAGTCGTTTGCTCAGTCAGGTAACTTAAAAATCCATGAGAGAGTTCACACTGGAGAGAAACCTTACGTCTGCTCTCAATGTGGAAAGGGCTTCTCTTATCCAAGTCAGGTCCGAGTACATGAGAGAAATCACAAACCTTATCACTGTAGTGTCTGTGGGAGGAGTTTTGGGGAACATATCATCTTACTTTATCATCAGAGAATTCATACAGGTGAAAAACCTTACAAATGCTCTCACTGTGAGAAGACGTTTGCTCAGTTAGGTAACTTAAAAGCCCATGAGAGAGTTCACGCTCGAGAGAAACCTTACGTCTGATCTCACTGTGGAAAGAGCTTCACTTCTCATAGCTCTTTTAGAGTTCATCTGAGACTTCACACTGGAGAGAAACCTCATCACTGTAGTGTTTGTGGGAAGAGTTTTACACCAGAGAACTCATACAAGAGAAAGACTTAACAAATGCTCTCAGTGCTCGACAAGATGTCCTGAAGACCCATCTGATAGTTCACACTGAAGAGAATCCGGTAACACTTTACAATAAGGGTGCACTAATAATCATGAATTCATGCTTAACTAATGCACACATAATACTGAATTAATGTATTACTATAAGCTATTCATTAATAATTTCCTCATTAGCAACTAATGAAGAGTCTGTCTGGTTAATATATTAGTTCATATACAGACTACCGGCACATCTGGGAACTTGACTGTAAATTTCGTCACCGCCCCTTTTTGGGTGATAGAAGCAGCCCTTCCATTGGCTTCCATTCGGGGTGGCGGAGCGGGGCGGCGTTTTTGCACAGCCGGCAGGCGTGGGTGACTTGTGAAGTCACTCGGATTGGACATGTTGAGTAGTTGTCTGTCCCCTGCCCGCCGTGGAGCCCGGGGGATGCATTGACACGTTTAATTTGGTCAATGTGGAAGCATGTCCCTTTCATTCTTACAGCGTCAAATTTGTGTAACAACGCCATCCAGTGATAGCTGGAAATATCGCTAAGCCAGTTAGTTGTATGGCTGGACGGAAAAGTGCACTCATTACTCTAAATATAAAGACATAATAAATAAATACGAAGTAACTTTCAAATACGAAGTAAAATCATTCACTTGCTTCCCTGTTGACTCGTTGAGGTACGAGTAAAATGTCCGGGTAAGACACCTCTGGCCAATAGGGAGCGTTGTTGCACAGGTTTGATGCTGTGAGAATGAGGGAGACATGTTTTTGTATTGACCAAGTTGGATGTGTTGGTGTGTCTTTCGCGCTCTGTGGCGGGCAGGGTGGACAGATGGTTGATCGGCATGTTTGATCTGAGTGATTTCGTGGGTTGTTTGCGCCTGCCGGCTGTGTACGAAGGTTGCTTTGTTCCGCTGTTTTAAATGGAAGCCAATGGAACGTATAGTCTGTTTTCCCCCAAAAGTGGGCGTGAACCTGTTCAGAGACATTCTATGACGTTGCGCCGGTTGTGCGTATATTGTTATTAATTAAATATGTAATTGTGGATTAATTCCATCATCACTTCTTTTATTAACTACGTTAATTAGTTTGCTATATGAGATGCCCCATTGGTATTTCCAGTCAGGGTGGCTGTAATCGGCAGCAGATTTCAGGCTAAGGCAATAGACGGGTTGAAAGTTTACAAACAGAGTGCGCGCGCATCCAGGAGGCAGAAAGCCCGATTGGTGAGCTGATCCGCTACTGCAACAATCTTTCTTGCGTTCTTTATTGTTTGTATATAAATAAAACTTGATTTTAGTTGGATCTGTTTTTCTGTCTTTATTTTTGCAGTGTTACTGTGATACATGTATAAATTATAATGCTAGGCTAGTAACGTAATAGTCGCATCTACTGGTATGTTAACATCAGGCACCCAGCACTAACCCTAATCTGTTGGTACTATTTTCCACGCAACAACTCCTTGGCATTTTGACTTACAGACACAGCTTCTAGCGTACAACACAATGCACGTCTCCTCTTTCTGCCCCCTGGATGCGCGCGCACCCTGCAATGTTTGTAAACTTGCAACCCGTCTATTGTCAACGGGAGAATCCTCTTTATTTTCTCCTGTAACTTTGCAGAACAAAAACGAGGAGAAACTTACCTCTGAATTATTACTCTCATAAATATTGGGTCTTTCCACTGTAAGAGGACTTCATCAGATGACAATGAAATGTGAAAATAGTTGGAACTGCTGCACTCTTAAGATGCAGATACCGATTAAATAATAAAGTACAATTATGTCTTTGAGTAACACAACTCTAGATGCCACTGAAATGTTTTATCAGTCTTCTATGATGAGTATAGTGTCAATAATATTAACCCTCATAAGCCCCTATTGTCCTGTTTATGTTAGAGTTCCCTGGGGGTAAAAATTACCCCAGAAATTAAAAGGGTTATTACAAAAAAATATAAATTTTTAATGATACAAATAATATATCTTTTTTTTGTTTACTTCCCATCTATACAATAATGTGTTTTGGGAGATTTGTACCTGTTTACCACTAAATTCCTCAACTACTGAACAACTCATTTTGTTGGTGTGAAATAACACAGAAATCGAAAATTAATAGTTAGTTAGTTTTATCTTCAGTCTCCCCTGAAGCTCCGACAGTCCGCTCAGAGAAGATGTCATTCACAAATGTCAATCGTTAATGGAAAGTAGTTTTCTATCCTGCGCAACTCTTTAAAAAAAATTTGTTCCATTTCAAAGCATATTTAGATTTATTTTCAGTTACACGCCAGGTAATAATATTATTATATGAGAACTGATCCTTAAACAGTTCAATTTTCATTTACTTTAGAATTTATTATGTTAGAATTTCTTATAGGCATTGAATGTGATGGTTAAGCACTGCTGTACTCTAGTGGTCAAATAGGTTATTTCATGAGATGTTGGAAATGAGATGTTGAAATGCTGAGACAACCGGATTGGCCAAAATTTTTTTTTTTTTTTTGCCTCGAGGGCCGGAGTTGTCATGCCACCGGGTTGAATGTTGCTGCTGCCAGCACTTATCCAGCTCCACTCGCGTAATTTGCCGGCTTTGGACGCACGGGTTTCTTCTGCTTTTCAAAGCGCTCACGAGTTTAGTTTCAAATGCGTCTATATTTGAGTGACGTCTAGATGCGCGACCTGAAACGGCTACTAAAAGGGAAATGATACAAATCATATTTTAAAAAAATCTAAGTCATAGATGCAATAATGAATGGTCTATGAATATTATTATACATCGTCTATTGATAACAAAAAAGATTTGATGCAAAAATCATTTAATTTAAAACATTTCATATTAATATAACGTTTTCTTAAGTAAAACAAGTCCATTAAATATTTGTTCTTTTATGACATTTGGCAATGTATATGATCTAAATACTAAAAATTAATATAAGGATTTTTTTATTTTTCCACTGCATAGGCTACTTAATAAATCCTGTGTGGTGTATTGATAAATGCTTGTGTATTGTATTTGCTACAGGAGTTTCTAAACTTTTCCAACCCAACAGGTAATCTCAAGACCCACCATTTTTAAAAAATAGAAATATAGGGGAAAACACAAACACATTTGTTCCCTCTTAGTAGCTTTTGAATATGTTTAATTGAATAATATAAAAAAACGTATGATAGGGCTGCACAATTATAGCAAAATCATAATTGTTTACTGTATTTGCATTGATTTGTAAATTACCTAGAGAACAGTGCACTATTGCAGACTTGTGTAGGCTACTTAGGATTTAATGATATTATTTTAATATAGTCAGTCATGAACTAAAGTGGGCCGGAAACTCCAGGGCTGAAAATAAGTCGCACTTCGGCCCTGTGAGAACCTGTACCTGCTCCACAACTGATGGAAAGCTAACGAAAAGCTCTACATGCATCAGTCACTTGAGAGGATGCTGCAATAAAAACACAGCAATATTAAAAATTACACACATTAACAGCAGACTGCTCAGCAATCTTAAAAACTATGAGCAGGCACACCACATAGCTGAACAGTTTTGGACTGTGAGGTGCAATTTACTTGAATTTATGCAATAGCATTACTTTTATTTTATTTATTTATTTCTTTGTTTATTTGACAGGACAAGCAAACATTAAAGCCTGTAACTGATGCTCAGCATATTGAGTTTATAGTGCTGATTTTCAACTCCTGTCCCTGATTGGGCATTTCTAAGAACATTAGAAAACAGATAACATTTCGTAAACACACACAAACAAAATTAATATCATATTCATGTTTGTTCATAATAGTTATTTTCTCTTTTAGAAATGTGTACAAACACTACACTAGATATTGTTTTTGTAATATAAATACATAAAGTTATGTTATGTTGTTCTTTAAATTTCATACAAAAGTTTTGAAATATCTACTGTACATCATGTGGCATCCTGCGGGAAGATGCAAATTTATACTCTTCGAGCATTTGAGACATTACAAGTTCTAGATCATTTTCTGTTTCATTCTTATTTAATTCAATTAGAGATACTTCACAAACCTTAAGACCTAAAGGTTAGCAGGTAGTTGTAAGAAAAGTTGGTAATTATATGTCCATTTAAGTCAAATGAAGATTTACAATGTTTTATGGCTTCAAAACACAGATAAATGCTATCTACAAAAGTGATTAAGATGACTTAATCGCTGGTATCTTTAAAAAACAAAATTATGACACTTGGACACTTAGATTCCCAGTCAACACTGCGGTTATGATCTGAATGGACTGTTACGAAAGCATGTTTTTGTTACAAATAAAGGACAAAACAAAAGAAAATTCAAATGCCCTGCTTTTCAACCAATCACAGTTGAGGAAAGCTTCTTCCTTCTCCAATATGCAGTAAAAAGTAAACAAGCCTGAACAAGCAAGAGAAACTTAATACAGTTAAAGTAAATGGCATGATGTTTTGGAATTTTTACTGGAATTTATCTTATGGCGTGATATTACTGGGAAATTCATGTGCTGGCCTATTACTCACAATACAGCCATCAACACACACTCACAGCTATAATATGGATAGTGTAAAGAAAAAACATAAAGCAATTACTAGAAAAATGGATAGATTTTTATATAACTATCATCATATCATGATTGTGGAATAAAAATGACACACTGTACACCCTATTGAAGTTGGGTAACTTTTATGTTGTCAAACTGTTATCACGCAATCTGTACGTACAGTAAATGTACAGCAAATGTACGTTGGTCAGTTGTTTTTTGTTTTTATAGGGGATAGCCTTTGTCTGACGGGAGAGACAGACGCCATGTAAACACATGATCATAAAGTATGACGTTGATGGGGCTTTTGAGTCTGACATGGTCACGTTGGTACCACGTCACAACATATATAAAAGCAGGGGCATCTTAAAATAATTAGAGAACTAAGCTAATCAGTTTTACAGGAACTAGAAGAGTGAAATTATCTAGTCGTTTACTTGAACCTGACATTTCAGACTGCATCTGCACTGACTGCGTACTGTAAACAGCTTATCTAAACTATAGGCTATTGAAAATGGCGAAAAAAGGTAAGGTGTTTCACTTTGATACTGTCGAATACAGTAAAATACTTATTTTTACCTAAGTTACTTTATTAACGTTTTGTTACATGCTAAACACTGTACCTAAATACTTGACTATATAGAATTTACAGAAGAATGTAAAGGAGAAAAACATTACAATCAGTGGTTTCTATACGCATCCACTTGGTTGAATGGTGAAAATCATTTAATTTAAAACAAAAATGGGGTTTGTTTTCTGAGAATTTAATTTATTAAAGAAAGAATTACAATTCAAGAAATATAATTGAAATAAAATGAACACCTTTGTCTTTGTATTCAATTGTCGTTAACTTTCGTTTCTTCCGTGAACAGAGCAAACTGTCGTCATCGAATGCGCGCTCCAGTTGCGCAGAGTTGGAGATTTGATTGACTGGAAGTACAAGCTACTGGAGCTCATAGTAGCTCTGAAGAACGCCAATAAACACAACAAAGGCTGAAAATGACACTGTTCCGGAAGGAATTGGAGAATGTAATATACATCTGAAAAGGATTCATTTCCGACGACCTGCGTCTTCTTGACGCCGCCAAAAAAAGACGAAGAGGGATTTCTATGGTGAAGATACGAAGGCCACTGGCAGTTTCCGGGATTAAGGCTGACCTTATTTACTGCTGAGCTATGTCTGTCAGAGGACTGTATGTCTGCAAGAGTTTTATTTATTCAACCGTCGATGTTTAGGCAGAGCTTATTGGTTTATTTCTCATTATTGAGACTGTAAGGTGGCACGCGCGGAGATTAAACTAAGCCTAAACTCCAGCAAGATGAAAGCTTGGACGGCAAATCATTGAATTTACTAATGTACTAATTTCTTTGTTTTTCTTATGTGATTTATAAAATAATAATTATACACAAATATTTACCTATGTACAGGACCTTTCATGTACCTCACTTTTATGAATAGGCTATGTAATAAGTGCCTACTAATAGCACCTTTTGCTTCTGGTTGTTAACGTTAGATGTAATTAAAATACAATAATTAAAAATAAAAAGAAGTCTTGAAAAAGAAGTTGCATGTGTATGATCCCTACTAGAACATAAAGCTTATTTCTCAACAGTTACTTGTTACATGAGATTTAGCGTTAAAATTATCCTTTACCGTTGTCTATAACAAGCACGTTTATTATTCAGATATATTACAGATGTGATGTCTGTGAAATCCAGGCCAAAGAATTGGTAGCATCAAAGTTTGATTTCAGTTTTTGACATGATCTTAGTTACTATTAGAGATATCAAGGCTATTATCACAGAATATTGTTTACATTATGTAGGATAATAAAACAGTAAATCACAAAAGATTTTAGCTGAGTTTTTACAGACTGGGACACTACTGTATATGTTTTAATAGATATTAGCTTGGAGTTTATTTCAACTAAGTATGTTCAAGGCAGCAAAATATTAAGTTTTGTGTTATGTATGAATGTCATTGCATTAGATGACATAATTATAAACACAAGTACTTTATCCAAGCAAAATGGTAACACGCAGCATATATAGAGAATCAGTTAATAAATTTGCTGGTTGCCTAAAGAAACATTTCTAAAGACCAAGGCTAAATCTCACAGTATATATTAATCTACAAGCTGTATTAAACTTAACACTGATAAAAAAATATGCACCCCCAGCTGTTATCAGGGCAGTAACCTTTAAAAAGTGTCATAATATGTAGGCCTACCATTATATGCATTTAATTTTGTACCAATATATACATTTGAGATACTAATATGCATATTTGATGTACTAATAAGCTATCTTTGGTACTAATATGAACACTTGAAGTGCAAAGTTTTGAAAAGGTACAGTGATACTATGTGCTAGGACTGTCACAATTATTAAATAATCATCTGATCGCAATTGTTTGACCTCACTGCAATGATTTTAGATCACCGCAATGAATGCATATCTCTCTAAAAAACACAAGGGGGAGCTGCAGCACCTGTATAAACAAGACAGTATCCAATAGCGCTCCTTGACTGACATTGTAATGCAGTACATTGCAAAGCCATTCAATACAGTGGAAAAACAGCATTTAAAGATTTAAAAATTCATATTTACTGCTACTTGCAAAAGATTAAATTTTAATATTTACAACAATGCATTAAAAATTCATGATCTCAAAAAAATCGATGAGAATTAAACGCCAAATCCCTAAAACAGGCAATGTTTCGTCATTATCGTCAGCATTTATTAGGCAATTAACGTCAGTCAAATTTCATAATCGTGACAGCCCTACTATGTGCTATACAGATACAACATACAATAAACAGCATTAATTACATAACTGTATTTGATGCACTAAAAGTGCTTAGGCCTTCGATGCAATTTTTTTAAAGCAAATTTGATGTGACAATAAAGGCGAATGAAATCCGGTTCATCCATCAGCACTGAAATAACGGAAATGATCTGGCATCATCTGAGGACCACAAATGCAAACTATAAACCTTTTCAAATCCCCTTACATACTATGCCTCTGAAATGACCACAAATGTAAAAAAAAAGAAAAAAAAAAGAGGACAGCTAATATTCAATATCCCTTCCAGGCACTTAAAGATATTCTTTTATTATATGGTAAAAAGCAGATTTACAAATCAGGGCATCCATTTTACACAATCTCTACTTTAACAGCTCAATAAGTATCGTTTACTAATAGTAAATTAACCATGTCAAACACCTGCTTGCTTAGGGGAAGAGAATATCCCTCCCCTAACTTTACTTAATCTCTGCATGATAGGAGACGACGACCATTCAACACCAGACATGGCAAAACATGATAGATGATTTAGAGAAATATTGAGTCATTAGCTAATAAACAAAATAAAACAATTAAAATCAAAGTATAAAACAAAAGCAGAAAGTACAGATTATGACATGAACAAAACCATATATATGTATAGAGGCCATACATTAATGCCGTGATCACTAATAGAAAGACATCAGTATAGCCTTCCAGGAAGCAAGGGCACTGCAAGCTATAATAGTGTACGACTGGCCATTTTTGTGAAATGAATGAGACAATTCAAGTCCAGACATTTGGATTTAGATCATATATGTGAGCTCAAACTGTCTGTGGTGTAGTCAGCATAAAGTCAGGGCCACATATCGTCACAATACACTAATAAGCAGTTAGTGTGAATTTTCAGCTTTGGCCACATTGATCCATGCTGTTGACATGAAATAGATACTCTGGAAAAAAAAGGTGCAAGCAATATCTATCAATGTTTTTAAGTTACAGGCAATTCTATGCAAGCAGATGTAGACCACCAAGCAACATCAGCATACACTAAACGTTGTTTTAAGCAGTAAAGAATGTCTGGTAAAGACAACTTGATATCTTCATAGCACTGGACAAAAACTAATGCGTTCATTTCAGGATTATGAAATTATTTATTTTCTTTCAACTCAATATCTTCCTCATACCGGCTTGCAAAAACACACAGGACAGGATTTTATCATTTCTTAACCATGTCAAAGAGATGCCACAGATCCTTTTGTCTTTGTACATGGAAGCAGTGGCCATTCTCTTTATTCAAGAGACTTATGCATTATTATTGCAGAATTATACCAGTATCTAGATTAGGATAAGGGTCATGGCCTAGTTAAGCACAGGGATAAAGACCCCCTTACTTCAACAACTTCCTTTGTGTTTTTACATGAACTCTGTTGATGATCTAAGTGCATGAACTACAGGAAGACTCACAGTGAATTGCAATAATGTAGCAACTATTGGCCATTAAAAGAAGACAGGGCAACACCTTTGTGAAGGTCAGAGACAAATCCATGACTATGAGAAACAGATGTCCTTTCCAAAGTATCGTCATCATCTCCTTCATAAACTGTATTTCCATTATTACCATCACCAATATTAGTCTCAATCAACCAAGCTTGGGGCCAGTGGTCCGAATCCAATGCCGTGAGCACAAAGTCAAATCCAAATCTCTTTTCTCTGGAGGTTCATTTGGTGAAAGCAGCAACCACCGCCCATAAAAGCTCGTTGGCGCCTGACTTAGCAGCCTCCACTTCGGGATCGAGATCTAGAAGCAAGCGCACCCTCTTCATGGCCAGATCGTACTGGTCATCTAGCAGAGGAGCAAAGGCGTTCTCTAGAACATCAGAGGAATGTGCCAAAAACAGGAGGGCTAGCATGCGCTTATCCATCCGTTGGGGTTCGTTGACCCATTTGTCCAGGACGGCTTCCTGGACCTTGCGAACCAGACGCTGTTTGACTGTGTTGTTGGTGAGCGGGTGGGTGGTCATGTCAAAAAGCAGGAAGTTTTGTTTTTCAGTGGTGAGGACACCCTTTTCAACCAGGTTCTTTGCCAAGCGCTCTCGCACATTTCGCAACTGGTAGTGCAGCTTTAACGGATTCCAAGTTTCACCTACAGAACACGAAAGGGGCTCTTAAAATTGGCCTATTAAATATCTTATTATTGGTTTAAAGGGGCAGTCACACTAGACTTTCAGTAGAGAGAAAGGTCACACCGTCACACTGTTTACATATCTCCACATGATAAGAATTTGCAGGTCAGAGTTCACCAGACTTGAACTTATGAAATACCTTCGCACAAGCTTACGTTTTCTGCATGCATATGAATGAAAGTCAATGGAACAAAAAAAATGTAGTGTGACCGCCCCTTTACTGTATATGATTCATCACTACATGCGATTCTAAAACAAACTAAGATTTTCCAATCTTAAAATAAAATGATATATCTTTATTTCATGAACAACTCACCACTTAGCAACTCAACCCAGTTCTGAACGGTCTCTGGGGGCTGGGTCTCCTTAATATGTTTTAACGCCTCGTCCAACATCATGTCTCCTGTTGGAGCATCAGATTTGAATAACACCTGAAATGCAAACGGGTTTCAACGTTAGTGATCAAGTGTACGGTATAAAGACAGTCTCAGAAATCTCACAAATGTGTACACACCTTTCTGGACAGCAGGCTTTTCCTCCTCATTCCCGATGCTTCCAATTGCAGACGTCCCCGTAAGGACAACTCGATCAGCATACATCCTCTAAGCCCAGACGAGATGCAGTCATTCCAGAATGATGTATAACCCTAACAAAACATTTGCATGTTATATAGTAGATTATACCATAAGGCTGTTGAATGCTTTATTCTGATTGGTTGAGAAATGTTCGACGTGCACGCAATTATTTTTCGATAAACGCGCACGTAACATGTCAAATGTCTTTGTTATCGGCATTTTGCATGCAACAGATAGTGTTAAATTGATCGTAACTTGTATAGATAAATACCGAAATAACATCACTAGACATCATATAGACAATTTTACTATCAACAAAACGCTGTATACGAACAAAGTGATACATTGTGTAATACGTATACATTGAATAACACGTTAATATTCTAAAGTTACAAGTTACAAGCATAACTCACCGTATTAATCTGTCTTACATCAATGTGCTTGAGTTCATGCCGATAACAAGGTTCGGTCTGACATGCACTGTATGCATTGTACGTTATTTCAGTTTTCGTAAAAAGCTATTCAATCTGCTCTTACGTAACTAGTTAGTACGTTGCAGATAGAAATCGCTAAGTGTGCTAAAAACCCTTTCCTTTCACCACATTAAACAATAAACTACAGTTAGGACGCTTAACAGGCTTGATCTTCTCTAAACGGTAAATGTCTCGAAGATCAATTGTTTCTCAGACACTAATCTCTCGTGTTACATGAGACTTATCTAGTCCTCATGTTACCAGCCGCTTCCAGGCTACCATTTGACTAACAAACAAAGCCAAAAAGTCACGTCTAACCTCTCGATCTTTAAGTCCGAGTAGCAACACCTCTTCCATTAAAGTCAGTCGAGTTTCTTTCGAGTCTCCTTTATCCTCTTCTTCCTCCTCACCGCGGCGAGCCTCGTAATCGTCGTCGTCACCCGAGTTTCTCTCCTTATCGGCGGCGGCGCTACGCGAGGCCTCGGTCCGTCTCTGCACTAGGCCCGAATTTCTCTGGGTGAGGGAAGTCATTGTTTTCACAAGCCTAAAAACAGCGGCGTGTTTAACGGTCCTTTAATTTTACATCAGTCGGTAGCGATAAGTAATATATTAACGCTATTCCCGGACCCTAAAACTGTTTCATTAATGTACTTTGTGTTGACGTGGATGTTTACATGCATCCGGGACGTTCCTCCTCTTCCACTCTTATTTCCTTATTCAATATGGCGGACGCTGATGACGCAAGCACGCATGATCTTACGTCAACGTGAATCCACGCGAAGACACCCAAGTGTGTGAAGTCTGTAATTAAATGTGTTTTCAGTTCGTCACACCACAGAAAAATAATCACCTAGCCAAATTTAAATAATAAAAAAACGTCGTTAATAAAATAAGTTATTAAAATCTTGGAAAACAGGCTGGGTCACTGCTCTCAAACCTGAAAAACTGCCGTCTCTCTCAACTTTCAAATACATAAATTTTTTTATTCTTTTTTAAATTTAGTTTTAGTTTGTTCCTTATTAATTCGTGTGATGCTGCTTGGATGTGTATCCTATTTTTTTTTTTATTGAATCCCTATTTGGTGTCCTTCTATGTATTTTGATATGTCACATTTTCATATATTTTATGTAATGTATACAATCCTTGTAATGTGGTCTTGTCATTTTGTGTTCATTGATGTTCTTAAACAATAGCCTAATAATAAAAACATGGACACGCTGGTCCTGATTGGTTTTTCGTTGTATGCTATTAAATTAAATTTATGACAATGATGTATTATAGTTATGATATTGCAACGATATATTGTTGTGTTCTAAGCAATGATTTACAAAGAATGGTAAACATGAAAATGTATGATGCTATTTTGACAACAACAACTTTTAAAATAAATTTCAAAAGTCATTAAAATTTCAGTAGTGATGCTGTAAAATACTATAAAACTAATACATACTAAGATCCTACATATACTTTTAAATAACATATATATAGACGGGTTGCACCATAGATATACATATCTATGGGTTGCACAGCGACGTCCCTAACTGGTTGCGCGCGCAACCGAGAGGCAGAAAGAAGAGACGTGCATTGTGTTGTATGCTGTGTCTGTAAGTCAAAATGCCAAGGAATTGTTGCGTGGAAAATAGTACCAACAGAGTCAGTGCTGGGTGCCTGATGTTAACATACCAGTAGATGCGACTATTACGTTACTAGCATTAAATTATAACATTATAATTCATACATGTATCACAGTAACACTGCAAAAATAAAGACAGAAAAACAGATCCAACTAAAATCAAGTCTTATTTATATACAAACAATAAAGAACGCTTCAATAATTAAGGTTGTTGCAGTAGCAGATCAGATCACCAATCGGGCTTTCTGCCTCCTGAATGCGCGCGCACCCTGTAATGTTTGTAAACTTGCAACCCCTCTATACATAATTGTTTACCAAACCTTTGTAACATTGTAATATAATAAAAATAATACACAGCTTGCAGGTGCACGTGCAAAAGTTACCACATGACGTTGAATGAATGAGGTTTTATGTATGAAAGAATAATTGAATGAATGAATTAATGAAAACTTTATTGCCAATATGCTTACGCATAAACACAGTGAGAAACGAAGCAATACAAAAAAGAAATACAGCATTCAGCAGTAGCCTGTTGCCACAATGGCTGTTGTTTAGTGGGCGTATCGAAGTGAAGAGTGGGCGGGGCTGTGGGTGGACGGTAATGAGATCTAATATTTGCTATAATGTATTCAGCTCTGTTGGCCAATTGTTTTATACAATCTGAAGCTCAGGCACTTTGCGTCATATTAAATAACACGCTTATAGTAAAATGCACACAAGAGACTTGTATTAGTGTTGCTCCGATTAAAAGTAAGCGTCCTTGCTGTTAATTGATGTGTTTCATATGATTAAAAGGATTAAAAGCATATTTGCATTCGCTTTCTGACATGGAAGATGGACAGAAAAGTAAGTTCTTATTGATCAAAACGTGTTAGGTGAGAATATTTAATTTAACGTAATTTATTCGAATAGACAAAGCAAATAGTAGCCTTAAAATATTTTTGTTTTGAAAGCAAATAGGCAGACTTCATACTGCGTGGGTTGTGGGTATCAGATCCTGGATCGGTTTATCCTGCGTGTTTTTCCTGATCTGGAGTGGCACGCGAAGTGTCTTCGGTGCGCAGAGTGCCACAAGTGTCTGGACGAGTCGTGCACGTGTTTCTTTAGAGATGGGAAAACCTTCTGCAAAGAGCATTACAGCAGGTGAGCGCCTCAGGGGTTGCTGCAATACTTACTTCATTCAATAACGACTTAATTGTATTTATTACACATTCGTTATCCCATTATTTTTCTGGTCATACCTCACATTACTTTCCATAATACTGTGTGCTGCATTACTGACTGATACTGACATACATTTGTAAATACCTTGGTTTTGATAGATAAATCAAAATGAATAACTTAAAACTATTCAACAACATGAAGCTGTTTATGCTTTTGTTTAATTTTGTTATGTTCAGAGTTTTTTTAACATACCTCAAGTTCAAGTTTAATTCAATTTAATTGTCATTCTGCTAGGCTACATAAAAAAACGAAATGTTATGCCACTGTGCTCCATATTTAATATTATAAAAAAGCAATTTCAGTGTTATGGAAGGTACATTTTCAGTCAAAAATAAACACTGTTAAAATAAAAATATTTGCTACCATGATTTTTTTTTGTTGAATCAACTCAAATTTACAAGTCATGTCAACTTAGGCTACTATTATTTATCGTAACAAGAAATTAGTTGGTAGAACTTATACAATGAAGTTTACTTTTTTTAAACTATATATTTGATAAGTTATAACAACTCATCTCTAGTTATAACAACTAATCTCTAGTCAAGATCTAATAGTAAGTTGAAATGACTTGTAAATCTGAGTTGGTTAAACAAAAAAAATCTAAGGCAGCAAAGAATTTTTACAGTGTAATTTCACAGAGGATGTATTTATTACAAATATATTGAACCATCTGTTTACTTTTTTGTTATTTTCTACACCCCTGATGATAGAGTCCAGACTTTAAAAAAATCTCAGTCTATACTCGTGCTTTCCATTTTAAAATAATATACATGTGGTAATGGATGTGACAAAGTAAGGACACAAATTTTAGGGAGACATACTTTGTAGGAATACTGTGAATTAAAAAGCACAATCCAAAAGCAATAATACCCAACAAATGGAGAAATACTGTATTTTATGTGACAATTCTGAAAGCTGCACTATGGAAAATAATCTGAAAAAAAAATGAACAGAGACCCCACACTGGTATTTAAGCCACCAAATTTGACTCCTGAGATATCAGTATGGTTAAAATATTGGTAAAAAATGTTTTCATGGTAAAGTTGACATTGGCATTGCTGTAAAATGGCATATAGCTAAGCTGCTGAAAGAGGTCGTTTTTAAATTTGCATATAACTTACATAAATACTGTACACATAGCCTACTTTAAACCATGACAAATATGACATATCTCAGACAAAAAGTAAAAAAGCTGTCACTGGGGTGGTGCCTGTCGGGAACGGGGTGGACAGAACCCAATTGCAGACAGCTCTTAACCAAAAAGACTTGTATTATGTAACAAAAACTTCCTCGAGGGGGTAAACAAGGCAACAATTAAATAATAACAGAGAGGGCAAAACAAGACAGACTCCTGACGGTAACACACAGGACACACAATGATCCAGCACAAGACATCAGACACAATGGCTTTAAATAGGGAAGAACTAAACTATGGAACGAGGACACACAGGGTGTAAACTAATAAAGAATAATTAACAAGGAAACGAGGGGGCGGGGTCAAGACTTAAGACAGGAGAACACGAGGTACACAAAACATAAGCACAGGCCACGTGACTCTCCACACAAAACAAGACAACAGTGAGGGCTGCCATCATCCTGTCACATAAAAAACGCATAAAAGACATACACGGCTGACAGGATCATGACAGTGCCTATTCAAAAAGTATATTAATACCAAAGGGTACCGTCCCATTTGCAACTTTTTTACTGTTCTTTCTGGCAATGTGTAAATTGACTCTGTAATTTCTTTAAACTGTAACTGTAATTCATTCGTTTATGCATTAAATGTGAATATGTTTACTTTTGTTTTAATATGATGCAGCCTAATATAGGATTTTTTACGTTACAAAATAAGATGTCATCGTGTAATTACATTATAACTACTGAGTCTGTTGCTTTCTGTTGTCACTTAGTGACATAAATTCAATATCAATTTCTGTTCATTCCCTTTGTTTCATTTGTATAATTGCTCTTTATTTATTGCCTTTCAGATTATTCCCCCGTAAATGTGCAAAATGCTGCAAAGTCTTCACCAGAAATGAGTATGTCATGCAAACACGACTTGACGTTTATCACGTACAGTGTTTTCGATGTGAGAGCTGTGATCAACAGTTACTCCCCGGAGATGAGTATGTCCTGCGAGAAGGTCAACCTCTCTGTATGGACCATCACGAGCTACCAAACCTACTGAGAACTTCAAATATCGCGCATCACAAAACAAAGGACGCTGATATGTATGGTAGGTTTTGGAGATCATCTTGAGGTATCCATGGATATTTTTTCTGTGGTTTGATGTGATTCTTTTTTGTCTATTGCAGAGAACACTAAATCTATCCCACAGTCCAGTTCTCCCTGGTCATCAGCATAGAGGATGTCAGAAAGAGGCACACGTGTGAGGACGGTTCTCAGCGAATCCCAGCTTCGCATGTTACAGACCTGTTATAGTGCGAATCCCAGACCTGATGCTCTCATGAAGGAGCAGCTGGTGGAAATGACGGGTTTAAGTCCCAGGGTCATTCGGGTTTGGTTCCAAAATAAGAGATGCAAAGACAAGAAGAGAAGTCTGATGATAAGGCACACACAGAACCAGCACGAGGACCACGTGGTAAGATATATTAATCCCTTGTACCCACTAACTTTTAAGTTTAAGCAGCAAAAATACCATTGTGTTACTTTTGCACTGATGTACTATTGTGCATTGGAAGTTTCAGTAACTGCTTAGGACTATTTTTTGACTTTTTTGACAGTGTATACTATTAATGAACTTTAAAGTAGTATCAGACTTGGTTATTATTTCATCTCATAGGATGTTTCTGATGAGCAAATAATGGTTACTAGTCCAGAAAGTCAAGACGGTGACATGCTGGGAAGTCCATCATGGAAACTACTGACCAACTTTATTCTGCAAAAGCATGCTGACCAGGGCTCATGCCATCATGTGGTAAATATCCAGATAGAAATGATAATAAATCTTTTTAATAATGCATAATGTGTCCATTATTTTATACTGAGCTAACGAGAAATCATACATAGTTTACGAGTTGGCTAATTCGTATCATAGCTAATCGTGCAAAATCGTACAATTCTCATGATAACGAAACCAAACCCCTAACCTCGCATCGCACCTCCACGTCAAAGGGGTCAAGGCAAATCGTACCAAAACTTATGGTCGTATGAATTAATACGAATTGGCCAATATGTACGAATTCTCGTGAGATGGCATTGATTATTTCATACTGATGTTTATTTTTTATTATTTGGTTTCTAGCTCTCTTTATCAAAGGAAGGTCCCAGTTCTGCTTTAAATGAAGTTGTGTCAATAGCAGCTCAGTTATCAGACACACCCAGCAGTCTTGCTGCACAGGGATGAATGAGTAAACAGAGCAATACTGCAAATTCCCCTTCAGCACTGTTTAACACTTTGAAACTCTTTGACACTCACTCAAGTAATTTTCATTCAGTAATAAAACAGTATGGAAATCGAAAGCTTATTTATTTAGTTACAGATGATGCATAAATATCAATAAAAAGACCCTTATGGTCCAGTGTCATATGTGACTCTGTAATTTTAAGTGATTTACTGTTTTCCACCTAAAATCATCCTACATAATGTAAAGATCATTCTGTGAAAATATAAACTTAATATCCTAAAGGATTGGTCCATTTTCTTAAAGAAAATCCGGATAGTTTACTCACCACCATGTCGTCCGGGGTGTTGGTGTCTTTCTTTGTTCGGTCGAGAAGAAATTATGTTTTTTAAGGTAAACATTCCAGGATTTTTCTCATTTTAATGGACTTTAATGGAACCCATCACTTATCACTTAACTCAACACTTAACAGTTTTCTTCAACAAAGTTTCAAAGGACTCTAAACGATCCCAAACGAGGCACTCAAAAAAAAAAATGATTCATTGGATTAACTCAATAAAATTAACTCAATAAAATATTCCATCCAATATGAATGTGTACCCCTAACTCATAAAAAACTGCTTTACACAATAAAAATATATTGAGTTAGTCCAACTCAATTTAAAATAAATGGCAATACTCAATTAGTTGCCTCAACTCAATTTAGTGTAGTCTGAATAACTTGATTCTGTTATTTTATATAAAACGTTTTTATATCATACTAATTAGCATAAGCACATGTTAGCATGCTAACATATGACACTTTGGATGAGCATGTGAGAAGAGACTGATCTCCAAACAGGCATTAATTAAGAGAAATACGTCACATCCACAACCTAACCACAAGCGGCACTCTTCTGCACGATGGTAACCAAACAATTAAATATAAAAAAATATAACACAAACACGTCTAAATCAATAAGATAATCGGACATTAAGCACTATTAAGTCTTTCTCTTTACCTAAAAATGCATAAAATAACACTTAATTAAAAAAATTACTCTCCAAAAGCAGTTGCATGCAAAGCATGCTGGGAAATTATTTTTCCCGAACCCAAACTCAAACTAATTGTGTTAACGCAATTAAAAAGAAATCAATAAATTATAGTACATATTTATTTTGTGTTAGACTAATTAAATATATGAAGAGTTTGGGTCCAAAACGCGATAAACGCCATTTTTGAAAAAAATTTGTTACTGCCAAAATCAGTATTATATCAGGTCAGTAGTTAAAAGTAAATTCTTAATTTTACGCAAAATCCAATATCCGCCGTGTTATTCTGTCATCTTTTCTCCCTTTTTTCCCAAAATGCGACAAACGCCACTGCTCCTTTTTTACAGAACGCAATAAATCCATTTCTGATATTACAGCCCACCAGTCACGCAATGTAAACAAACAATGGCGGACGCGCTGAGTCCACGGAGTCCTAGTTTTCCTCATCTACTTTGTACTTCGTGATCAACAAACAAAACAAAATAATACTTTAATTGCATCGCTAAACCTGTGATGGTTTTCTGTGATGGGAAAGAAACGTAAGCCATCAACAGCTAATAATTTCCGCGAGAGGCACTCGGGTGCTTGTTCTCCCGACAGCATCAAGCTTCTCATGCTAACACATTGACCCCAGCGGATCTTATGAAAAACTTTACATAATTTTACTCAAAGTCAACGAAAATCGAGCAGGACCAAAAACATTTTACAGCTGATCTCTGTGAAAGACGTTAAGCGAGGACGTCAAGTAACCGCAATGACAGTGATCTTAATATGACAAAGTACGTGTTTTGATTAATGACATTAATGTTTATATTTTTAATTAGTGTGTACAACTGTTCAACTAAATGAATATAACATGGCAAAGATGAATGCACATTTATATAGGCTATTGATTCAATAGATTTCTAGCATTTTGAATAAAAACTTGTCATGGATTTATTGCATTTTGTGGAAAAAATTATCCGTTTTTATAATAAATCTTTGAAAATCAACTTATGGATTTGAATTTTTTATGTTTTTATAACCTAAAGATGCTGTGTGAAAGTTTGTAACAGAAAATAGTTGTTTTCATCTTGTCACTTTCTTGGTATAGAAAACACGTTTTTATCAAAATTTGTCAAAATGGATTTATTGGGTTTTGGAACCAAACTCTTCTTATATACTTATTGCTCTTAATGATGTATTTTAAATTAATTGAACACAATTTTAATGTGTCATATCTAAGAAGGGCTTGAATAATTTTTTTTGAGTGCATAAGGGTCTTATCTAGTGAAACGACACTTAACAGTTTCCTTCAACGGAGTCTCAAAGGACTCTAAACGATCCCAAACGAGGCATAAGAGTCTTATCTAGTGAAACGATTGTCATTTTTGACAAGAAAAATAAAAAATATGCACTTTTAAACCACAACTTCACAATCTATCTCCGGTCCTGTGAAGCGCCAGCGTGACCTCACGTAATTGCGTAGTGACGTAAAAAGGTCACGTGTAACATATATGAAACGCACATTTCCGCACCATTTTAAACAATAAACTGACACAAAGACATTAATTAGAATCATTCTACATACAACAACGTCGGCATGGTCCTCTTGCTCCACACTTGTAAACACTGGGGAGTAGTTTCTCATTCATCATCCGTGACCTCTTGACGTCCTTTGATGTATTGCGTGAGGTCGCGCTGGCGCATCACAGGATCGGAGATAGACGAGAAGTTGTAGTTTAAAAGTGCATATTTTTTATTTTTCTTGTCAAAAATGACAATCGTTTCACCAGATAAGACCCTTATGCCTCGTTTGGGATCGTTTGGAGTCCTTTGAGACTCCGTTGAAGAAGGCTGTTGGGTGTTGAGTTGAGTGTTGAGTGTTGGGGTCCATTAAAGTCCATTAAAATGAAAAGAGATCCTGGAGTGTTTTCCTCAAAAAACATAATTTCTTCTCGACTGAACAAAGAGGGACATCAACGTTTTGGATGACATCGTGGTAAATTATCTGGATTTTTTATTTTTTTTTATTGGCTAATCCTTTAAATATTGACTGAGTAAGGTCACATCAAAGATTGAAATCATTAAGTGAAATCAAACAGTGATGCTCTCATAATTTGCTTATGAGACTTTAGCACATACATATGTGCCCTTATATGGTCATTTTTATATTTGTTAGATAACAATTTACATAACAATATAGGCATATGTGCATTGTGTTTGAACCTGATTGCCTTTTGTTTGTAATGTATAAATTAAACTATTAATCTACTGCATTGTCTAGTAACAAGTTCAACTAGTGCATTACATTGATTTAATAGAAAGGTTTTGTTCAATAATTTATTTATGTATATAGTTTGTCATATTTAAAGTGGTCTTAATATTTTATTGTTCAGTTGCCACTGTGTTTTAATAGTTGCAAAAAAAAAAAATGTTAACTACTACTAGTCACTTTTTACACATTTATATTTTATATTTTGTTACTACTGTAGTTTTTGAGGTTTGCAATACAGTTCTCTTGCCAAGGAAATATTTATTAGTTAGTTTTGTTTTGTTTTTGTTGTAATATTGTGTTTTGTAGACCCTGTTTCACAGACAAGGCTTAGACTAACCCAGTGCTTCTCAAATAGTGGGGCGGGACCCCCAGGGGGGGCTCGAAGCGATATCAGGGGGGGCGTGAGAGACCCTGGGAAAAAATACTTTTTCAGGAAGTGATTTTTTGCACTGTCACTTAAAGACATTACACCCCATTCACGCTGATAAGT